>NW_020948983.1:37839416-37907185 GCF_900497805.2 Vombatus ursinus | reverse complement strand
CTTGGATTTCATTAAGTCTCCTCAAAGACACCTCTTGCAGGAGGACCTTCCCTTTTCCCAGGTACTAGTGCATTCCCCTCTATAGTAACTCCATACCTATTCTATTTACATCTTCATATACTTTTGATGTAGGGATTGATGTTTTTTTCTTTATCTCCCCTGTGCTTACTATAGTAATTATGCATATATGTGCTTAATAAATATTTAATTTATTTTAAAGAGGAGAAAGTAAAACTAAATATTTGATGTAGAGATAAAAAAAGATTAGTAATGAGTTTACTGCCCAGTTTAGACACACCAAAGAAGACCATCCCAGTAATTCTCTAAACCACCAGGGTCACCACTCCCATATTTGTAAAGCCTCATTTGGGTAGAATACGGACTTCTTGTCTTTACCTTTTTTTTTTGTTAGGCAATTGGGGTTAAGTGAGTTGCCCAGGGTCACACAGCTAGTAAGCTAGTAAGTGTCAAGTGTTTGGTCTGAGGCCAGATTTAAACTCAGGTCCTCCTGACTCCAGGGCCAGTGCTCTATCCCCTGCGCCATCTACCTGCTCCTTGTCTTTACTTTTGTTTTTGTATCCTTGCTGCATACTCAGCACAACGCCTGGCACATGATAATCATTCAATCAAAGTTTTTTCATTCATTATGAATGCACATATATTTCATGCCAGAAACTTCTATTCTCTATGACAAGTATGTATTTATTCTGGAATAGGTAGAGCCACATGTGTTACCATGTAGGCTCAATGTATCGTTAATAACACTAAGGGAAAGGTGCAAGAGGGGGAGACATTTACAAACTTTGCTTTGGCTATACAAGATAACTTTACCCAAGGGCTAATGACAACTCCTTTGAAGCAGGCTAGAGGAACAAATGTGGCATATAGATGAAGATGAAACAGGCTTTGAGTAAGTGTGCCTGAAAGGTTTGGAAAGAAAAGGCCAATACCATAGATGATGAAGAAAGTGAGGCAATCCATAATTCTCAACTGTAAAACTTTCAAATGTCATGTCAAGATTTGAGGATTGGTTTGAATATTAATGTGGGACATCATCTCAGAACTTTTAAATGGAAGGGTTGATGTGGTCAAAGAAATAGAACATTTTTGTTAGCAGCAGTTAATGACTGGAGGAGAAAGGATCTGGTAAGGAGAATGTTATAATAATTTTAAGAGATAATTAGGGCTTAAAATTAATATGAAGTCATACAGAGATAGAGTGTTAAGCAAAGCTTAACATGAATGAAGATGATTTTTTCACCAAAGGACCCCAACTGACAAATTGTGACATGTATGTATGTTCTAATAATGCATCTCTGGACCCACTTAAGCTCATAGAGGAGATGAGGCCATTCTTTATATTTTAATGTAACTTGTAGCTCAGGATGTTAATTCTGAGAACACATGGATTTAGTCTAGGAAACTTTTCTCTTGATAATCTGCATAGATTATGCCTCAAGTTAGTTTCTTCCCTAGGAACATCAGAAATATGGCTTTTGTCTCTCAAAGGGCCTTGTTCACTGTGAAAAGTATTCAGGTTAACAAAACATTAGCAGACAACAGGTTTACTTAAAAAAAAAAAGAAGGTAATATCAATAAAATTCCATGGAGAAATCCTTTCATTCTGATAAAGCTTCCCATTCCCCTGAAGTTCAGAATCACTCCTACAACTCATAGTACACTTAGAAATTCCACTTAATCCTATTTAGACTCATTGATAAGGCAGAATCTCCTGAGTACTCTCCAACTTCTCACTGAATGTAATACACTCATGCCTTTCACCACTACTGCTTCTTATGTCGCTGATGCTGGACTGAGTGCCTTAATTTTCAATCATCACCTCTTGTCTGAAGCACTGTTGATTTTGTAGCTAGAGCTGGTGCTCTTCAGGGTTAACTTTCAGAGGGGTTGCTGCCCAAGGTTGATTGGTCAGCAGTTTGATATCCCTGCCTCAGGACAGTTATTAGTAAAGTACTCAGGGTCACTGACTCCCAGATCTTTGTTCCCCACTTGGTAAAAAACTCCTTTCCTTTCGGCTGCGTGCACACTTCTCAAGTTTCCCTAACCATGAAAGTGTAGGGGACTAGCTGAATACACTATGATATTCATACAATTTAAATTAGAGACTAATGGTGGAAAAACCATTCCTAGTCTTAGAGTGAAGGAATTCTCTTAGAAGGAAATCATAAAATGACCAATTACTTCTCCACTGCATCAATTTCCCCCCCTCATTGGTTACTTCACTATAAAATCTCATATTAAAAATGGCCCTCTCCTATTGTAATCTAAAAGGAGCAAAGTGTTTTCAATGCGATGTATTGCCCTCTTGCCAGATGCCTAATTTGGGGAAGAAAAACCCTTAAAGTTCCAATAAATGTCTCATTAATTAACACCCCATCTCCCTAAAGCCTCAGAGCAGCTGGTGAGAAGAACTGTGTAGGTAGATTCTGTGGATATAAACTAGGTCAACAACAGAGATCCCTACTTGCTATTGTGGATTAATATCCCTCAGGAAGTTATTAATAGTTGTTACCAGCTTTTTCAACCTAGATGGTGAGACTACCAAAAGTCAACAGTATATACTTTTGGGTGATTCTAATTATTTTAGATTAGGTCTGGTTATATAATTACTTCTTAACTCTTTAAAGTACTAAGGAAACCTATTCAAGACAATAACATAAAATGTTAAATGTACACAAATATATATATATATACATATATAACAGAAAACATATCATATAATATCAATATAATTTCATTCCATTTTGTCTTTGTGTTTCCAGTGCTTAGTATAGTGTCTTGTATAGTATAGGTGTTTAATTAGTGTTTGTTGAGTTGAATAGATCTTGGGAAAAGTTAACAGAAATGATAAAATCAACACAAAATTCTTACAAATTCTGGCAAGTCCATCACACTGCCTTTCCTAACAACTGAGTCTATTCATATATGCAGTCTATCTGCATATAGTCTTCAAACAAAGAGAGAAATCTTTTTAGACCTAGAAGCTAAGCCTTTCTAAAGTTAATTTACCTGATAGTTATTCCTTTGCTATTAATGGATGTTTCTATTTTAGCACCTAACTAGATACCTGGAATCACCTATGTGTCCGTGATATTACTGATGTGGATAATCCTTTCAGTGGCATAGGTTAGAAACAACCTGTCCAGAACTTCTTAACCTATGTAACTCACGTCAATATTCTCCTTTAAATTCTCCTCATGGGATTTCCCCCTTCCTCTTCATACCTTGATATTGCATAGAAACCAATGAAAATATTAGCCATTCTTCAACTACCTCTTGCTCTCATTGTGTGATCAGCTCATCTTCCATTCTGATCATTTGCTTTTTGGTTGAAATTTTGAATGTTGTTTTTCCTGTATAAATCTCCAAGGGGAACATGCCATAGCCTATTTAAACCCACTATGGTCACATCATTTATCCTTTGGGCAAAGTGCAACTTTGATTTTTAGAGATTGTGGTATTTCATGACTAGCAGTCATGCAACATGATTGAGAAAATATTAATGATAAAAAGACGGAATTTTGTGACAGTGAGAACATTATCATATAGCAATTATTTTTCAGTTTTCCCAGTGTCATCCAGCCAAATATCCTCTATGATTAGATCCAGCTAATTGTTTCTCTGTAATGCCTGCTCATTTTTTTTGTCCTGAATTGAATGGGCCACTATTCAACTGCATGTTGTAACTAGAAATATGTATTTTTCATGTATTTTTTTCAGTGTGGCAATACTGAATTATATCTCTTTTGAATTATTATGGCATTCTTTGAAGAGATTTTGCAATGTTTGTGAGTATGATGCAAGAAGTGCACTTTCTAAAACAATACATTTCAAATCCGTGACACGTTTTGTTTTGATGGGCTAAAAGTTAAAGGAAAAATTTTCTAATTCTAAATTCTCTCAGCAGGCAGACATAACAGATCCTTTGAGTTAGAACAAAGGAATGATGATTTGATTTCTGATGTAACAGAGGCTAAAGGTAGTAATCCTAGGAGGCCAAGCTTGAGACTTTCTTCTGATAAACTTTAAGTAAACAATTAGAAATCTCTAAGGAACTTTTCACAAATTCTAAGATACTAGGATTATTTAATAAATTCTACTCTGATATCTCATTGTGGCATGGAGATTCTTGAATACCTTATGTATAGTATCATCAGCATGCAAGCTCTGTGCTCTACCATGATGGAAATATCTTACTATCCCGACAATAGACTGTGCCTACTTTCTAAGGAACAGAGATAGTCAATTGGCCATTTGAAGATTAATTATTTGGTGATATCAAACATAAAATGAAGAAAAATGTAAAATGGCCCTCAGTCTTATGCTGCCCATTTCTGCACCATCACTGATACTAGCACAGTTGGGAGAAAAGATTAGAGGATATTAAGAGTCATAAAGGTTTAGACAATCAGTACATATTATATTAACTGTTGGTACTACAAATATAACATTCTTGTTCAGCAAGTGACACATAATTCCTGAAATTCTAAAAGCAAACTAGAAGACAAAAAGAAGTTGCATCCAAACAGAATGATGGTTATTAAGTTCTCCTTGCAGAAGAAAAGTAAGAGGTTGTTTTCACAGTGTATCCTAAAGCAACAAGAAACATTCAGTGGGACACTTTTCTGTATTATAATAATAATGATGAACATTTGGAAAAAAGAATACGATGAACATAACTGCAATATCTGTACCAATATCTTCTACAGAGAATGATGAGATAGAAATTCTATGAAGAACTTGATGATGCCTTCCAAATTTAATTCATATGTATTTTATTACTTGGTGACATCAGCCCAAAGGTGAATATAAGAAAGGGCAGTAAAAATATGCTTGAAAATATTGTTTGAGAATAATAAATGAGATACATCAAAGGATTATTGACAACAGAGAAGCCTCACATATATAAAGAATATTTTGTTTAAAAAGAAAATTGGAAAGGTGTTACATGCTGCAAATACTAAATATCATTTAAAAAATTTGAGCATATTCTAACAAATAGGAAAGAACCAGTTATCAGTGTTCAAGTCGTCATTTATAGCGGCAACAAATGTGTGTGAGCAAAAATAAAAGTCAGAAATAATTAAAATATGAAGATATGGTATGCAATGTGGCAATTCTAACCTCGTCTACTGAAAGATGCCGTTAAAATACACATAAAAAAAGGACATGGATAAAAGAACAGACAGTGACATTGATTATTACCATTTCCTAAGATTAAGAACTATAAATTAATCCCCATAATAAGTAAACCAAAAGAGCCTAGCAAACATTTTCACCAGCAAATACCTCCTCTCTTTCCCAAGCAGAGGGGTATTAAGTTTAAAGCAACAATAGTTTAGAACAAGGATCACTAAAGCATGATCTTAAGGGATCATAAGATCATGGGACATGATCTCAAAGGATATCTGACCAATCAAGTGAAGGATGGGAACATGGGTCATATCCCACCCTCCCTATAATAACCAATCATGGGGCTTGTCTGCAACACAACCACTCCTACCTTATCCAATGATACTTTCCTACTCCATCCCTCTCTCTGCCATGTATAACAGCAGCTATGCAAGTGCCATTAGGAAAATTCTGGCCCTTACTCATTAGGGTTTTTAATGATAACAACCTTTCCCCTGAAACGAAGGCTGAACTTCTGAGGACCAATATTACTCTGGTAATGCTCTATGACTTCAAATGATAGAATATCACATTATCTGAAGAACTAAAGATATAGGTTAAACAAGGAGCAATGGGGAAGTGTGTGAAGGACAAGAACAGATTAAATCATATTAACACTTAATATTGCAGGAGAAATAGCATAAACATATAGACCATTAGAAAAATATATGAGGGCCTAGGGCTAGGGGCTCTGCTTGTTGCCAGCTAACATTAGGGTTTGGTGAGCCTGATTGTGCAGGTGTATTATGTGATGAAAGTTGCTCCTCAGGGCTGCCCTTCATATGAGGTTTCACATCTCATGAGGCTGATCTCTTCATGGGCTAAGCTGCCAGTAAAATGTGGTACAAACTAATTCCTGGGCTTCTGGAGGCTCTTATGACCTTTCAAACCTATATGATCATAGCCTAGTCAGTTATATCTCCTAGATTAATTAACCTAGGAGTAAAAAAAGAGGCAAATACAAAATAAAAAAAAAAACACAAAGAGGCAATGCTTCTGCAGCCTGAGTAGGAAGAGAAAGTATCTGGTACTACTTCTCTTCCTTCATTTACCCAAAGGGAAGAAAAGGCTTGATTTGGCCAGTAAGTGCCTTTTGTAAATACACTCAGTTCCAGCTCAACAGCTAATGAAAAGGCTTTTCTTTGTTATACAGTAACAGTCACAGCATAATTATACATGATCCTGCAACTGTACTGTCATTAGCCAGTATCCCTCCTTCCCTTAGAAGGGAAATGATGAACTAGTCCTACAGTAAAAATGAGGGATAACTGACAGACAACTTGCCTTCCCCCAATGTTATATGGCGTGTCAAGACATCTTATAAGAAGACCCTCATCCATTACAAGGAGGAAATGAAGGAAGGAAGAAGAAAGGAAGGAAGGAAGAGAGGGAGGGAAAGAGGTAAAAAGGAAGGGAGAGAGGAAGGAAAGATAAATGGAAGGAATAGATGGAGGGAGGAAGGAAAGAAGAAAGCAAGAAGAGAAGGAAGGAAACAAGTACTTATTATAAATAATTTCTCATTTGTTCCTCATCACAACCCTGGGAGGTAGGTATTATTATCCTCATTACACAGTTAGGAAACTGAAGCAAACAGAAATGAAGTGACTGACCCAGGGTCACATAGCTAGTGCCTGAGGCAGGATTTTGACTCAAGTATTCCTAATTCCAGGCCCAGCATTCTTCCTCCTATGCCACCTTAGCTGCCTGCACAGACTTTGTTATTAAGGATTTATTGGAGGAAATGGACACAAGTGGAACAGGTTGGTTTAAATCCTGCCTCAGATTCATAATACTTGTGTGACCATAGGCAAGTTACTTAACATCAATGACTCAATGTCATTGTAAAATGAGGCAGCTGGATTTAATGACTTCTAAGGTCCCTCTTAGGTCCAAAATCTAAGATTTATATCATCCTATAGTGACTAGTAATCCAAGTTAATGCCAGTCCTTAACTAGTTTAATGAAGAGTTCTATATCTATAGATAGATTATATTTAGGTAGAAAAACCTAAATTACTCTCAATGAAGCACAACTGGTCAGAAACTGCCAGCTTAGACAAGGCTTAACCAAGACACTGCTGCTCACTTGGTGACATGCTTAACCTCAAATGAAAGTCAAAGCATATAGTAAGAAATGAACAGAATCTCAAGCAATAGCCTTACAGACCCAAACCTATAAAGTAACAGCAACTTTCACATCCTCAAACATGGACATTTTAATCTTCAGGGACTATGCCATGCCCTAATCCCCTCCTGTGCTTTTTTTTTTTTTAATCTTTCATTGCCTTCTCTCCAGTCATTTTGGGTGTCTGATTTCCCTGATCAGTCCAGTATATCCAGCAGCAGAGCACAGAGTGTTTGGTTTTCTATAAGCTCTAGGGACTATACCCTGTTTCTTTCTTTTATAATCTATTCCTTCATCATGATTGATTTCTTTCTACCTGTGATGCCAAAAGAACTGCTGCATATTTGATATCATTAATCATAATATCTTTACAAGGTAGAGAGAGAGGGTGGCGGGCATTATTAGATATTGTACAGACAGTAACTAGGACGGGATGTGAGCAATATGTCCAGAGGCACTAGACCATTATACTTTAGAAGCTTTTATAGTCCCAAGTGATGGTTTTACAAATCAGAATAAAAATAAAAATAGAGAAGCATTAGTCTATTCCAAAGGTCCCCTACTCCAAGTTCACTGACAAAGAAAAAAACTAACATAATCCATGCAACTGAGACTGTCTGGCAAAATGATCCTTTCTAAACTTCTGAGTAAATGCAGTTGAACTACAGCTTTCATCCTATCTTAACTTATCCTCATAACACATTCCATTGGGTTTTAAATGATTGACATGAAAAAAAGACAAGAGGAGCAGCTATTTCTTTACACCTAGCTGGTCTGTCAGGACATCTTACAACTTCCAGATTAAGTAGAAACTGCTTAAGTATTAGGGAGGAATTTTTTTTTAAACAAAATCTAAATTCAAATTTAAAGGCAAGGAGATCAAACCAGTTATCTAAAACTTAATTTTATCTACTCAACAACATTGTTTCAGGTGATTGTTGTTTTAAAATAGAGTAATTACAAAAAAAAAAGAGGCAGATTAGTTTAGTGAATAGAAAGCTGATTTCACAGAGGAAGACTTGGACTCAAGTCCTGCCTCTGACCTATATTGGTTTTCTATGTGACTTTGAGCGAATAGTTTAAATTAATTAATTTATTTTTAGTTTTCAACATTCACTTCCACAAGATTTTGAGTTCCAAATTTTCTCCCCATCTTGTCCCTCCCCCCACCCCAAGGCAGCATGCATTCTGAATACCCCTTCCCCTAATCTGCCCTCCCTCCTATCTCTCCCCCACTTCTCTTATCCCCTTCCCCTTCCATTTTCCTGTAGGGCAGGATAGATTTCTATACCCCATTTCCTGTATGCCTTATTTCCCAGGAGCAAATAGTTTAAACTGCAACTCTCTAACATTGTTAATCACAGAAGCTGCCCAATTATATTGGCGAATAGAGTATGCTCACAACTGTAAATTACTGTGCCTGCCACATTGTAGTGGTTAAAAATGCTAGTTTAGGGGGCAGCAAGGTGGCGCAGTGGAAAGAGCATCCACCCTGGAGTCAGGAGGACTTGAGTTCAAATGTGGCCTTAGACAATTGACACTTACTAGCTGTATGACCTTGGGCAAGTCACTTAACCCCATTGCCTACAAAAAAAGAAAAAAAATGCTAGTTTAATGATTGATGCAGAAGTCCCTACACTGATTTTTATCACAGGTCCAGGCCAGCTTCCCCCCAAAAATTACCAAATTAGTTTCTATTGCTAATCCTTTATGAATTTCGTCTTAAAAGTGGCAAAATGCACATCATACACTCATATAGTATTCTAAAGTTTGCAAAACATTTTCACATTAAATATATTATTTGATATATACAATATTTCTCACTGTGAGAAAAGAAGGGCAGATGTTATTATTATCTCCAGTTTACAGACAAGGGCAACCTGGGCTTTTATTTGAGTTAACTTTTCCTTTAAGAGATTTGACATTGTGTCATCTGTTGTATATATTAAGTAGTAATGATACAGTTTCATTGTCTATTGCGTCAATAAACAGGACAGTTTCATTGGACAGTAGGTCAGAGTTTAAGGATTAACCTGGCCCCATTGGAAGTTGAAAGCTAATTGGATGATCCATGACAAAGGCACAGGGTTTCACACAGGCAGCTACCTGAAGAGGAGCATTTAGGTGTTTCATCTGCCTTTCGGAGCCAGGAAGTTCTGGGTTCAAGTTTTGATTCCAATACATCCTGGTTTTAAGACTTTGGGCAAGTCACTTAAACTCTCGGTATGCTAAGCATCTCTCTAAGACTATAAATTGTAGCCAAAGTTCTAACCTGTATTGGTAGAAGAAGTTTTCTTATCCAGGAGTTCTCAATGTCAATGAAATCAAAAGTCTAGTCACTATCCTACAAATATATTATTAATGTAGACAGATTTTCAGGTGGTAAAAACTAACTTCATAGTTGCGTGGGAAATATATAGTTCAGCATCTTAATGGGAATACTGCACAATTTTGGAACTAAGGTTGTGTGAAATTTGGCGAGATAAGGAAAGTTGGGAAAAGCAGGGAAGAGCAGCAGAAAAAAATAGCTGGGAAGCTGCTGGGAGCTATATAGAAGCAAGGGTAATGGAAGGAGCAGTTTCCCTTCCTAGACCTCCTTTCTCCAAGAGAGAAGATGGGAAGATAGTGGTCATCTGAAAGGCACAGAAACATCTCTCAATCATGGCAGGTCACCAGGGTGGCTAAAGCTCTGATCAGACTGCAGATGCAGTGCAGGAAATATGGAGGAAGATTATTCAATTCCCTTCCCCCTCTTCACTTGTTTGTTCATTAATAGACCTTAATTTATGATTTATTTCTTGATAGACACTATCATTTTCTATATATGGACCTTTGTTCTCTTTATGAAAGTTTATCTGGTATTTACATGTATGCAGTTGACTGAAGTTTGAGAATGCCAGTGGGCCTGTTTGATGGAATAGCTTAAAAACAAGAGGGTTCACTGGTGTGTAGCTATGTTTCCTAAGGATTCAATAATTGTCCTAATAAGCAGAACTTTTAAACTGAATTTAGACATTCACTTAGACCTATGGTTCATCTCAGCACTGATGGAGCCACATTGATTAGTGATAAGGACATGATCCCGGAGAGATGTGCTGAACACTTCCATAGAGTTCTCAATAGAAGTCATCAATCAATGCTGAAGCCATTGACCACATACCTCAGGTTGAAGTCAATCTCTCTCTAGCTGAACTTCCACCTGAAGAAGAGGTTTTGAATGCTTTTAGACTCCTCTCATGTGGCAAAGTGCCTGGTACTGATTCTATTCTGGCTGAGATTTACAAGACTTAAACAAAAACTGACAGAAAATTTTTGGGTTATATGGGCAGAGCAGGTTATCCTTCAGGAGTTCAAGGATGCTTCCATTGTCTGTCTATATAAAGGAAAAGGAAATAGGTGGTGCTGTGACAATCACAGGAAGGTGTGTGTCTCTCTCTTAGTCACTGCCACCAAGATTCTTTTTTTTAAATTATTATTTTTTATTAATTAATTCATTTTGATTTATCAACCATCACTTCCATATGCTTTTGAGTTTAAAGTTTTTCTCTCCCTTCCTCCCCACGACCCTCCCCAAGATGGCACACAATCTGATATAGGATATATATATATATATGCATTCTTATTGAACATATTTTCAGATTAGTGATATTGTAAGTAAAAATTAGAACCAGTAGGAGGAACCACCAGAAAGAGGAAACAAAACTCAACAGAAGAGAAAAAAAATAGCAATTCAACTTCTGTAGTTCTTTCTTTGGATGAGGATAGCATTTTCCATCACAAGGCCTTTTGAGATGTCTTAGATCCTTGTATTGCTGGGAAGAGTTAAGTTTATCAATATTAGTCATCACTCAACGTGGCTATTACTGTGTACAACGTTCGCTTGGTTCTGCTCACTTCACTCAGCATCAGACCATACAAGTCTTTCCAGGTTTTTCTGAAGTCAGCCTGTTCATCATTTCTTATACCACAATAGTATTCCATTATATTCATATACCACAACTTGCTCAGCCATTCCCCAATTGATGAGCATCCTCTCAATTTCCAATTCTTTGCCACCACAAAAAGAGCTGCTATGAATATTTTTGTACATGTGGGTCGTTGTCCCATTTGTATGATTTGGGATATAGCCCTAGAAGTGCTATTGCTGGGTCAAAGGGTATGCACATTTTTGTAGCCCTTTGGGCATAGTTCCAAATTGCTCTCCAAAATGATTGGATCATTTCACAACTCCACCAACAATGCATTAGTGTTCCAATTTTCCCACATCTTCTCCAACATTTATTATTTTCCTGTTTTGTCATGTAGGCCAATCTGATAGATGTGATGTGGTTCCTCAGAGTTGTTTTAATTTGCATTTCTCTAATCAATAGTGATTCAGAGCATTTTTTTCATGTGACTATAGATGGCTTTAATTTCTTCATCTGAGAACTGCCTGTTCATAACCTTTGACCTTTTATCAATTGGGGAATGACTTGTAGTCTTATAAATTTGACTTAATTCTCTATATATTTTAGAAATGAGGCCCTTATCAGAGAGACTGGTTGTAAAAATTTTTTCCCAATTTTCTACCTTCCTTCTAATCTTAGTTTTATTGGCTTTGTTTGTGCAAAAACTTTTCAATTTAATGTAATCAAAGTTATCCATTTTGCTTTTCATAATGTTCTCTATCTCCTGTTTGGTCATAAATTCTTCTGTTCTCCATAGATCTGATAAGTAAACAATTTCTTGCTCTCCCAGTTTGCTTATAGTATCAGCCTTTATATCTAAATCATGAACCCATTTTGACTCTATTTTGGTATATGGTGTGAGATTTTGGTCCATGCCTAGCTTCTGCCATACTCTTTTCTAGTTTTCCCAGCAGTTTTTTTTTTTTAAGAGTGGGCTCTTATCCCAGAAGCTGGGGTGTTTGGGTTTATCAAATAATAGATTACTATAGTCATTGACCACTGTGAAGTAGAAGGCCTCTTGATGGAAAATGGTATCCACATCCAAAGAAAGAACTATGGAAGTTGAATTGCTATTTTTTTTCTCTTCCATTGTGTTTTGTTTCCTCTTTCTGGTGGTTCCTCCTACTGGTTCTAGTTTTTACTTATAACATCACTAATCTGAAAATATGTTTAATAAGAATGTATATATATAGCCTATATTGGATTGTATGCCATCTTGGGGAGGGTGGTGGGGAGGAAGGGGGAGAAAAATTTTAAACTCAAAAGCATATGGAAGTGATTGTTGATAAATCACTATTCCATTGATCTACCACTCTATTTCTTAGCCAGTACCAAGCAGTTTTGATGATTGCTGCTTTATAATACAATTTAAGATCTGGAATGGCTAGGCCACCTTCCCCTGCATTTCTTTTCATTAGTTCCCTTGATATTCTGGACTTTTTGTTCTTCCAAACGAATTTTGTTTTTATTTTTTCTAACTCCATAAAATAATTTTTTGGTGGTATAATTGGTATGGCACTGAATAAGTAAATTACCTTAGGTAGAATTGTCATTTTTATTATATTAGCTCGGCCTACCCATGAGCAAATGCTGTTTTTCCAATTATTTAGATCTGATTTTATTTGTGTGAAAAGTGGTTTGTAATGTGTTCATATAGTTCCTTGGTTTGTTTTGGCAGGTAGACTCCTAAATATTTTATAATGTCTACAGTAAGTTTAAATGGAATTTCTCTTTCTATCTCTTGCTGTTGGGCTTTGTTGGTAATATATAGAGATTTCAATGATTTATGTGGGTTTATTTTATAGCCTGCAACTTTGCTCAAGTTGTTCATTATTTCAAGTAGTTTTTTACTTGATTCTCTAGGATTCTCTAAGTATATCATCATGTCATCTGCAAAGAGTGATAGCTTTGTTTCTTCTTTGCCTATTGTACTGTCTTAGATTTCTTTTCTTCTCTTATTGCTAAAGCTAATGTTTCCAGTATGATATTAAACAACAGTGGTGATAATGGACATCCTTGTTTCACCCCTGATCTTATTGGAAATGTTTCTAGCTTGTCCCCATTACATATAATGCTTGCTCAAGGTTTTAGGTAGATGCTATTTATTATTTTAAGGAAGACCCCATTTATACCTATGCTCTCTAGGGTTTTTAATAGCAATGGGAGATATGTTTTGTCGAAAGCTTTTTCTTCATCTATTGAGATAATCACGTGGTTTCTGTTAGTTTGTGTGTTGATATGATCAATTGTGCTGACAGTTTTCCTAATATTGAACCAGCCCTGCATTCTTGGTATAAATCCTTCCTGGTCCTAGTATATTATCCTTGTGATAAGTTGCTGTAATCTATTTGCTAATATTTTGTTTAAAATTTTTGCATCTATATTCATTAGAGAAATTGGTCTATAATTTTCTTTCTCTGTTTTGATTCTTCCTGGTTTAGGTATCAGCACCATATTTGTATTATAAAAAGAATTTGGTGAGACTCCTTCTTCACCTATTTTCCCAAATAGTCTATATAGTATTAGAATTAATTGTTCTTTAAATGTTTGATAGAATTTGCTTGTAAATCCATCTGACCCTGGAGATTTTTTTCCTAGGGAGTTCATCAATGGCTTGTTCAATTTCTTTTACTGAGATGGGGTTATTTAAGTATTTTGCTTCCTCTTCTGTTAATCTGGGGGATTTATATTTTTGTAAATATGTATCCATTTCACTAAGATTGTCAAATTTGTTGGCATACTGTTGGGCAAAATAGTTCCTAATTATTGTTTTAATTTCTTCTTCCTTGGTGGTAGATTCACCTTTTTCATTCTTGGTACTAGTAATTTGGTTTTCTTCTTTCTTTTTTTTTAATTAAATTAACCAAAGTTTTGTCTGTTTTATTGGTTTTTTCACAAAACCAGCTCTTAGTTTTATTTATTAGTTCAATAGTTTTCTTAATTTCAATTTTATTAATTTTTCCTTTGGTTTTCAATATTTCTAATTTGGTGTTTAATTGAGGATTTTTAATTTGTTCTTTTTCTAGTTTTTTTAGTTGTATGCCCAATTCATTGATCTCGTCTTTTTCTATTTTATTTATGTAAGCATTTAGAGATATAAAACTTCCCCTAAGAACTGCTTTCACTGCATCCCATAAGTTTTGATATGTTGTCTCATTATTGTCATTTTCTTGAATGAAATTTTTGATTGTTTCTATGATTTGTTGTTTGACCCAATCATTTTTTAGGATTAGATTATTTAGTTTCCAATTATTTTTTAGTCTATCTTTCCATGGCCCTTTATTACATGTAATTTTTATTGCATCATGATCCGAAAAGGATGCATTTAATATTTCTACCTTTCTGCATTGTATTGAGAGGTTTTTATTCCCTAGTATATGGTCAATTTTTGTGGATGTGCCATGTACTGCCAAGAAAAAAGTATATTCCTTTCTATCCCCATTCAGTTTTCTCCAGAGGTCTATCGTACTTAACTTTTCTAATACTCTATTCACTTCCTTAACTTCTTTCTTGTTTATTTTGCAGTTAGATTTATCTAGTTTAGAGAGTGGGAGGTTGAGGTCCCCCACTAGTATAGTTTTGCTATCTATTTCTTCCTGTAACTCCCTGAACTTCTCCTCTAAGAATTTGGATGCTATACCATTTGGTGCATATATGTTTAGTAATGATAGTACTTCATTGTCTATGGTGCCTTTTAGCAGGATGTAGTTTCCTTCCTTATCTCTTTTGATAAGATCTATTTTTGCTTTTGCTTTGTCTGAGATCAGAATTGCTACCCCTGCTTTTTTTTTTTACTTCAGCTGAAGCATAATATATTCTCCTTCAGCCTTTTACCTCTACCCTGTGTGTGTCACTCTTTTCCAAATGTGTTTCCTGTAAACGAATTGTAAGATTATGGTTATTAATCCATTCTGCTATCTGCTTCCATTTTATGGGAAAGTTCATCCCATTCACATTCACAGTTATGATTACTATCTGTGTCTTTCTCTCCATCCTTTCTCCCGGCCCCATTTATGCTTTTCTTTCTCCTTTGTCCTTTTCCCTCCTCACTAGTGTTTTGCTTTTGACCACCACCTCCTCAGACCTTCCTCCCTTCTATTAGCCCTTTCCCTTTTCTTCCCCTTTACCCTTACTGCTTCTTCCCTCCATTTTATCCCCCCTCCCTTTTCTTTCCCCTTTTCCCTCCTACTGCCTATAAGGCAAGTTAGATTTCTATACCCAACTGATTATGTTATTCCCTTCTTGAGCCAAATCTGATGAGAGTAAAGTTCAAACAATGCTCATCCACCTCCCTTCTTTACCTCTGCTCTAATAGGTTTTTGTGTCTTTTCCCGTAATGTAATTTAATCTTGTCTACCTCCTCCTTTCTCAATACATTTTCTTAGATCAGACTAATCCACTTGGATCCATTTAACCCACTCCATCAGATTTTTTTAAATCATTACATCAAAGTCAACTTATATCCACCCCCTTTATGTATACTCCTCTAACATGGTATAATAATAATACAATTCTCAAGAATTGCAAGTGTCATCTTCCCTTATAGGGATGTGAACAGTTTGCTGTTATTAACAATATACTGTATCTTTCTGTCCCGTTTACCTTTTTATGTCTCTCATGACTTTTGTACTTGAAGATCAAATTTTCTGTTGAGCTCTGGTCTTTTTATTAGGAAGGTTTGCAATTCCCCTATTTCATTGAATATCCATCTCCTCCCCTGAAAGATCATGCTCATTTTCACTGGGTAGTTGATCCTTGGTTGTAATCCAAGCTCCTTTGCCTTATGGAATATCATGTTCCACACCCTACGGTCTTTTAATGTAGAAGCTGCAAGGTCCTGTGTAATCCTGACTGTGGTTCCATGATATTTAAATTGTTTCTTTCTGGCTGCTTGCAGTATTTTCTCTTTGACCTGGTAATTTTGGAATTTGGCTACTATATTCCTTGGCGTTTTCAATTTGGGTTCTCTTTTAGGAGGGAAGTAGTGGATTCTTTCTATAGGTGTTTTAACTTCTGGTTCTAGGACTTCAGGGCAGTTTTCCTTTATGATTTCCTGAAAGATAATATCCAGCCTCTTTTTTTTCATTGTGATTTTCAGGTAGACCAATAATTTTTAAATTATCTCTCCTGGATTGATTTTCCAGGTCAGTTGTTTTACCAATGAGGTATTTTACATTTTCATCTATTTTTTTCATTTTCTTTTGTTTCTGTTTGACTGATTCTTGCTCTCTCATAGAGTCATTAGCTTCCATTTGTCTGATTCTAATTTTTATCAAATTGTTTTCTTCTATTAGATTTTGTACCTCCTTCCCCAATTGGCCAATTGTATTTTTAAGGGATTTGTTTTCTTCGGTGTACTTTTTTTCCAGTTGGCCAATTGTATTTTTTAAGGACTCTTCTACCTCTCTCATTTGACTTTTAAAATCCTTCTTGAGCTCTTTTAAGAAGGCTTTTTGGGCTTTAGACCAGTTCATATTCCCTTTTGAGGTTGCAGATGTGGATTTGTTGACAATGTTGTCCTCTTCAGAATTTCTGCCTTGATCTCCACTCTTCTCAAAATATGAATCTATGGTACATTTCTTTTTACTCATGGTGTTTCTTTATTCCCTGCCCTTTAAAGAGATTGAGCTCTCCTGCTGGGGAGCAGAGGGCACTGACCCAAACTTCTTATGTTGGGAGCCTAGGTCTTGGTCACTGGCTTTGTGTGCTGGGGCCTCTTATGTTGGCAATTGGAGGCTGTAGGGTTCTGGAACCTTACCTGGTGTTGGGCTGGAATCAGCAAAGCTGGAACTTTTGGGCACCTCTAGGTTGCCTGCTTTTCCTTTCCTTTAACTTTCTTCAGCTCTGATGGATGTCGCAGAGTGATTATCTGCCTGGGGCCCTTTGTAGTGCTGCTTCCCTTATTTTTGCTGAGGCACTGGGAGACATATTTGCTGTAGAATGCCGAGGCACCTGGTGGTTTTCTGAGCTGCTTTCCACCATTCCCATCCTCACTGAAGCACTCGGACATCCAGGTGTTGGTGTTTGCCTGCTCCACCACCTGGGTTTCAGGATCTCCTCCTGGTTGGCAGTTGGAGGCTGTAGGGTTCTGGCAGTTTACCTGGTGTTGGACTGGAATCAGCAAGGCTGGACCTTTTAGGCAATTCTAGGTTGCCTGCTTTTGCTTTCCTTTAGTTTTCTTCAGTTCCTTTCAGATGAATGTTGCAGGGTATTTACCCACCAGGGGCTGCTTCCATTATTTTTGCTGAGGCAGTGGGAGACCTGTTTGTTGTAGAATGCAAAGGCACCAGGATCTCCTCCTCGTGAGCTAAAGTGGGGCTTTCTGCTAGCTGGCTGGGACACCTCCCATTCTGTCCTGCTCCTCTTCCCCCAGTGTAAGAGGGGCCTTTCCTGTTAATCCCTCAAGCTCCCTGGGCTACTGCACTGCTGTTCCCTGTCTTTCTTCTGGTTCATTTGTTCCAGGGTTTTTCCTGGGGTGATATTTTCTGGACTTTCAGAGGTTGATAGGGGAGGGTGAGAGCGACTACCTTTTTACTCTGCCATCTTGGCTCTGCCACCAAGATTCTTGCCAGCATCCTCCTTAATGAGCTGATCCTTCACTTGGAAAATTGTCATCTACCTGAGAGTCAGTGTGACTTCTGAAAGGGCCAAGGAATGGCTACTATGGTGTTTTCTGCTCAACATCTCCAAAAGAAATGCCAGAAGCAGGTCAGAGGTCTGTACACAATGTTTGTTGATCTAACAAAGACCTTTGACACTGTCAGTTATGAGGGTTTGTGAAAAATTATGGCGAAATTGGGTTGCCCAGAGAAGTTCATCAATATTCTACATCAGTTTCATGACAGCATGCTTGCCCAGGTTCTGGATAATGGATGATACTCATATGCTTTCCCAGTCATCAATGGAGTGAAGCAGGACTATGCGCTTGCTCCCATGCTAATTTTTAGCATGATGCTTTCTGTGATGTTGTCAGACACCTTTCACAAAAATAAAAATGACATCAAGGTCAGCTACCACACTGATAGTAAAGATCTAAATTGGAAATGCTACAAGCCAAGACCGAAGTGGAGAGAGAGTTAGTGGTGGCTTTTTGTTCACAGATGATTAGACACTCAATGCATCCTCTCAGGCTAAGATGTAACAAAGTATGGACTGATTCTCTGTTGCTTGTGCTAATTTTGGCCTAACAATTAACACCAAGAAAACAAGAGGTTCTCCACCAGACAGCACCACCCCATCCATATGTGGAACCATTGGTTACAGCAAATAGAGAAATTTTGAACACTGTGGATAAATTCTTAAATGTATATGTATATTCATACTTTCTAGGGATGTACATGTAGATGATGAGGTTGATGCATGCATTGCCAGAGCTAGCTCAATGTTTGGGAAGCTCTGAAGGAAAGTGTGGGAGAGAAGAGGTATTAAGACTGACTACCAAACTGAAAGTCTACAGAGCCATTGTGCCAACCTCATTGTAGCATGCCTGTGAAACCTGGACAATATACTAGCAAATTGAATTGCTTCCATCTGAATTGTCTTAGGAAGATTCTGAAGATCATCTGGCAAGATAAGGTACCAGAAACTGAGTTTTTTTCCAAGCTGAACTGCCAAGCATTCAAACTCTATTGCAGATACCACAACTTTTATGTGTTGGCCATGTTGTTCAAATGCCAAAAGTACATTTGCCTAAAAGACTATCTTATGGAGAACTCACAGAAGGCAAGCATTCACATGAAAGCCAGAAGAAGTAAAACAAGGACACTCTCAAGGTCTTCCTAAGAACTTTGGAATTGTGAGACACGGGAAACATTGGCACAAGACCAACCAGCATGGTGTGCCCACATCAAATATGGTGCTGTACTCTATGAACAAAGCAGAATTGCAAATTCAGAAGAAATGTGAGATGTGAAAATTTAGGGACATCTCAACTCCAAATGTTCACGTGGACTATTTGTGCCCAACCTGTGGTAGAGCCTTCCAAGCCTGTACTGGTCTGATCAGCCACAATTGGACACACTGTACTTTGGCCCTAACATAGTAATGTCATTTTGGTAATCGTTGAGAATAAAGGACAACCAACCATCTGGCATTCTAAAGCTTTCTCCATCAGGTAGCTGAGTTGTAGGGTAGGTCTTATAACTAGAATAGGACTTGGAGATTGTGGTGGATTTGGCCAGGTCATGCTCATGATGGTGAGAGAATCTTGAACCACCCAGAAACTTTCTTTTCTTGTAGAAATGTCTGACCCCAAATTGGCTAGGTTTGTTAGGGAAACCCAGGGGAAAGTGGATTAAGATTAACCTTTACCTTTTCCAGGTTGAATATTGCGGGTGATGGTCTTTGTACACAGTAGCGAACAGCATCTTTTTCCTTAATGTGCACAGCAATCTCCCAGGATCAGGATAAGAGTATGCCTTCTTTAAAGGGAGATTTACAAGTGTTTTATACAATATTATCACCTAATTGAATCTTATTCTATAATATAATAAGAAGAATTTAAAAAGTATTGAAATTGGGGAAAGAAGGGTAATCTTACAGAAGAAGTAGGCATTTATCCAATGCATTCTCTATCAATAACAAATACATGAATTTGTCTATTTTTAGGGATTTCCAGAACCTATCTAGAGAACAGGAAAGTTATTCTGTGCACTGATTTCCCTACTGTATTTCTAATACTGTTCCATTTCTTTTAATAAAAAGTCCTCTTAGTAGATTACCAGAGTATCTTAATTAAAGAGAGTTAAACTATACTTCTCTCAAATGAAAAAGATTGTCCTCTATGTCTGGATTCTTATCAAACCAATGCCAGGGAAGTTTTCTCAGGACCTTGACATCATAGGATACAGAATGGGAAGGAGTAGAGACATCATCAAGCCTAAGCCCTTCATTTTATGGATAAGGAAACAGAGCTAGTGAGCTTAAGTGAACAGTCTAAGGTCATATAGGAATAAGCACAGATCCAAAATCCAAGCTCAGGTGATGTGATTACCATTTCATGCTCTTTCTATTATACAGTGCTGTTGTTTCTTATACTTTCATGCCACAGATTCCTCTTGTCACTGTTTTCAATAGTATATGTCCATCATTAATCAAATTGTTACCTTCATCCATGATGTTTCCTCTATCTGTACTGAATACAAGGATAGACTGTAACTTGTATCAGTCAATGACATCTTTAAGCTAAAACTAGCAAGGCTCTCACCTATAGATCACATTCAATTTTTATGCCTAGTCTTTGGCTAAGGAGAACTTAAATCTAGAAGAAGTTTGTAGAAGAATGTTACAAGTATCTGGGAGGCATTTGAGCAAACCCTCAACAACACATTGGCAGAACAATTTGCATCTTTTGTGAAATTCAGATGCAGAGGCAGATCCCATCTACAATTAGCATTTTCCTCTGTTTCCCTTTGAATAATGTGCCTCTCTTCGCTTCACATGTCTTTCCTTTGGACAGTTTTGCATTTCTCATTGGTTTCTTTAAAACCCCCACTCAACTTGAGGAGGAAATAAGAGCATAGAGTTTGAGTGGAAGGGGATATTAGAGAATATCTAATCCAATTTCATCATTTTAGAGACTAGTAAACTGAGGCCCAGAGAGATTGTGTTACCATCACAAACCAGTAAATTGCGGAAGTGAAATTTAAACCAAGGTCAGATTCCAAATATTATTTCATTATACCATGGTTGCCTCTAAGGTAACATGGAATGTGTGGGATCTAGTCTTTTGATAGCCTTACTTACACAGAAAGATGCACTTGGCTTGAAATAGTTACACATGCCTGACTTGTACATACATGTTTTGTATAACTAAAGGACCCTGCTATTTTTATCTCTAAGTGTCTAATCATTCTTACCTTCTTCAGACACAGAACAGATTTGCCTATATTTTCAATTCAGTCACTGACTATTGCTTCCTGAATAAATTATCAAATTAAGCAAAAAAAAAAAAAAAAGAAAAAAAAAGATGGAACAAATGTCCATTTTGAATTATCATGAAAGAATAATTTGTTCTCCCGAGGGATGTGGCAACTGCAACATATTGAAGTAAATTGTAAATGATGTCAACCTTGTCAATAATTACCTTTCAACAGCTCATGTAAAAGAGAATACAATGCAGAAAAATCTATGTTAGACAGCTTGTTAGCTAATTTCATCATTTCTGTTAAAAAAAAAAATGGAAGCAAACAACAAAGACATTCAACCTTACATCATGACTCTGAAATTCTGGACAGGTGGCCAGAAAAGAAAAAAAACTGATCGATCTTTAGCTAGTAGTGGAAACTCAATACATAAAATTCTTTAAAAGGCAGTTAAGTGGCTCAGTGGCTAAAGCATACAGGCAGAAAGACCAGACTTCAAAGCTAGCCTCAGGCACTAACTAGAGGTGAGATGCTAAACAAGTCACTTAATCTCTGCTACAGTTTCCTCAATTGTAAAATAGCACCTACTTTGCAGGGTTGCTGTGAAGACCAAATGAGATATCTGCAATGTGCTTAGCATGGTGCCTAGCACATAGTAGGAGCTATATAAATGGTTATTTCCCTTCTCCTCTCCCAACCCCACCATTCCCATTCCATTTAAAGAATTTCAAAAGATGTACAGCTGGGACATCAGAATTCATCTACTCCAAACCCTCATTTGAAAGATAAGGAAATTGAAATCCAGTGAAGATAATAATTTTGCTCAAGAATATAGGTTTTATACTCAAGCTGGTTCAGCCATTTCTCAGAGAGAATGGCCAGATGAGCTTGAGGGAGGAAATAGGCACTAGGTGGCCCCATTCTTGCAGTTACTATATAGAGTAAAAGAAACATCTAGTAACAATTGGAAAAATGCATGAATACTTATAGGCTTTGCTATTACACTTCATTTTATAAAGAATTTTTTATTGTGTCTGCTTTTTTATAATTGTTTATAGCCTACATTTACAAAAATAATTAATTTTTGTAAAGGTATTGTAGGATGCTGAGAATATTATTCCTATTCAGCTGTCACCATGGGTTGTTCAAATCTAATTTTTTCCAACAATCACGTTAGCTCTATATTTTCTCCCTCATTTTCTTTTTGTTGGATAGATATGGCTCTGAGGGAGGAATAGTAGTGTTAACTGGACCGAACCTCTTGGCTTGTGGAGGCCGGAGTCAAACAGACAGAGCAGACAGGTACAACTGTGTGGAGATCAAGAGAGAAGTTTATTATCTACAGTGAGAGAAATGACTTGCAAGCAAGGAGAGAAACTAGACACATATGCCATATGCTGCCACCCCACCCCTGAGTGAGAGACCTGAGGCAGTGGAGCTAAACCTTTATTTATATATTGTTGCTAGACAAAGAGTCAAACAGTGTAGTGGAGCAACAGTGATAAGGCACAACAGCAACAGTGAGGCAAGGTTGTCCAGTGACGAAAAATTTGTCCATAGCAGGGCTTCATGTATGCACCTGTTCGTGCTTGCCTGAGTTCAGGAGCCATCTGTTCTGTGATTTAGTTGTAGCTATGTTCATCCAGAAAGTGAGTGCAAAGGATTGTTGTTATGCCAAGTTCAGGGTACAGCTTGCTTGCTGGGCCTTAGCTGTGGAAAATAGGGTGTCTCTTAATAGTATCTTGATAGTAGTCTCCTACATTTATGTCTAGGATTCCTTTCAATAATCTGGATGATATATAATTTGATGTGTGTATACACACACACACACACACACACACACATGTTTAAACTAAATGTGTGAAGAAGAGTAATCCTATTCATTGCCTTTCCTTTTCCCTAAACTGTTACTTCAAGTCAAATAAAGTCAATGATGCATTTATTAAGTGTTTACTACTATGTGCTAGATACTGTGCTAAGCTCTGGGAATACAAATATAAGCACAAAGATACAGTCCATGCCATCAAGGAATTCATTCTGAAAGTAGAAGACAACACATTAAAAAAGAAGCTGAAAAGTAGGGGGTGTGAATGGAGGTGGAGAATGGGGATGCAGGGTGGGAAATTAATTAAGATTCCAGAGAGGAATGAAAGAGAAAACATTACTGGCCTGGGCATCTTCCTTAAAGTGAAAGTTCTGGGAGGAACCCACCAATTAGAGGAAGGAACCATAGAGGCCAGTGATCTTACAGGTTGAGAAGGCAATGGGAACAGAGTGAACTTGAAAGGAAAGAAGGCTGTTGTGATATCACGGAGAAAGTACAAGGAGTCAGAGGCAGAACCCAGAGAGGAAGGAAGGAATGACATTTTTTGATGTCAAAAAAATTGTCCTTTTGGACCTATTTTGGTAGGCTGCATAGTGTAATGGAAAAGGCATTGGATTAAGAGTCATAAGACCTATAGCATACCAAAATTTATGGGATGTAGCCAAAGTAGAACTTAAAGAAAAATTTATATCTCTAAACACTTACACTAATGAAATAAAGAATAGATCAATGAATTGGAAAGCAACTACAAAAAACCTTGAAAAAAGAACAAATTTAAAACCCCAATTAAATAGATACTAGCTGTACGACCCTGGGCAAGTCAATGAACTCAATTTGCCTCAGTTCCCTCATCTGTGAAATGAACTAAAGAAGGAAATGGCAAACCACTCTGGTATGGTTGCCAAGAAAACTCCAAATGGTTTCACAGAGTCAGACACAACTGAAAAAAACAAACAAACAAACAAACAACTAAACAACAATAACAACTTATAAACTATCTGGAAAAATAAGCAAAGAAGGGGTCCCACCAAATTCCTTTTATGGCACAAATATGGTACTGATACCTAAACCAGGAACTGCAATGACAGAGAAAGAAAACCATAAGTAAGTTTCCCTAATGAATATTGATCTAAAATTTTAAAATAAAATATGAGCAAGTAGATTACAGCAATATGCCATATATATTATGGCCAGGTGGGATTTATATCAGAAAGGCAGGGAAAACTCTCAGAATAACTGACTTTATAATGAAACCAACAAAAAATCTTAATTATCCCAATAGATGCAGAAAAAGCTTTAGTCAAAATGCATCACTCATTCCTATTAAAAACACTAGAAAGATATGAATACATGGAGCTTTCCTTTTTTTTAAGATTCATTAATTTATTTATTTTTAGTTTTCAATATTCACTTTCACAAGATTTTGAGTTCCAAATTTTCTCCCCATCTCATCCCTCCCCTGACCCCACGACAGCATGCATTCTGTATCCTTTTCCCTAATCTGGCCTCCCTTCTATCCCCACCCCCCACTTCTCATATCCCCTTCCTCTTCTATTTTCCTATAGCGCAGGAAAGATTTCTATACCTCATTGCCTGTATATCTTATTTCCCAGTTGCAAGTGAAAACAATTTTTTAACATTTGTTTTTAAAACTTTGAGTTCCAAATTTTCTTCCTTCCTCCCTCCCCATCCACCCTCATTGAGAAGGCAAGCAACTTGAAAGAGGTTATACTTGCGTAGTCATGCAAAACACTTCCATAGTAGTCATGCTGTGGTAAACTAACTATATTTCCCTTCATCCTATCCCACCCTCCATTTATTCTATTCTCTCTTTTGACCCTATCCCTCCTCAGAAGTGTTTGCTTCCGATTACCCCATCCCCCAATCTGCCCTCCCCTCTATCATCCCCCTGCTCTCCTATCCCCTTTCCCTCTATTTTCCTCTAGGGTAAGATAGCTTTCCATACCCAATTGAGTGTGTATGTTATTCCCTTCTTAAGCCAAATCTGATGAGAATAAGATTCACTCATTCCCTCTCACCTTCCTCCACTTCCCCTCCACTGTAAAAGCTTTTTCTTGTCTGTTTATGTGAGATAATTTACTCCATTCTACCTCTCCCTTTCTTCTTCTCCCAGTATAATCATCTCTCATCACTTAATTTTATTCTCCAGATATCACCCATTCATCTTCAACTCACCCTGTGCCCTCTATCTATCAATCTATCTATACATATATTTTTTTTTCTTTCCAACTACCCTAATACTGTCAAAGGTTTCATGAGTTACAAATATCATCTTTCAATTTAGAAATGTAAACAGTTCAACCTTAATGAGTGCCTTATGATTTCTCTTTCCTGTTTACCTTTTCATGCTTCTCTTGAGTCTTATATTTGGAAGTCAAATTTTCTATTCAGCTCTGGTCTTTTCATCAAGAATGCTTGAAAGTCCTCTATTTCACTGAATGACCATTTTTTTCCCTGAAGGATTATACTCAGTTTTGCTGGGTAGGTGATTCTTGGTTGTAATTCTATCTCCTGTGACTTCTGGAGTATCATATTCCAAGCCCTTTAGTCCCTTAATGTAGAAGCTGCTAAATCTTGTGTTATCTTGATTGTGTTTCCACAATATTTGAATTGTTTCTTTCTGGCTGCTTGCAATATTTTCTCCCTGACCTGGGAATTCTGAAATTTGGCTACAATATTCCTAGGAATTTTCATTTGGGGATCTCTTTCAGGAGGTGATTGGTGGATTCTTTCCATTTCTATTTTATCCCCTGGTTCTAGAATATCAGGGCAGTTTTCCTTGATAATTTCTTGAAAGATGATATCCAGGCTCTTTTTTTGATCATGGTTTTGAGATAATCCAATAATTTTTAAATTCTCTCTCCTGGATCTATTTTCCAGGTCAGTTTTTTTTTTTTCCAATGAGATATTTTAGTTGTCTTCTATTTTTTCATTCTTTTGGTTTTGTTTTACAATGTCTTGATTTCTCATAAAGTCACTAGTTTCCAATTGCTACATTCTAATTTTTAAGAAAGTATTTTCCTCAGTGAACTTTTGGACTTCCTTTTCCATTTGACCAATTCTGCTTTTAAGGCATTCTTCTCCTCATTGATTTTTTGGACCTCTTTTGCCAATTGGGTTAGGCTATTTTTTTAAGGTGTTTTTTCTTCAGTATTTTTTTTGGGGGGTCTCCTTTAGCAAGCTGTTGACTAGTCTTTCATGATTTTCTTGCATCACTCTCATTTCTCTTTCCAGCTTTTCCTCTATTTCTCTTACTTGTTTCTCAAAACTCTTTTTGAGCTCTTCCATGCCCTGGGACTGATTCACATTTTTCTTGGAGGCTTTGGCTGCAGGAGCTTTGACTTTGTTTGTTGTCTTCTGGTTGTATGTTTTGATCTTCTTTGTCACCAAAGAAGGATTCTATGGTCTGACTTTTTTTTTTGTGTGCCTTTGTTTGTTGATCCCAGCCAATTACTTGAGTTATAAACTCTTTGTTAAGGTAGGGGTCTGCTTCCAGTGTGGAGAATGTACTGTCCCAAGCTTTGGGGGGTTTTGTGCAGCTCTTTTCAAAGATACCTCTAGAGACCTGTAAATTTTCAGTTCTTCCAAGGTGGTACAATCAAGGGAAATGCGTTTACTCCTTTCCTGGCCTGTGCTCTGGTCCATGAGTGACCACAAGCACTCTTTTTTGCCTTGAAACTGTGAGGAGGATTCCCTCTCCACTGCCACTACAAGCTTTATCATGCCAGCATTCCTTCTCACCCCTGGAATGCCACCCAGAACTATGACCCAGATCCAAGCACAGGGAAAGCAAGAGATTACTGCCTCAGCACCAGCAAAGAGATCCTTGCAATCCCCCTCTGATAAGCCACTTGATGCCCCCTCAGTCTGTGGTCTGAAAGTTCTGGAAGCAACCACCACCCCAGGGCTGTGCCAGGACTGGGGCTTGGACCAAACTTCTCTCACACAGTGGTTACAAACTTTTCCTACTGACCTTCTAAGTTGTCTTTGGCATTTGTGGATTGAGAAGTCTGGAAACCACCACAACTATCAGTAATTCAGTCCCCTGAGGCCTGCTCTAGGTTTGCTGAGGCCTGGTTTTTGCCTGCAAGCCCATGCTGACCTGTGTTTCTCCCCTAGCCTGGTACAATAGACCTTTCTAATCAACCAGCCAGATAGTCTTGGGCTGGAAATTTGTTGCACTCTGTATTTTTGCGGGTTCTGCTGCTGTAGAATTTGCTTAGGGTCATTTTTTATAGGTATTTGTTAGGGGAGAGCTCAAGCAAGTCACTGCTTTTACTCTGCCATCCTGGCTCCACCCCCATTCCCTCCCCTGGAGCTTTCCTTAAAATGATAAGCAGTATCTATCTCAAATCATCAGCAAACATTATCTGTAATGAGAATAAGCTATAAACCTTCCCAATGAGATCAGGGGTGAAACAAGGATGCCCACTATCACAACTATTCAATATTCAATGCTATACTAGAAATACTGGGGAGGGGGGGATTCAGAGAATTTAAAGAAATAGAAGTAAAGTGGAAGAGCAGAACTGAAGCATCCTGGTCTTAAACCCAGCTCCACAGATGAATCATATTTTTGTAGAGTAAAATTACAAAGTGGTAGGGTGCAGAAATGGGAAGAAGAGGGGTGGAGGACAGAGAACAATGAATCACTCAAACAAAATGGGTGAAGAATGAAAAAATGATGACTACTATAATCTTTTGGCAGGAAGGGAATAAGCAGTAGAATGGGAGAATTGTTAGAAGGGAAGGATAGAATTGGAACATGGAAAGACTCGATGCAAAATGGGGGCAGAGAGTCCCTCTGAAGAGCATTCCTAGAGGGAAAGAGGTGACTACCTAATATGAAAGATGAAATATCATACTGTGCTTAGTCTGGACAGAGCTGGTGCATTGGGAGGGCACCTTCTCTGAAAGAGGGACAGGATAATATCTTTGCTCAGAAGAAAGAATATGTGAGTTCTCACAGCAAGCTGGAACTCAGAAAGGTGAGCAGATATGGGCTCAGAAACAAGAGGGTATGGCCACCATGAAGGAAGGAAATGATCATGTGGAGGGCAAAAGATAGAATCAAATCTCATGATTTAAAACATAAGGTAATTTCTACCACATAGCACTGCTTCTATACAACATTATCTCAATCACAAATCATTAGTTCCAAGGGTGAGATGAGCAGATAAAAAGGAATGAAAAGGCAGGAACTATAAAAGAAAAATTTTAAATTCTTAGAAGGAATTCAAATAGAGTATTTCAAAAATTTTAAGTCCATGCGGAATAAAAAATGAACAATGGTACAGTCCACAAATCAGATAATAGAAATTCAAAGTAGCCTGGAAAGGAAGAGAATTCAGTGAGAGTAAAATAAAGAAAATCTTATAAAGTGGCATAGTAAATAGCCTACTAATAAATATAAGAAGTTGTAGAGGATGAGAAGAGAGGATGTTTTGAACTAATCACTTATCTGAGAAGGGAAAGAGAAGGGACAAAAGGAAAGAAGGAAACAAGTATTTATTAAGATACTACTATGTTCCAGGCACTGATAAGCACTTTATAAACAGTATCTCATATGATCTTCACAACAACCCTGGGAGGTAGGTATTATTATCCCTATTTTGTAGTTGAGGAAACTGAGGAAGAATGAGGTTAAGTGACCTGCCCAAGGTCATACAGGTAGTGTCTGGGACTGGATTTGAATTTGGGTATTCCTGATTCCAGGCCCAGTTCTCTCATTGTGCCACCTAGCTGCCTCCTTACTCAAAGAATGGAAGAATAAAACTATACTTTAAACAAAATCATCAAATTTGATGAAAGGTAGGTAAATAGAAGTGGGATGGGAGACTGAGAGCTACAAACCTGTAGGAAAAGAGATGTATCATAGTAGTTTAAGCTAAATGAATTTCATGAGTAAAGAACTGATTTAAATAAAAGAATTTTTTAAAAAAATAATTAAAATGAATAGAGGAAAACAGAAGTGTAACATATTTTAAAATGTTATTTAAATAAATAATTCAATAAAATAACTGAAAATGAGAAAACCAAAACTTCATAATTGTTGTTTACAGCAAACATATCTAAAAAGCAGACACAGACACAGAATCAAAATGAAGCGCTAGAACATAATTTACTATCTATTGGATGAATTTTCAAAGGGAGTCATTGCAATCATGTTATCAGAAAAGACAAAATAAAAATTCATAATGTTGATAAACAAGTAAGTTATACTGTGCTAAAGAGAACTATAAATGAGGAAATATCAATAATAAACATTTATCAACTGACTAGCATAAAGGAAATGTTACTGAATTACAAAAAGGTTGATTTAAAAAAGTAATAGTAGGAGACTTAGTGTTCTCTCATATCTGGATAAATCTAATTAAACAAAAAATAGAAAATATAGAATTGGACAATCTATTGAAGAGCGTATAGCTAAAAATAATATGGCATTTTATTATTGGAAATTTAAATATATATATATATATATATATATATACACATTTCCCAACTTCACATGAAAAAACAGACCACATACTTGGGCATAGAGAAATTATATAACAATGCAAAAAAAAACAATAATAAATACAACTTTTATAAATTGCATATAATTAACAATAAAATAACCAATATAAGGAGCACAAATAAGACAAAGACATAAATTTAAATTTAATTTTAAAATCCTGGTTCAAAGTATAAATCATTGAAACAATTAATAATTGTGTGAGTGAAAATTATAGTGATGAGTTCATGCCAATATTTCTTATTTTCAGCTAAATGAGGTCTCAGAGGGAAAATTAAATTCCTTTGAAATGAATTAAAACAAAAAAAGATATGTATATTATATATATATGTGATATACATATATGTAAAGAGAGATACATCCTGTGCATGTACACACATATATATGTATATATATGCATATGTGTATATAATATATATATAGATATAATCATCATTCTTCAATAGGAATAAGAACAAGTAGTTCTCAAAAGAATTGCAAAGTATTAGTAACAATGTGAAAGGATACTCCAAATCACTAATAATAAGAAAAAATGCAAATCAAAATAACTAAAGGTTTTATTTCACATCCAATAACTTAGCAACAATGACAAAAGATGTGAATATTTAAAATTGGAGGGTTTGCAAAAGAAAGAAATGACAATATATTTTTTAGAGGAGCAATGAAATAGTACAACCATTTTTGAAAGAAATTTAGAATTATGCAAAGCCACAACTAAAATGCTATGCCTTTTGACTCAGATATCCCATTGATAGGTGTATACCCCCAGAAAGGTTAATAATTAAAGGAAATGGTCCGCGTTCACCAAAATATATCTAATAGCCCTTTTTCTAGTAGCAATGAACTGGAAACAAATTAAATGGACATTGATTAGGAATGGCAAAAAAGTTGTGACAAATGAATGTAATCAAACATTACTGTGTTTTGACAATGTTTATGATGAATATAGAGAAACAAGGAAAGACATGAATTGATGTAAAGTAAGTAGAACCAGGAAAACAATATGCACAATGATTACAACAAAGTGCAGTTTTTAAAGTCAAAACAATCAAAACCACTGTAAAATTATAATGACCAAGTTTGGCTACAAAGGAGCAGTCACTTATACCTATTTGTAGAATTGGGGAGTGTAGGGGGGGATATATGGATATAGAACAAATATTTTAGATGTATTGGTTAGATTTGCTCTTTTTTTTTTTAATCCCTTCTTCTATGGGATGGTTCTCTTGGATAGGAAATGTAGGTGATGTAAAAATAAGAGATAGCAATAAAATTTTATTTAAAAAAATTCCCCTATTAAAAGATGTAAAGGGTATTCCCACTTGTCCTTCTCTAGTTTTTTTTATGATATGATTTTTTTTTAAATAATGTGACTTTTATACACATCTATCCATTTAAAGCTCATTCTGGTATATGGTATAAAATATTGGTCGAAACCCAATTTCTGACAAACTGTTTTCTAGTGTTTCTAGTAATTCTTCTGGACTGTGGTATACATTTTCAGGCGTGGTCACTGTTTTTTTTTTTTTTTTTGTATTGCACAGGAGGGTATTTTCACAAATAACTATGATGCAAAAATAAAAATCAATTAAACTTATTTTTAAAGGTCAGAAATCTGACAAACATTATTACTTAGCCATGTGAAGTAATTGAAAGTTTGTTTAAAACACAAAATTTCTAAGAAAGCATTATAAAAGCATGCTAATTGAAAAATATCCTCTTGTTTAGTTCAACAAACATTTATTGAAAATATAGTTTTGTATAGACCACTAATGATGGGCACTTGTGGAGGGGGATACAAAGATAAATAAAACATAATCTTTACCTTCATGCAGCTGATAATTTCTAAAATTTTGAATTGATTCTGCCTACACAATATTTTCTAATCAATTCTTTTATCTCTAGTCTCACTATATTTCTTAAACTGTTGCAATAGATGTTTAGCCAATCTCGTCTTCAGTCTTGCCCAATTCTAGTTTGTCCCTCTGCTAGTTACTCTTCTTTTGCACAAATCTGATTATTTCATTTTTCTGCTCAAATTATTTCTGTTCCAATAACTCTCTGTTGTAATCATCCTAGGTAACCTTGACACTCACGTTAATGACCTTCTAACACCCTGGTCTATCATTTCCTGAACCTCCTCAAAGTTACACTGGGAGTCAGAGGGCCTGAGTTCAAGTATTGGTTCTGCTACTAAATACAGATATGATGTTGAACATGTTATTTAACATCCTGGGCCACAACTCCATCATTGTAAAATGAGGGTTTGAAGCATGATTTTTCATTTTAAATCTAGCCTTGTATGGTACTCTCTGCCACTGACAGGGGTGTTCATACCCTAGAGTTTAGCATCACTTAAAACTATTCAACTGTTAAGATTTTCAGGTTGAAATCCACATTTTTAACCTCCTTCCAACCAATTTCTCACATCATTTCTTCTTCTGAAATTGCCCTTGGGCCCATAACTCCTATTCCTTTAATCAATTCCTTCTCTTCCAGGCCATCATTCTTATTGGGGCTCCCTTTCTTAATCTTCACAATGCTGATTTTACATTTCCCTATTGATGATGCAATGGATAGAGTGCTGGGCCTGAAGTCAGGAAGACTCATCTTCCTAAATTCAAATCTGGCCTCAGACACTTACTGTGTGACCCTGGGCAAGTCTCTTAACTTGGTTTGCCTCAGTTTCCTCATCTGTAAAATGAGCTGTGGAAGGAAAAGGCATATCTTTGCCAAGAGAACCCCAAATGTGGTCATGAAGAGTGGGACACGACTAAAATGAGCAACAACAAATTTCAGTAATACAACTTTCTTCTAGCTTGAATCTATCAACTCCTTGATCATCTGAAGTTCCTGTCCTGTTCATCTCCCTTTTATATTTGTGCTGAGCAAGACAAGGAAATGTGCTTATTAGATCCACCAGAAATGTATCTAACATAAACTAGGCTGTCACTACTATGGTAAACATTTTTTTTTCATTTTATTGACTCATTATCATATTACTCACAGAAGCTGTTTGAAACCTCCTCCTCAGTCCTCAAGCTACAAAGTATTCCCTCTTTCATCTACTTTAGCTGATGACCTCAATCAGAGAATTTATCGAGAAGATTAAAGCTATCTCAGGTGAACTCCCTCACTAATCCTTTCCAACACCTAAAAACCTGAGTCTCCCCTTTCCTCTCTTCTTAGCCTCCAGTTTCTAAGGATAAAGAGGCCCTCATGCATGCAAAAGCTTAAACCTTTTGACTTGTGCCCTTGATTCCCTACCCAACCCTCCCATCTCCTTCTCCACCCTTTTCTTCATTAGGACAGGGGGATATAGTCAGGAAAACTTTAGTTCAAATCTTGTCTGGGACACTTACTAGCTGTGTGAGCCTAGGCAAGTCACTTAATCTCTTTCCTTAGTCTCTTTATTTGTAAAATAGAGGTAATAATAATACCTGCTTTTCATGGTTGTTTTGAGGCTCAAATGAGATAAAATATGCAAAGTACTTCACAAACTAGCTAGTTTGATGATGATTATTGATCATTCAGTTTCATAATTTCCAAGGTAAGTGCTGTGGATACAAAAAAAAATGAAACTTTTCTTGCCTTCATGCAAGATAATTTGAGAAAGGCAAAGCACTAACAAGTAAGGGGATCTGAAAAGACTTCCTACATAATCTATGTGCACAGATATAAGTTATGCAAAATATATACAAAGTAAATATAAAGTAATAGAGTGGAAAGGATGAACTAGAACTAGCAGCTAGAGGGACAAGGAAAGACTTCCTGTAAGTAGTGATAGTTACATTGAGCTTTGAAGCCAGGGATTCTGTGTGGCAGAAATGAGAACTGAGGGAGTGCATTCCAGGCATGGGATACAGCTTATGCAAAGGCACAGAGAAGGAAGATATGATTGAAGAGCTACAGGAAAGTGGAAATAATAAACAATAAATCTAGAATGGTAGGGAGGAGCCAGACTGTGAAGAGTATTAAATACCCAACAGAGGAACAGATATTTTATTCTAGGGACAAATAGGGAGTAACTGGAGTCTATTTGGCAGGGAAATGACATCATCATATGCTTTAGGAGTATAACTTTAGCAATTAAGTGGAAGATGTATTAAAGAAGGGAGAGTGTGGAAGCAGGAAGAAAATTAGGAAGCTTTTACAATAATCTAGGGGAAAAAAAGAGTGATTAAGGTCTAAACCAGCAGTGTGCTGGAGCCAGCTCAAAGGAGCTCCCCAATCAATTTTTAAATTTTTGGTGTGAACATTTACATCTTGGAAACTGGCAAATATATAAATCAATGCTTTATTGAATTTATTTCTTTTGTTGACTGTCTAGACTTAAAGTGATGGAGAAAATGTTAGTAATGCAGATTGAAATTAAAAGTGTGTTTTGTATTCGTTTGTTTTTCCAGAGATACAGCTATTAAATATTTACCAGTATACCACTGATTTGAACCATGGTAGTGGCTCAGTAATTGGAAAAATATGAGAAATGTTGTAGAGGTAGAAGTAAAAAGACTAGCTTCCTGGATATGTAGGATGAGGGAGAGAGAGGACTTGAATATGATTTTAAAGAGGTGAACATGGGAGACTGGAAAGATGGTGGTGTTCTCAATAAAAATAATGGAAGTTAGGAAGAAGGATGGGTTTGAAGGGATAAACTATGGAGTTAGAATTTTACTCTAGATTCAGTAGGGAGTACCTGAAGATACTTGAGTAGGAGAGTGAGTTTTGGCATTTGTATGGCTAATGGATTGGAGACAGGAGAGACAAAAAGGTATGAAAGCCTACTAGGAAGTTATTGATAAAATCCAGGTCACAGGGGATGAAGGCTTGAAGCAAAATGAAGAGATAGTTGGAGAAATATTGTGGAGACAGAAATAACAAAGTCTGGTAACTAACTAACCAGGTAGTGATAACTGAGGGGAAAAATAAAGTGAATAGATGAAGGTGACTATAACTGAAAAAAAAGGCATTTGGAAGGATAGTATTAACCTAGTCCAAAATAAGGAAGCCTAGAGAAGGGGCAAGTTCAAAGAGGAAAGATAATTAGTTTTAGACAATGCAGAGTTTTGATGCACCAAAGGATATCCAGGTGGAACTGGTAGTTGGCATTACAAGATAAGGTCAGAAAAGAGATATAAATTTGATATATTGATTTTGGAAGCATGTAAAGAGATGATAACTAAACCTATGTAGCTTGATGAGATCCTGTTCTTGCCATATGTTCTCAGTAAAAACCTTTTTGTAAAAACTATCTAATCTCAACTGGTTGATTAATGTAGAGGAACACACTGGTAGGGGTTCAGGAATAATATTAGAAACCATAATAACCCTTAGGATTACTCACTAGAACAGTGAGGAAGAGTAGTAGTCAATTGCCCTCTGGTTATCTGGCTGGCCTAGCAATGCAAATGGGAGTTGGGGGGACGGATGACTAGAAAGAGAGAAAGAAAAGAGAAAGAGAAAGAAAGAGAGAGAGAAAGAGAGAGAGAGAGAGAGAGAGAGGAGAGAGAGAGAGACACACACACACACAGAGGGCACAAGAACCTTGAGGGATAGCTGTGATTATAATGAAAACCATGGGAAGAAAAATGATTTGTGAGGGGATGGGGTGGTCAATAATGTCAAAATCTGCAGAGGGGTCAAGAAGAAGGATGAAGACTTAAAAAAAAAGTCACAGGGTTTAACAATTAAGAGATTGTTAGTAACCTTGGAGAAGATAATCCTCTGTATCTGTCTTTCCCCCCGCCCAATTATTCTTCCTTTTGTCTACATTCACATTTGTCCTATTCACATTTGTCCTTGTCCTAATTTTTTTTAAATTCTCTTGACCTTAATTCTCTCTTCAGTTTATTATCCTATATCTCTCCTCCTTGTTATAGAAAGAATAATCTACACCTCCTGTCTTGACTTTTTTCACAAGTGAATACAGCAATCTGGTTTCTAACTACCACTCTAACAAGACTTTCACTACTGTCATCAATGACCTCTTAATTGAATGGCCTGTTGTCATATTATCCTCCTTTACCTTTACCTATGTTGATCATAGATCCTACTTGAAAATTTCTCTTCCCTGGAATTGTTATAATCTTCTAAATCACCTCCTACCTCTGAAAGATGTTACTTGGTGCCACTCACTGATTTAGGCTCAGTTTCCATAACAGTAAAATGAATTGTTGATAGATGATGTTTAATGTTTTTTTTTCCTAACCATATTCCTATGATCCTATAATCCTATGACCTGCTTCTTATGTCTGATCCTCAAGGGAGGCTGTTCTTTAAGGGGACCCATTGGACCCCTTGTCTTTCAGCATTCTCTACTTTAGAAATTTCATCCATTCCCATGACTTTATCATTTCTATGCAGATAACTGACAAATATTTATTTCAATCTACAAATTTTTTCTGACCTCTGGTCCTATATTTCCAATTGCTTGAGAGATATCTGCATATAAGCATCATCCTGACACTTTAAACGCAACATGTCCAAAACTGAACTAATCTTCCCTTCTAAAATAGTTCTCTCAGTTTACTCTAGTTGACTCTTGAATTATTTGACTCTTCTCTTTACCTCAATCCTCCAACAAACCAGTTATCAGTTCCTAAGCATTTTACCTCTGTATTACTTTGGAAGAATTTATTACCTAAGATAATTTCAAAATTGAATTTCATTAAAATATACACCACATTTTCCTTGTCCATTAGATCAGGAAAGTCTGCAGAGAAGAGCAGAAGGAAAGAAAGATGAAGAAAGGAATATAAAGAAAAGAAGTAAGAGAAAAGAATATCTTTAATCACAAACAGAAGTCATTTGTTTGAAAGCTTTGAATTGTGTAGGCCTTGTGTATCTAAGATCAGTATCAGTCAGGATCACGGGTACCAGTTGGAAGGATCTTAGTATCATCTATTCCAAATCAAAACAAAACAAAAAGAAAAAAGAAAAAGAATTCCCCATTATGACATCCCCAACAGGTAGTAGGTCATCCAGTCTTTACCTGAAGACTTCCTTCCAGTGACTAGGAAACCACTACTTTCTGAGGCAGTCCATTCTACTCTGGGAGAGCTCTAATTGGTAGAGAGTTGTTTCCTTTTAGCAATGTTAAACATTTCTCTGTAATCTCCACCTACTGTTACTAGTTTTGCCCTTTAGGGCTAAACAGAACAAGTCTATTCTTTCACATAACTACTCTTCACATATTTAAAGAAAGCTATCATGTTCCCCCTGACCCTTCTATTCTCTAGGTTAAACATCTCTAATTTTTTTAAACTGATCCTCATGTGCTGTGTATGGACTTACAAGGGCCTTCACCATCCTGATTACTTTCTCTAACCACTCTTCAATTTAATGTTTTAAAGTCTGGTGTCTAGAATTGAATATATTACTCCAGATGTGGTCTGACTAGGGCAGTGTTTATCAGAGAGATGACACCCCTGTTTCTAGAAGTTATTCCTCTTTTAATGCAACCCAATATATTTGCTTTTTATGGCTGATATTATCACATTTTGAACTCATATTAAGGTTGCTGCCCACTAAAAATCCCTAGATCTTTTGCTAGCAACACCTCCCCCATCTTATACTTATGAAGTCAATTTCCTGAAACCAAGCATGTAAAACTTTACATTTATCCTTATTAAATTTCGTGTTATTAAATTCATCTCAATTTTCCTGCCTGTCGAGATATTTTTGGATCCTGTTAGCATGTTAGCCATCCTAGTTTTGTACCATCTGCAAAGTTCGTAAGCATATGACCTCTGCCTTTAAGACAATGATAAAAATGTTAAAACACACAAGGCCAAGTACTCCCCTGGAGACCTTCTTCCAAGATGAAATCATATCATTAATGGTTCCTCTTTGAATCCCATAATTTAATCAGTTCCAAATATATATAAATATGCTATCTTCTAGCCCATATCTCACTATCCTTTCCATGATAAAAACACAAGAAACATTATCAAACCCTTTGCTAAAATATGGTTAAACAATATATATCATTTCCCCCCTGATAGATCAGTTAATGCACTGTCAAAAAAGGAAATAAGGTTAGTCTGGCACAGCCTGTTCTTGATGAAGCCATGCTGATTCTGTGTGACCATCACATCCTGGGAGATGTTCACTAACCATTTCTTTAATAATACATTCTAGAATTTTGCCAGGAATTGAAATCAAGCTTGTTGGTCTATAGTTTGGAGATTCCATTCTCTTTCCTTTTTTGAAAATCAGGACATGTTCCCTTTTGCAGTCCTATAGTACCTCTTCTCCACAATCTAAAACATCACTGACAATTGTTCAGCCATTTCATCTGCCAGTTCTTCAGTGTTAGAAGGCAAAATACAGCCAAGAAGAAAAAAAAAAAAAACTTGGATTAATTTCATTCAGGAGACTTTCAAAGCAGCAAAAAGTAGGTTCAAGAGCTCTTGCTACAAACAATCCAAAAGATTAATGTATTTGGATTACAAAAAAGGAAGAAACCTATTGATTACTATCCCTTTCAAGTCATCATTAAACTTTCTGCCAGAGCAAGATACAAGAGCAAAGAGGAATGTTTCCAAACAAAGAAAATACAAAAGTCTAGTAAATGAAAGATTTTAATGAAGTTTCAATGGTTTAAAGGAAAATTAAATGGACAACTTTAATCCTAATTGGTTTATATCTGATAGGCTTTAAGAGTCTCTTTAAACTGATATAGAAACAATAGGGATAGGGAAAGAAAACCTGCTAAAATCTTTAGAATGTACAGGAGTTTTATCCTAACTACAAGAAGCATCATTTGGTATACTGTGTACTTGAGATGTACATGAACAGCATATATCTATATATCTATCTATATATCTATATCTATATATAGATATAGATATTATCCAGATTATGTTGTGCTTTGTACATGTTTTTACAATTCTTCCTGAAGGTTAAAGCAGTTCATTAGAATTCAAAATATGTAATCATCCTTAAGTTGGCACTTTGTTAGTCTCTTGTAAGCATTGATAACTGGCACGTTTCACAGCAGCCAAGTCTCTGCTGTTTGGCAAGTTGCTACAATAGTCCTTCAATAGATGAGAAGAATGCAGAGGGGGGAGTGAAAATAAAAACAGTGCCACGGTTCTCAACTGGAGACCCAGAAAAGCAAAGCTACTAGCGGCCGAGCAAACGTCACTCAAAAGCAGTCTCCTGGCTTCTTCTTACACAGCGCGCAACTTTCCTTTTGAACTGTCCATTTCGATCTTCCCTCCACTCTTTGGCTGCGTCCACGTTAGCCTGTGAGTTTCCATTAGGATCCGCCAGCATAGAAATGACATTGATGATGATGGTTTCCACGGTGTGAATGGGCAGCCAGCGTTCTTCGGGTTTTTCATAGCCATATTTGTTCTCTCCCGGTTCGTGGAGAATGGAAATGCACACGTCCCCTTTTTTGTCAACATTTGGGTGCCAGATTTCGGTGATGAACTTCATCTCCGGAGGTCGGAGGGGATAGTCTTTGGGGAAAGTGAGATGAGCTTTGAAAACGCCGCCTTCGTAAAAGGTGTCGGGAGGACCGATGATGAGCACAGGTCATTGCCGTCTATCAAGCCCGCCGAGAAGCCTTCCACGGGGTTTTTGTTGAGCTCCGTCAGCTGCCTTCGCAGGAGCAGCGCCAACTGCAGCTCCGTCATCCTCCTGGCCAGCCTCGGGGGGCGGAGGGGGAGGCCCGGGGGCTGCGGCCTGCTGGGGAGCCAGTGGCGGGGAGACCTGGCACCTGAGGCCCAGGGCGGAAGGAAGCTCGGGGGAGGCGGGGAGGCCGCCAGGCCGCCGCGTGATGGAGCTCGCCCTGCCTCACCTGGCTGCACGCTCCGCCCCTTCCGACCCCGCCCCTCTGCAGCCAGCGTTGCCCCGCCCCGCTGCTGTCCACCCTGTCGCACCTGGCCCTGCCACGCCTTAGGGAGCTGCTGCTGCTGCAGTGGCCTTGAGCTGCCTCCTCCGAGCCCCAGCTAAGGTCCCTCCAGTTTCTTCTATAGCCTCCACCAAATCTTGCCTTCTTTACCTCACCATGAGGCTGGGGCGACTTTGGGTTTTCAAAGACTATATACCAGGTCATGGGTGGGCTGGCCATTTGGTGAATTCTTTGCTCATGATAAACCCAGGACACAAAAATACAAAATGCAAAGGAAAAGCACTGTCTTTAGAGTCGGGGGTTCTGATTTCAAGTCCAGCCTCTGATGTGTAATACCTGTGAGACTTTATTCAAATCACTTCATTTCCTTAGACATCAGTTGCCTCATCTCTGAACTAATGGGGTTGGACTAGATGACCTTTGAGGTTACTACCCGACTCTAGATTTATGATCCTTTGGGATTATATGCTGCGGCAAATGCACGGAAGGACATGGTTGAGTGACACAGGTTGACTGGACATAGATGGATTTCTGATCTCAAGCACTGGAGGGAGTGCCCCCATATTAATGAGATCATAGAGCAACTTGAGTTTTGAGAATGGCTGTCATATCTGTCCCTTTCCATGCAAAATATTACTACCCTATTTCAGGCCCTTATCACCTCCTTTCTGAACTATTAGGATAGCCTCCATGCTAGTTTTTCCTGAGTTTAGTCTCTCCCTTCTCTATTCCACTCTTTATACCACTGCCAAATTAATCTTTCTAGAAAATAGGACTGATCACAAGCTCCTCTCTTGTATTTGAAAACCTTCAGTAAATCCTAACTGCCTACTGACTAAATACAAACTTCTCAGCTTTGCATTCAGGGTCCTGATCTGGCTCCAACCTACCTCTCTCTACAGCTTCTCTTTGCATACTAGAGGCTCCAGACAAATCGGGCTTTTTCTTAGAAAGATCTGGTCCTGCCCTCTCGCACCTCTATTCATGGAATGGACTTCTCCCATATGCAGCCCCCATCCCTTTCCAGTAACATTTTCTCCATTATTCAAGGCTTAGTACAGAGGCTGCCTCCTACCTACGTGGAGCCTTCCCCATGCTCTCACCAGAAGTGATTTTTCTTTCTTTTGAATCACTGGGGGCTCTTTGGCCTCTCTGTTGTATTTAATAATTTTACAAGTTCCATTGTAGTTAGTTATTTGTGTGCATATCTCATCAGCCTAGCAGACTTAAAGTACCTGCTCTAACAGGGATTGTGTTACTTCATATTAGCCCTTGAACATATGTTCCTGTTTTAATCTCCCTCTCTACTATATCCCATAGAATTGAAACCATAAGGTAATGTAGACTGTTCGTTTGCATGTAAGAAAGGAATAAGCATTTATTTAACCCCTACCATGTGCCAGGCACTGCACTAAGTGCTTTACAAATATTATCTCATTTGATCTTCATAACAACTCTGGAATGTAGATGCTATTATTATCCCCACTTTACAGCCTAGGAAATAGAGGCAGATAGAGGTTAAATGACTTACTTGCCCAAGGTCATACACTTACTGTCTGAGGCCAGATCTCAACTCAGGTCTTCCAGGTTGTAGGTCAAGCACTCTACCACTGTGCCACCTTGTTGCCTTTAAAAAAAAGCCTAATGCATACTCATTTAATTAAATAAAGGGCTATTTGTTGTAAATTAACATGACATTATGATAATTTTACCTAAATAGGCTTACATGAGAATGTAAAAAACAACAACAATGCTAAATTGGAGGAAAAGGCATAATTAAAACTCATTTCTTTCTATCCTAAAAAATAAACTTTATTTTGGCTCTGAATTTGTCAGCATTGTCTGGGTATTCTTTCACAGAGGTATTGAAAGCACCACTGATTATTGAGATCCAAGATGATTTTAGACAAATAGTGCAGTACTGTGAGATGCCACATGCCCCACAGTGGAGAGACAGAAGTCATCCAGAATGGGTGCCCTCACTTTCAATGTTTTGAAGCTCTTTCACCCTCTGATCAATTAAAATATTTAAACAAAACCAAATGCTACTGATCCTATTTATACAAGTGCTTTATTATCTTGTGCATTTTACCACAACCTACCTGGATCTTAATATGACCTAAAGAGATAGTCGACATTTATTACAAACGTGAGGCTGTAAGCTTTAGGCTGAGCAATTAATCACTGACACTAAGGAATTTCTTCTCTTCAGGTGGGGAACCCATCCAAAAACCAAGAAAAATAATCGGGCTAATTAATTCTTATCTGCAAAGAGCAATTAGATAAATGACCTAAAAAAAGGCTTGTCACCCCTAGTGAGATGCTCAGTTTCTAAGTAGAATAATATGGCTGGGCCTCTCTTTCACTGGGCTGTTGATACTGTGAAATGGAGATGACAGAAATGAAAGGGGAGAAAATGATAGGGGAGTAGGTTAATTAGAGTGGAGGCCAATATGTGATAGAAAAAAAAAGTTAGATTTTGCATGATCTTGTCACCCTTGCATCTCTGCCATGTGCATTGGCAGTAACTAAAGAGAATGTTATGATGTCTTGAAACATGGGATATGATATAAGAGGCCAAAAGTGTTTTCTAGGTTTGTCTCATGTGATACTTTGCTTTGTACCAGTGAGCGGCATTTCTACTGCTGCTGCTGCTTGCTATCTGTTAACTTAAAACTGCCTGGTATGAGCTTGGAGTGATTGGGCTGATGTGAAATGCAGAACCCTGGTTTCAGTTAATAAAGGGTGTAATTCTTTTTTCAAATGCTCAATCTCTGTCTCTTATTATCTCTGTCTCTCTGTTTTTCTGTCTGTGTGTCTGCCTGTTTCCCTCTCTCTTTGACCACACCTATACTAAGCTATCAAACCAGACCAATTGCCCTGCCAATCTAATCCCACATTCACTTTTGTGTGACCCTGGGCACATAGCTTTTACAGGCTTTGTTTTCCCCGTATATAAAGTGAAGAGGTTGAATTAGATGGTTTCTTAAATCCCTCCCAGTCTTCCCCCTCCAAGAAAAGGGGAATTGAGAGTCCCACCATACTCTTCAGAGTACATCTGAAATGTGTTCAGTTCTGGGAATTACATTTTTAGAAGGACATTGATAAATTGGTATGCATCCCAGAGTCGGGGCAAAAAAAAGATAGTGAGGGAACTTGAAATCTTGTCATATGTGGAACTGGGAATATTTGTTCCAGTTGTAGAGGATTAGGGCACAATAACTTTTCAAGTCCTAGAAGGATTGTTGTGAACAAGAGGTATTAGATTTGTTCTACAAAGGTCCAGAGGGAAGAGCTAGGAACAGCAGAAGTTATAGGAAGGTAGATTTCAGCTTAGTACAAGGATGAACTTCCTAATGATTAGAATGGTTCAAAAACAGGAAGGAATAGTGTATTCCTTGTTACTAGAGGCATTCAAATAGAGCCTATATAATACTCTTGGTATTTTATGGAAGGACTTTATGTATCTGGCAAGGGGTCAGACTAGGTGACTGAGAAAATGAAAACGATTTCCAGCAAACAGCGTGCTAAAGAAAAAAAAAAGTGTTTCTTAGTTGTGGCATAATTAATATAAGATTCCACAGAAAACAAGTATCAAGAGACACTCACTGGTTTAAAAAAAAAAAAAAACCTGAATGTTGTGGCTTCCAGGCCAGAAGCAGTATATAAGTTCAGTTTGGAGTTCTCTTTCGTAGCTAGTACTGATATATGCACACTAGGAGGAGAAGCAAGGATGCAAAGTGACATTCTTCCATTAGCTAGAAGGACTAAACAAGCTTCAGCAAGTGGTAGAAGTGAGTCTATTATTCAGCTTACACTAACACAGTAATGTGTGGTAAGAGGTTCAAAATGGGTGCAATTCATTTCCATTAGAGTGAGTTGCTAAGAAAGTACAACACGTCCACAGGACGCCAATCAGTCTATTTTTAAACCAAAGATGTGATTCAATAGGTGGGGAGGACAGTTTCAAATGAGCCCCTTATTAAACTGCAATTCAGCCCCATAAAACTCCACTGGAAAATGGTAGGTGTTTCCAGCAAAATATAGAAAGCAGTTAGTGCTAGCCAAAGCTTCCTCAATCCCCATTAGGGGCTTCTTTGCTACCACAGGGATGCAATCATTATAGCAGGTGTACTCTCTTGTTCCAGAAAATTGAAAGATGCTTCGCTGAGGGATGTCTTAATACCAAAACAAAACAAAACAAACAAACAAAAAATATCCTTGAAGGCTGTACACACATCTTGACTATGTATTTGCAAAATTCTGATATTTTCCTTCTTTAACTCATACAGAAAAGTTAGGGATATCACAAGATGCATGCACGTTTTCACCAATTGGCTTTCCTTGTTTAATTACTTGATCATACAGTAGCTATAAGATCAATTAAATTTAGTGGATAAAGTCAGCTCTTTCCTTCTTTTTTTCTTATATAACCCCCAAAACTCCTGGATAATGGGGGAAATATTGACTAATACCCAGAAATTTATTCTTAATGTAGAACTATTGAATGAGTAGTAGGTGATACTGCCCTTGCAGTCAGGTAGCCCAGGGTTCAAGCCATGCCTCTGACATACAATAATTATTTTACCATGAGCAAATCACTTACCTCCGGAGTCTTCTTAGGCAATTTTATATAACTCAAATTGTCTCTTGTCTTTTAAAATCCCCTCCGTCTCTTGTGTGATTGTGAATTCTACCCCAAATCACAGCTGTGGAAAATACAACCTTTCATTCACCTCTCAACTTTTTAAAAAAATAACTTTTCATCATTGTTACTTAACAATTTGATATACAGTGTAAGATACCTAACCAAAACCTGTTTTCTACCAAATTGCTTTCTACTTTTCCTAGTAGTTCTTTTTGAATAGGAACTCTTCCTCCCACTATATTATTTTCTTGGTTCTATGAACACCAGGCTCTTGAATTTGTTTGTTTCTGGGTGTTGCTTGCCTAGTCTATTCTACCAATCTACTTTTCTATTTTTAACTACCACCAACTCTTTTTGATGATTACTACTTTGTTTTTCCTTAAGTTTTTACCAATTAGCTGGTTTTTGTTTTTACATCATCACAGTTATTCTAAGTATCCTTCTGTCTTCCCCTCCCAGAAAGTCATCTCATATAACAAATACTATTTTTTAGAGAGAAAAGAAATCAACATAACTGGTCAATACATTGAAAAGGTAAAAAATACCTACACAATATGTGAAATCTTTGGACCTCTCACCTCCACAAAGGGGAGGATTGTGGATGCCCTCCCATATAGCTTCATTTGAATCCTGCCTGATCTTTGTAATTTTGTTACATTCACATTTGATATTTTTGGTGTGTAGTTGTTCTTGCCATTTATATTGTTGTAGTTATGGATATTATTTTTTTTGGTTCTGCTTACTTCATTTTCCATCAATTCATTTGGATCTTTCCATGCTTCTCTGTATTCTTCACACATCATTTCTTATTTATAATATTCACATACCACAGGTTGGTTAGCAATTCCCCAAGTGATGGGCATCTACTTTGTTTCCAATTCTTTGTTGCCACAAAAAATTAAAATGCTGCTATAAATATTTTGTTCTATATTGTGACTGCCTTAATTATTGCTTTGTAACACAATTTGAGATCTGGTCAAGATCTGAGATTTGGGATCCCTCTCATTCTAAATGTTTTCTCTTTTTAAAAAATTCTCTTGAAACTTTGCCTTTTTTCCCTGAAAATTAAATTTGATATTAATTTGTTTAGTTCTATAAAAATAACGTCTTGCTAGTTTGATTGTTGTAGTACTAAATGGATGTAGTAGCATAACTTTTATTACATTAGTATAGCCAAGCCAGGGACACTGAATATCTTTTAAGTTATATAAGTATTCCTTTATTTCTATAATCATTTTGTAATAAAATTTACATAAATGCTAAGCATATCTTAGTAGGTAAAGTATCAGATATTTTATGAATATTTTGAACAAAATTTCTCTTTCATTCGTTCCTGGTTTTCTTAATCATGTATAAAAATGCTGATGAATTTTGTAGATTTATTTTGTATCCTGCTGCTTTAACCAAACTATTAATTGTATCAAATAACTTCTTTGGTGATTCTCAAGGGTTTTCTAAGTCAATCATCAAATCATTTACAAATAGACATAATTTTGCCTCCTCTTTGCTGACATTTATTCATTATTTTTTTTTCTCTTGCCTATTTCTAGACCTAGCACCTTTAGTACTAGGTCAACAAATATGACAGAATGAGGGTGTCCTTACTTTACCTCTGAACTTAATGGGAAAAATTCCAGGGTTTCTCTATCACAAATGACATTAGCTCTTGCCTTTAGAAGTATATTTTTTTTATCACACTAGAGCTCTTCAGTGATTCTTAGTGCTTTTAACACAAAAGACCTTTGTAGTTTATTAATAGCGTTGTCTATATCTATTAATATAATTATGTAGGTTTTAGTATTTTTATTATTTTATGTGATTAATTGTGCTAATTGTTTCCCTAATGTAACATTCTTGATATAAATCCTGCTTGGCCATAAGTTGTAGAAGATATTTCTATGTGTGTTGTTATTTGTTTATAGCTAGAATCAGGATTTTTTTCCTCCTTTTAGGCCATTTGACTCAAAGCCATTGACTAGGAATGCCAGTCTAAGTAGGCATGTATATCTGTTTTGTAGAGTAGAGGAAAGAAGCCTCTGTTTTAACAGAAGCCCCATTTAATTTTTATCTCTTCTATTTAAAAGCTGATTAGCCTCTTTTTTCCCCCCAAGGGTATCACCCTTGCCTGAGATCTCGAGAGACTTGGAATAATTGTAGACAAAAACAGTTATCGACTTTCAAACAATAGTCTTTTCCCTGTCCTCCTTTATTGCCCCCTGAAGTTAATATTTATTTTTCTTCTCTTCCTTCCTTCCTTCTTCTTTCCTTCCTTCCTTCCTTCCTTCCTTCCTTCCTTCCTTCCTTCCTTCTCTCTTCCTTCCTTCCTTTCTCTCTTTCTCTCTTTTTGTTTCTTGGGACTTATGCTTCAGTGCTTGAAATGATTGGAGCTGACTCAAGCACTACAGGCAGCCCTCACAGCCACACGCTCGGCCTAACTTATGTAAACATTGTCCTGCATGACAGCATTTTCCTACCCCATCTGCAGCTGCAAGGGAATCCATTATTTTTCCAGTCCCAGGGGAGGGAAAAGGTCTTGGGCATCATTACTCCTAGGCAAATGTAACTGACTCTAGCGCATACCCTAATTTGCTTGCCATAATTATAGGTCGCTCACCCCTTTTGTTATTTCCAAAACCCTTTTTTTTTGTTCTTATCAATAATAAATGGAGCCAGTGAATCACACTGCTGTAATATTTGGATATTATGAAAATGCTAATAATAACAAGGTAGCGTCAGCAGCACCCAGGTCTTATCAGCTGGTCAGATGCTCTATTAGGCAGCCAGTGAGGAGTTCAAGCAAATTGGTTATGTTAATGTCCTGTAGTACTTGGAAAAGATGAGGAGTTGGCAATTAATTTTTTCCAGGCGGCAGGCCGACAGGCAAATTTATATTCCTCCCTCTCCATGGGATCAGGCTAAGAGGAGGTGAGGTAAAAAAGCAAGCTTCTTACAGGAGCTTTCCAGGATCTAATTGAACAGTGCTAAATAAAGACTGGAGACGAAAGGGGAGAAAAAAATGCATACCCAACAATGGGAGAGCACTGTTCTTCCCCATTCATTCAGCTGACAGGGCTTTTGCAACTTAAACCTGTTTTATTAATTATGTTTGACATTTCCTTAATTAGTTTCATTTACATCCCATCAGCCCCTACAAGACGATTGCCCCATATATCATTTTACCAGAGGAGTGTGATGCTTACAGAATTATAACAACAACAGAAAATCCTGTATAACTTGCATAAAATTAGTGGATGGTCCTTTCTAGTTTCTTTTGACTCCTTTTTTTTTTTATTTCTTTAAAACAAGTAAGCCTTTCGTAAAATTAGAAGAAGCTCTGAAATAAATGCAAAGTAAGTGATACCCAAATTCTTTATGATTATATTCATCTATTACCCATCAAGGAGGATCATTAAGAGCTGTAGAATAGCTATAAACCAGAACCAAAATAAGTGTCAGGAACATCTTTAGTAACTGCTTTGTTTCTCCACCTTATTCACCATTAAAAAAAAAGTTTTATTGATGAGTTTTGTTTTTACATTATGAACATTTACAGATTACCCCCACTCTTTGGGAGGTTTCTTGTAACAAAATAAAACAACTAAGTAAATCTAACAGCACAATGTTCTCATCTGAAAGTGAATGCTACATTCCACACCTTTAGTCCACTCTCAGTTTTAACTTTTTTTTTAATGAACAGAAATCTATTTTCTCCCCCTCAGGTCACCCATTTCATTTTTTAAAAAAGAGATAGAGAAAAAAGAAAATAAAATTCTTTGTCACAAATAAACATGGTTAAACAAAACAAATTCTCTTATTGGCTACATATGAAAAAAATAAAAATGTATCATTTTATATCCTAAATCTGTCATCTCTCTGTCAGAAGGAGGATAGCATGTTTTATCAATGATCCTTTGGAATCTTCCTTTGGAATGTGGCCATTGTATTGATCATAATATGTACAGCTTTCAAAATTGTTTCTCTTTACAGTGTTGTCATTGCATAAATTGTTCTCCTAGTTCTGCTCAGTCCATTCTTCTCAGTTTATAAAAGTTTCCAAAATTGTTCCCTTTGCATAATATTGCTATTTAGTATAATTGTTCTGGTTCTGCTTACTTCACCCTGCATCAATTCACATTGGTCTCTCCATCTTTCTTTGAAATCATCTATTTCCTCATTTCTTACAGATCCATGGAATTCCATCACATTCACATACCAGAACTTATTGAGCTGTTCCTCAATTGACGGGCATCCCTTTAGTTTCCAGTTTTTCACTACCACAATAAGAGCTGCTATAAATACTTTTATTGAATAGGAGAGCAAAATGAGCAGATTTGCGCTTTAAGAAAATCACTTTGGCAGTCCTATGGAAGATGAAATAGCATGGGGAGAGGCTTGAGGGAGGGAGACCTATTTGGTGACTACTGAATATTTAAATGTAGGAAGTAAATTCTGAATGAGTTTTTTGTTAGTTTATAGAAGCTTGTTTTTTTCAATTCCTGAAGAGCCATAAGCTCTTATTCTAGTCATTAACCATCATAGAACATCTAGTAAATATTTATTTAGTAAAATTAGCAACATATAATCATTTATGCTTTTAATCATCTGCTGCTTTGACATTAACTTTATGTTTCATATTGATACTTAATAAGAGGCCAGGGCAAGTAAGAAAGGTCTTGACTAAGTGTCTAGATAGACTAGATAGGAGGACTAGCAGCTAAGCAAATAACATTGTCCCATGGTCCAACTGTGATAGATAAAGCTGATAGATAAGAGCCAGTTGGTACAATAGGTCCATGTAGGCAAGAGGCTAGTGACCAAGGAAGTCAGACAGAGACCAGGAACCGAGTCTAGGAAATTAGAGTTAAAAATACCAGCGATCCAGAAAAAAGATCTGAGCTGACAAGGAATTTATTTAAATGGTCTAGGAAGCTATGAATCAGTGTCTTGGTAAGGGCCTTAATAAAAGGGTGGTATACCACTGGCAAAAATAGTAATACTACCTACCTTTGTGTTTCACAAAGAATTGTTACACACTACTGATAGCTGACAGTTGTATCATGTTTTAAAGTTAATTTTATATATATTATCTCATTTGATACCCACCCCCACCCCCTACCACCTGTAGATAGGTGCTACAAATCATGTTATTCCCACTTTTCAGATGAGGAAACTGGTAGTCAGAGATGTTAAATTACTTGTCCTTGATCTCATAGTGAGTAAATGTCATTTGAATGACATTTGACAAATCACATTTGAATCTCAGGTGATTGCAAGTCTAGTGATCTTTCCGCTATACATAGCTACCCCTCCATTTCAACATTTCTCAAATCCTGTGAGATAGGAAGGACAGATATCATTATTTCCGTTCTATGAACTATAATCAAGAAGTCCAGAGAGGGTAGGTGACTTTTACAACTAGCAAGTAGAAGTTCCAGGATTTAGAACCCAAGTCCCCTGACTTCTAGGCTAGTTCTTTCTTTTTGACAATGCTTTAAGGGATTTGTAAGACAAGGGCTTAAATTGAAGGTCAGGTTTCATCTCAGAGTACTTCCTAAGCCCTCAGGTGGGAGCAAATATGTACATCTAGTTACAAAAGAAGAATAAATGATTCTCAAAACAATTTGGCACTGGTTTAAAAATAGAAAGATTAGCTAGTGGAACAAATCAGCTATACAACATATAGAAGCAAATGTATCTAGTGCAATAGTATTTGATAAAGACAAAGACCCCTGGATCCTGGGATAGTGATTCACTATTTGACAAAAACTAGGAAAATTGGACTGAAATATGGAAGAAACTAGCATCTCAAAACTTATAGTGAGATAAGCTCCAAAAAGATATATAACCTGGATATTAAAGGTCATATCTTAAACAAATTTTAAAAAGCATGAAAAAAATGCCTATCAGATCTGTGAATAGAAGGAAAATATATGACTGAACAAGGGATAGAAGAGAAAATGGATAATTTTGGTCACATGAAATTAAAAAAATTTTGTATAAATATAATAAAACTAAGATTAAAGGGGGGAAACTAGAAAAACATCTTTGCAACAAGTTTCTCTTATAAAGTTTTCATTTCCAAGATATTTAAGGAGTTGATTCAAAGTAATAAGAAAAAGAATTAATCTTTACCTAATAAATGGTTTAAGGATAGGAACAAGAAGTTCTTAACAGAAGAAACCCCAACTATCTATAACTGTATAAGACAATATTCCAAATCACTACTAATTAGAGAAATGCAAATTAAAGCAATTCCAAGATTCTACATTTTACCTATTAGATTGGAAAAAAAATGACAAAAAAAGGCAAAAGATAAAAGTTGGAGGGGATGTAGGAAAACAGGCTCATTGAGCACTGTTGTGGACTTGTAATTATTGACCTACTACTATCCTTTCCAATATCCCCAAACAAACACCTTAGCCCAACAGCTTCTATTTTTGCATCACTTACCCTCTCCTGTAATTTATTTCTACTCTACTAAACCTGCTCTCTCAGAGATCACTGGTGACCTCCTGAATTCAGTGATCTTTTCCTAATCTTCATTTTCCATGACCTTTTTTTTGCAGCATTCTTAACCACCCTCTTCCATTTTGTATCTTTCATCCCTTGATTCCCATCATTTCATATCATCTGAGTTTCTGTAGCTCTCTGGTAGTCCTTTTTTCCCTTAATGGTATCTCTTCCTCATTTTCCCTTCTGACTGTGGTCATTACCCAAGGTTCACACTTTAGACCTTTGTTCATCTTCTGCTTATCTCTTTTCTTTTGAAAATCCCATTCTTTTTTTTTTTATTTCAGCAATCATTTATCTGGATTATTACTAACTGTATATCCTCAAGTTTGTTATCACCTTTGAGCTCTAATTATACATTTCCAACTTGCTCCTGGGCACTTCCTCTTACATGGCCTGCTTTTACCTAAAACTCAACATGGATAAAGTCAGTCATGACCTTCATCCCCAAACCATCTCCCCTTCCCAACTTTTCTATTTCTAGTAAAGATATCATAAGTCTTCCATTAACTTTTTTTTATAGGATCCTAGATTGAAAGCTGGAAGGGACTTAATGGGTCATCAATCCCAACACGCTTGCATGCAGTCACCTTTTAATTCTTCCTTCTACCTTTCTCTGACCATTTGTCCCTATTCAGTCACCAAGTCCTATTAGTCCTTCACAGAGGCTGAGTTGAAAAAAAAAAAAAACTCAATTGTATATAGATAGAACTTTCTTTCTTAAGCAATTGTGATTAATTTACTTGCCCAGGGACACATAACTAGTAAGTATCTGAGGCCAGATTTGAATTCAGGTCCTCCTGACTCCAGGGCCAGTGTTCTATTCTAGATAGAACTTTTAAGGTTCATAATGCCCCCATATTCTAACACTATGAGGAAGGTAAAATAAATATTCTTCTCATCTTCCAAATGAACAAACTGAGGTTTAGAGCAGTTAAGTGACTTTGTATTACATAGTATATTTCAGAGTCAAGACTCAAAACCAGGTCTCCTCTGACTTCAAGCCCACCATTCTTTCTAGTCTTTGTAGACATCAAGTCACTTAGTTCAACCTGTATCTGAACAAGAACACTCCCTATAACACCTTGGACAAGTGACCTCCACGTGAATACCTCATCCAGCGTAGAGGAACCGGCACATTCTGAAGCAACTCGTTCTATGGTCATTTACATGGTTCTTATGTTTGTTTTTTCCTTTTTATTTCTACTGCCATCACTGTTATTTAGGATTTTATGACTACATGCTTGGACTATTCCAAGAACTTCTTCATGTTCCTCCCTTTACCTGGTCCCTTCTGACTCTAACTGTAGCCTCCTATGAGAATCTCTTCCTAGAGTTTTGTTTCCCTTATGGTTACATCCTAAGATGTAGAGGCACCATTTGAAACTTGAGTTGTTATATTAAACTGCTAGTTATTTCTTGTATTTTCATTTACATTTTTTACACTTATGTGTTGTTATCCCAACTAAACTCTGAGCTCTTGAGGACAGGGTATGTTTTATTCATCTCTGCATTGCCCACAAAATGCATAATGTTTGCTATATAGTAGATAGTTGATAAATGTTTATTAACTAGTGACACAATTCTATTTCACATTACCTGTACTCCCTGCTTTCTAAGTTTTAAATTCTTAAGGTCAAGTGATTATATATAGTTTTTCTTACCTTTTTTCTTCTATAGTCCAACATCATATGTGCGGAGAGCCTAGACACATAGCAGAGTTACTACCTATACAGGTATAAGGAAACATTTATGAAATATAAACATATTCTGGGCTATTTTAGGTAGTGGTGGTAGGGTCTCTATCTACCTCCCTTCACATTAGTATATACTACTAAAATGAAGTAAAGTGTTGAGACAATTATTCGTATAATTGTTACTTCAACATTTTGATGGATCTATTATTTCATTAATATGGAAACTCCTTCCACAATCCATTCATGTCTTGCCATCTCGTGTGATTCATGTCTCTATCACCTTATAAACTCTCTATAGTGGTCCACCCAACATGCTGGGGCCCTTTTTTTAGAACTTTCTTGATGTTATGGAGATACCAACTCCTTATCCATCTATAACCATCTGATGATATCTTTATGCTAATTATCCTAGGCTATTATCCACTGTTAATATATGGTAGCCTACTCATGGTCCTACAATGCCCCCTTTCCATTACCCTTTGGGTGACACAGAACTTTAATTCTTTGCTGACTATGGATCCCATGACTCTTAGCCAGACAGTCACCAGAAAAATATTTATGTTAAAAAGACAAGCCTTCATTTTAAGAAAAGGATTAGAGTTATTAAAGGCACTGCCTAATTACCCAGAGACAATCAGCCTACTTTCCCCTTCATATTCAATTCTGGGTTGAGGTCATTGTCCGTCTTCAAGATTTGTCTAAGATATATGACTAGCTTTTTAGGTTGTCCATCCAACTATCATAGACTGGACCATAAGCAATATTCATCCACTTTTTTTTTCCTAGGCAGGAAATTGTTACTGAGTATTATTTAAGTGTTTTGGGGTCAGGGTATATTCTTAGAAAACCAGATTGGTTACCTATGCTGATCAAATTAACTGGACAATTGGTCAGCATTTTATATCTCTTTTGCCTGTGTTATAGCAACATCAAAATAGGTTGTGTCTTTTTAAGACTGCAACCCAACACTGAGGAAGACTGGGAAAATAGCTCCCTACTGGCTAAATGGATAAGGCCTTCATGGGCTCTCTAGATAAGTCATTCGGACAATAACTTTACATTTGTTTTCATTATGTTCATATCTTAACACTTCCTTCAAGCAGCTCAGACATTTCACACCAAATTAATTCTCACATCATCTCTTTTGGGCACGTAGAAGGCCAGGTCTATTCTTCTCATATTATAGAGGAGGCTACGGAGACAGAAAGAGGACAAGCTATTTGTCCAAAGTCACACTGTAAATTAGCACTGGAGCCAAGGACAGAACTCACATTTCCCCCCCTCAGTACAATAGCTCTCGATTCAATACAATACTGCTTCTATGTCCCTCATGTGCCCTATAGTCTGCTTCTCTGCAAATGTAATTTTTTAGGCTTGATGTCTTCTTCAAGCATGTACCCTATGTTATATAAATACAAAGCGCCTGAAGCTATTTTCCATTGTTTCCTCTCCTCCAATTTCAATAATATTATTTCACATTTATAGGACTCTTTAAATGCTGGTCTTTTGTAAACTATATACACACTGTGCCTAGGGAAAAGGAAAAAAAAAAACAAACAACAAACCTTTAGTGTTCAGGGGTGATAGGGCAGTAGACAATTAGGCGACCACATAGGATGTGAAAAATAAAACTGATATCACAGTACTTGAGGTGATTAAAGCCTCAGCAAACTTTTTACTGGATCATGGTAACAGATTTAAATATAATGTTTTTAAACTGGGCCATTATATTCTGCATACTTAGATTCCTTTGTAATTCTTAATCATTTTATATGTTTTTTTCACCCCAAGTTTTAAAGGATCACTTATTGTCTATATTCGTAAACTTTTTTGTGTATGTGCTAGACTCTTTTGGCAGTTTGATGAAGCCTATGGATTTCTCAGAATGTTTTATTTTTAAATCATAATTGAAGGAAATATTAAATTTCAGTTAGAGGTTAGTAAGTGAGAAGGTGAGTGTGTGTGTGTGTGTGTGTGTGTGTGTGTGTGTGTGTGTGTGTGTGTGTTCCCTTCAAAGTTTATAGATCTCCTGAAATCCATGCACGATTCCTTGGTCTATACAATGCGGACAAAGGAAAGCTAATGCTCCAAAGAAGGAGACATTTTGGTATCTTAGGTAAGTGATGCATTTGTATTTCAGATTTCTCCACATGAAGAGTCTTGTCTACCTAAAGAAGCAGATATATAGGAAATAAGAACAGAATCAAATAGCTTCCTAGTTATTTTCCTCTAACCTCTTTTTCCAGGCAGATCTGCACCAATAACTGAGATTATTTTATTCTCACACAATGCCTCTCTATAGCATTTTTGCCTCACTATACAAACCTAGAAGTTATATTTACATCTTAGAGCAAGAAGGAATTCTGGCACAAAAGCGAATGCTCCTCTAATAACCCTGATTTGTTTCCAAACAATCTTGAATATCAACAACAAAGGAGTCTTAAACTAATTTTTAGTGGAGAACACAGTTTAAAATAGGTATTAAGGTTTTATCTTATAAACGACTCACTAAAGAACTCTCAGTGGAAAAATTTAGGGGTTCTTATATGTTTGCTTTTTTAAAAAATGGTTTCAATGTTTTCCTTCATTCCTCTATTAACTTTCTCTTATCTATGTTAGTAGCATTCCTCAAGATACTCTGAAGATGCTAGTATGGAAAGAATATAAAAATACAGTCTTTGGAAAAAGTGGGTAAGATTTCTTGTGGTTTCTTCTTTTTTTTTCTTTCCTTACAAGTACTTCACTAAAACAGAGAAGAAATTCTGATAGGCGAAGCCAGAAGATATTATTACAGAAGATATTATTACCCTTTGGTGCCTCTGGCAACCTTAGGTACTATCCTAAGGGTCCTTAACTGGCCCAGTTGGCTTTACTATACTTTAGAACTGTCTTCTGGGGTCATTGAAATTCTTCATGGCCTACTACACTTGGATCCCAAGATTTATTCTCCGGCTTTCGATTCAAGCTGAAAACCAAGAAAGACAATTCCAACATCCAAAGCCATTAATAGTATGCATGTTCATTTTTCTATAAAACAATGTGGTGATTTTTACGGAGTTACAAGAGATCTGAAATCTCATCAAATGTTGAAAAATCAAAATATTTTGCTGTCACATGCTGTCACATACTGTCAGGAAGCTTTGTGTTATAGCCACAGTCAAGTTGAATCCGATTAAAAGATCAGCAAACAAGGCAGGTTTAGGGGAATTTGACCTCATCAGTGCTGTGCCTGGAAATACCTGTCAGCTTCTAGGTTGTCCTATGCTGTGACACTATTGCTTATGCAGCTTGCCAATGGACATGCCTGATGACATCCTGGAGAAGAAACAACAGATTGATGTATTTGGATTTTTTATTTTCAAATAGTATTCAATTCTGAAGAGACTGAACTCAAACTTAATTCCAATTACTCAAGCCTTTGAATAATTCAATATAAAACAGTCAAGCTTTATTGAAATACTTTAAATGGGTTTTTTTATTCTTTTTTTTGTTTTTTTGCAGGGGCATGGTTGGGGGGGAAGAAAAGTTCAGTAGGAGATTTAAAGATCATGTTAAATATAAGATTTCTGGATTAATTCTGTTGTACCATTTAACATAACTTTATTAGGAAACTTTTTTTTGCACAAACTATTCATGAAATTGGACATTTGCTTTTATTAAAGAAAATGTTAGAGAATTTGAAAATATTAAAGAAAAATAATACTAAGTAGAACAAAAGGATTTTCCCCTCAAAGTAGAAGATACAAAAATTTGTGTTATGCAAGCATATAAACAGTGTGTGAGTGATGTTGAAGGAAAAATTCCCACCACACTGATATTTCTTTACTTTTAAAGTATTTTCTAATTTTTTGTTGGAAAGAGTTGGCTTGTCGAGTGAAATTTCACCCATTTTCATAGAAGATAATTTCTTGCTTTCCTAGTGAATCATATTGAGAAAATATACTATCTCAATGAGCAAGATCATGACTATCCAGGAAATTGCCTGAGGCAAAAATGAAAAAAAAATTGTTGTTGTTGAAAATTTTTCACTTTTCACAGGGGGGAAAAGTGACATAGTAAGAATATGACAGTTTTTCCATCTGTGAAAATTGCTTTAATTTTTTTTATATAAGACTCAAAAATGACTTCCTCTTTTGCATGTCTTCATATTTTAGCTTTAACATCTAGTTTTGTTTTTTTTAAATTAGCCTTTCTCTTCATTGGTTAAAGTTTTGACTTTCTCCTTCCAGTTCTCTTTGCTCTTTTCACTTGTCCAATAAATTGAACACCTGTTGGTGTAAATGATAACATCACAATGAGAATCTAAAAAGAGAATTAATAGGATACATGTTAATATTTTTAAGAAATGAAGTCTCCCTGGATAAATGCATGCCAGTTTAATATTGGGCTGGTAAAATTTCTTTTCAGAGTCGCTTTAAAAAATATCCCACTTCCTATATACTAATACAAGGGAAAGGAACATAAAAAAATAAAATCATAAAAATGAGGAGGTTTTCCCTTTGGGTTTATGAGTACTCTCATTACACATAATGTCATGACATACTGACTGGCAGAATAAGTGATGAATTGTCATACATGACAGAATGACTTCAATTACGATGGTAACAAGATGACATGTTCTCTTGGTTGGTATCTTTTCTCACAGTGAAACTGACTTTAAAGAGGCACACTCTTGGATGGTGGGAGCAAAGTGCAGCTCTCATTGATTTTCTTTCTCCTGTTTGTTTGCGGAGTTGAAACAAATTCTTCCCACATTCTTTTGCGAATATAATATATGAAACTCTTTCTTAGTGAGAAAATGTTGTGAGCTGCCTGACTCTAATGAGTAACTTCACTAAAATAAACAAATAAACAGATAAATGAATGAATATAACTCCTGAGTTTAGAAAGGGCCACATTCAATAGAGAAATATTTCTGGGTACCAAGGAAAAAAAAGAAAAGTGTAGTAACTAAGGCTGGTAATTCAGAAGTTCCAATTCTTTCCCTTAGTTTTTCTTTGTCAAAATCCTGCCTATGTCAACATATACCCCTCTCATGCAGTCTTCTAGGATTCATCCCAGTCCATGCTCATTTCTCTCCCCTTGTCCCTTAACATTTACATGTGCAGTTTGTATCACACTATCATGCACTTTCTGACAATGCCATCTCTACTTTATTATAATATCTTTGCATCATGGTCTCCATTTGATTTTGTGTCTTCCACAATGAGCACTATATAATATTATATATGCAACTGTCCCTGATACATACTTTAATTGAATGTTTGTGGTTGACAATCATTATTATAGTCACCAGTATAAAAGATCTGGAATTGTTTTCCAGATGGCTTTACCCCCCTCACACAGAGGTATATTCACATAATGGTCCCTGACCCAGGATAGTTGTCAGGTGCCCCAAAAGAAAATAAAGAAATCAGGTAGAAGCAAGAGGTGAGAGGGAGGAAAATGTCTAGAATGAATTCTTAATTTTTATAGAGGAACAAATACCCAGTTGGCTGTCAAAGAGCTTACATTCCTAATGCAAGTTAAGTCTGCAGCCATTTTGTTAGGCAGGTAGCTAAATCAGCTGCTCTCACAGGCACAAAACTCGATGAGCAAGGACACTATGTAAAGTTGATGTCATTATCTACATATCCAGAATTGGTGAGTGACCTTGACCACAGGACTGTAATAGGCACCTCAGGGGAAACTATTTCTCTTTTGTACTTTCTTTTCTCTTGCTTCTGATACAAGTAGTTGAGCAGGTTTCAAAGCTTCCAAGCCTGCCTTTACCCCTTTATGAAGAAAGAGCACCAAGCTCAAACTATTGGGTTCAAATCTCAGCTTTGCTATTTACTGCTTGTGTGACTTTAGGAAAGTCACTTCATCTTGCTAGGTCTGTTTCCTCATCTCTAATAGAAAGAGAATTAGAGTAGACGATTATTAACATCTCTTCCAGCTTGAATTGAATTTGTTTTTTTGTCAACTATCATCAATATGGTTACCAATATAAAAGATCTGGAATTGTTTTCAAGATGACTCTATTTCCCTCACATGGAGGTATATTCACATAGTGGTCGCTGACCCAGAATAGTTGTCAGAGTATGAAATAAATATATAATCCTAGACCTTTCCTTCCTTTTAACTTTTTCTTTCCATCTTTCTTTCTATCAACAAGCATTTATTAAGCATCTGCTATGTGTCAGGCCCTGTGCCAGGTGCTGGGGATACAAGTAGAAAGAATGAAACAATCATTAGTCACAAAGAGCTTCTATTCAATTGGGAGAGAGAAGAAGATATATAAAGTTCCTCCCTCCTTATCTGCCTCCCTCCCTCTTTCCCTTCTTCCTTCCATTACAGTAGAAGTAGAAGCAGCTAAGTGGTGGATAGAGCACTGAGCCTAGAGTCAGAAAGATTCAAGTTCTAATCCAAACTCAGACACTTACTAGCTGTATGACCCTGGGCAAGTTACTTAATCTTTGTCTGCCTCTGTTTCCTCAACTGTAAAATAGAGATAATAACAGCACCTCCCTCACAGGGTTGTTATGAGGATCAAATGAGGTAGTATTTGTAACTTAGCACATGACTGGCACATAGAAGGTGCTTAATACATCCTTCTTTCCTTCCTTCCTTCCTTCCTTCCTTCCTTCCTTCCTTCCTTCCTTCCTTTTTTTCCTTCTTTCTTTCCTCTGAATAGTCCACATGAAAAGTACAAAATAAGTTGTGATCTCAGTCATTTTGAATCCCACTGACCTCTATTCAACAGTAGTTGATATTCTTTGAAGTGAGAATTTCCTTTGTATGTATACCTTGGAATTATATACCTTAAGGGATGACTCTTGTGGTGATGTCATAGTGCTTAATGCATTAGTGCAAATATAGAAAGATAAAAAATAAGGGAAAGATCAAGGTGTATGTGTGTGTGTGTGTGTGTGTGTGTGTGTGTGTGTGTGTGTGTTGGGGAGTGGGGTGGGACACTAAATAGGGTAAGGGAAGAGAATCCTGCTGAGTTTAATCTGAGCAGTATATCCATCACCAAAAATGATACAAATCAACCATTACTGGATCATGCAAAAGCAACTCTACTACCTGTGATCCCTCCTCTGCTTTCTAAACCTCTTTTCAGCCCAGCCTAATGAATTGTCAGAACTGTCAGACAGCTCTAAGGAATGACAAATGTCTATGATTTGCTGCTGCTGCTGCTGCTGCTATTTTGCTAGTAACACCTGATGTATGTAGTCTTGCATTCCTCAGTTTCGAATTAGAGACTTGGAAAACAAAATCAACCTGTATAAATGTAGCAATTTTCCCCTTGTGCTATAAGTTGGACTGAATGGATAGTCTTAAAAAAAAAGGAATTGTCTATAGTTCCTCTATGTCACAGGTTATAGACCAAATAAGAGCTAATATCCAAGCAGGGGGAAAGTTAGCAAATATATACATGAGTCAGAGCTTTGTTTGTACTTCTGTCTTTAAGCTTAAGTGTGCATTCCTTTTAAGTAAACTGTTCTGATTTCAGACCACTAGTGACAATGAGAAAATACAAGTATTTGAATTTCTACACTTATGTTTGAATTTTACACAGCAGGGACCCAGGCTCAGCTAATACTTTATTGAACCTAACACAGCAAAAGGTCTTATTTAGCTAAGTGATTTTTAATCGACTTATGAGCTACATTGGAATCTTAAAGAACTAAAGACAGTCTCCATAAGTAAATAAGGTGCTAAATACCAAGTACTTAGTGTACTAAGGCATTGAGTACTAAGTACGTTATTTACCTATGGAGTAATTTCCTTATTTCAGTAAGAAAGGTATACTTCTAAATCTATTAAGTGAGAATATTTTCAAAACATTTAGCAATCTCCAAAAGCCTTAAAATAAACTATTTTAGCCAGTGTTGAAAATTTAGAAATTGTCATATGAATCTAGTATGCTATGAAAGCAACCAAATCAGATCATTCAGGACTCAAACCCAACTTTTCGTTAATTACCTATTACAACTGGTTTTTTGTTTGTTTATTTTGTTTTACTTCAGTTATCCAGATTAGTGTAGCTATGGTCACTTGACCAATAACCAAATTGTGCCCCTTCACCTTGAGCACTCCTTAAATTAAAAAAAAAGTCTTCAAATATATTAAAGGTAAATAAGCCTAAGTATTATATATTTTCAAAGTAATTGCCTTTTATTATCTTTGTATTTTTTTGAACAGGTACAAATATTTTAAAAGTCAACATTGTAAATCAGGCTTTTAGATGAAAATGGAAAGCTAGAAATGTGAATTTTGGCAATGTTGATATTTTCTGATTTGTGTTTAATATTTGGTTGAGTGATTAATAATTTTAAGCATCTAGATATGAATAAGTGGGACAGGGGCCTGAGAGATCATGTAGTCTAATTTTTCCCTCATTTTACAGATTAGGAAACAAAAATATAGAAAGTTTAAATGATTTGTTCTAGGTCAGAGGACAAGAGTGACTAGCTAAATCCATGAGTTGAATTTAGGTCTTCTGACTCACAAGTCTAGCATTATTTTACTTAGTAATAGTTCCTTTTAATAGGATGAACTCTATAAAAATACAGTAGGTTTCTCTTGAAATATTACTTTATGTAGAGCTGTAACTGGGATGGAACAATGAAGCTCTGTGCCAGGGCACTAACATTGGGGGGAATACTTAATTCTCAAGGTAGTACAAAGGCCTTTATTCCTACACTTCATGATTCTCTCCCAGTATGAAATGTGTAGCACGATAATGCTCACTTACCCAGTCCCATAACCATTGCTCCTCTTTCCTGGGGCCTGGATTCTCACCTAACCTTCAACAGATCCTTTGGGCTGGATGCTCAGGGAAGTGGGCTATCTCCCTGATGGTGTAACTGCTCTCGTGGTCAGACAGTCTTCTCTTATGTTACCTCCTCTCACCTTGCTCTGTCGAGCACCTCTGCAACTTCTCCCTCATCCCAATCTGTTTTTGCTATACATTAAAAATTTGCTAGTTACATTTTTGACCTTCTAATAATCAAACATGCCCCAGAAGTGAAAACTGGGAAGTAATTTTTCGGTACTGGTTCATTATCTCACTTCTCACTCCAATCCTCTACTTTCCTGCCAATCACTTTGATGCCTACTTTAGTGTCTGAAGAAATGCTATACTTTGAAACTGTTTGCAACTGGATAAAGAAGTAAGCTTTCTAGTGGTTTTCTCTAGTGCAGCAGAGAGACTCCTTAGATCTCTAGACACTGGTAAAGGAGAACTATATGTCTCTACAGGATTATATGAAAGAAGGCTAGTCTAGAAAGGAAAGGAAGATAAATGCCCAGGGAAATACAAAGGCCATAATAATAATACTTTCCTAGCTGTAGAACATTTCATACTTTCAAGCATTATTTAGTCTATATAAAGCACTTCATATTTGTAAAATGCTTTATAATGGCTAACTAGATAGTCTTCCCAATAACCCTATGAAATATGCTAGTAGTATGACCTCCATTTCACAGGGGAGGATGCTGTGGTACAAAGAGATTAAATGATCTATTCAAGGAAAAATGCTCTTGAGCTTAAATGGAGGACACCTAAGAAATAGTGAGTTTGATTTTTCCCTGGTGCACAATTCACTCCCTAGAAGGAAGTTAGGTGCTTAGGGAGGTGTGTTACCTCTTTCAGACAACAAAGGTTCTGTTCCATGCATTATAGCAGTGGCGCCTGAGCCTATGTGCTCTCTCACCATATTTGTCCAGGCCAGTTAGTTCAATGGCAAACAGGAATTCTGTTCATGGTTACAGGAGTAGCTCTGACCTAGTCATCCTCACAATGCATAGTTGACAAAGGCGATCAAGAGAGGATAGTAGTCTCACTACAAATCTATCAGCACACAGGAAAAACACACCAAAGGGTATTTTTGATTTCATATCATTTCCATAGATAAAAGACAACACATTTTACTCTCTTGAGCTGTTCTTTTTGTGTTTTCACTTATCCATTTAACTTCAACCTTAGTCATCATGCCTAAACTAATTTCGCAATTGGACAATTGCACTTTCCCAATTTCCACTCCCTGAATTGAGGGTCTTTTAGCTCATGATCAAAATAGTAGTGGAGGTTTTTGTGTTTGTTGTCTGTACCCTGAGGTTGTTGAATGATTCTGGCAGATAGCAAAACCAAAAATTCATTCTCTTACTTTACAACTCATTTTTCTCTAACTCTTTCCTTACAATTTACCCCTCTCTTCCTATTTATGTAATAGAGGTTTAAGGTACAACTGTATAGAGAGGAAGAGAGAGGTTTAGATGGCATTTTTAAAAGGGCATATATAGTCATGCAGTCATATACAAACAAATCAACAAATGATGTGAAAATCCCCGTATGTCTCTGCCACGGCAAGAGTAAAATAATAAAGCACAAAACCTGGGCAGCCTGTCTATAAGCACTAAACAAGAAAGAACCTAGTGAATTTGTTCAGTTACCGTATAAGAGAAGCGACAAGCCATATTTGAAATTCTGTGCCAGGTCCAGGACATTTCATAATAAACCAATGTTATCAAGAAATGAGAAAACTATAACTGATCACAAACAGAATGGTGCAGGGACTTAGGGAGCTAAAGGTATTCAGGAGGGATGGACAAATGGTTTAGCCAAAATTAGAACCATGCTGAACTTCTGACCCAAGTCAAAGGGAACTCTGGCTCCTTTCATTTATTATTTTTTATTTCTAGATGTTATATCATATCTTTTCTGTTCATGGGTTTTTTTTTTTTTACTCATGCCAACTTTGACATCTATAAGATCCTAGTGAGAGGAGGATGAAGAAATGAAGAACCTAAAAACTCACTCAAATCTCACTGGGCAATAATTCTAACCCTTGAAAAGCTTGCAACTTTTCAAAGCACTCAGGAAGTCAGTTTTTCTTTTGAGATGTTCATGTCATTATAGGAGAATATCTTTCAATCTAGAAGAGTCCTTAGAAATTGCATTCTTGTTTTAAATTGAGGAAACTGAGGATGAGATGTAGTAATTGATTTGCTTAAGATCACCTAGCAAGTGAACTAGTTTTTGAACCCAAGTACTTTAACTTCAAATCCAGCATTCTTAAAAAATTAGACAAGCTAACTAGCTAACATTGAGGTTCCCCTCCCAATCCCAAAAATTCACTCAGCTCCATATGTAATACTTTAACTCCTTTGGCAGCTAGAATACAAAGGCAGTCTCCTCCACAGCTGTGATGCCAGAACAGTTGCTTTATGAGACTATCCTAAAGCAATCGATGTCTGCAAAGGTTGGTAAATGGGTGCTGCTCCTGATATACTGTATTTTCGACAGTCCAGTCATCATGCAAGGATGACAAGCAACTTTAAACCTTTTTGTCATGGAACGGTGCCACAGTGTCTAGGTGGTGACGTTGATGAAGAGCTGACACTTCAGAAAATATGGCCTTGGCCAAAACATTTCAGCCCGTTGTTACTAGTACACATGACGCAGTATTAAACTGTTAAGGGCCCTTCCTCTCTCTTTCAGACCAGGACTGCTACTTGATCCTGTCATTTGGATGGGGGCATGGTCTAAAGTAATCTGCATAAGGATCCAAAAATGTAGGGGCATTTGGGAGCAGAAGCATATCTAACTACATATTTCCTAATACCTCCTCTCACTTATTTTGTTTTTCTGAAGGATTCTCCACTTATGTTTTGTTTTTAAAGTGGAGCTTTAGTTCTGCTGCTGCTAATGGAACATTCTGCTTTATAACAATTATAGAACTGTACAGAGAATTCTTCTTTCCCCATTTTCACCTGCTAAACATGGGATGCATGAGATAAATAGAAGCAGAAGGACTTAAGGTCATTTTGCTTACCAGATTAACAACTCTCCTATTTTCACAAGTTAGTTTTCTATGAGGAGAAGGAAAGACAAAATATCACGTGCAACTGGCTTGCTCATATTGGAAAACAGGAACACATTAATGAGGAAATAACATCAGATCCAGTATTTAAAATCCAGATAAATACATCAGTGGGAGTCTCTAGTTTCTAAAGATATAAGTTGAATATCATATCCTTTAATGAAGGGGTTCTTAACCTGGTATCCATGAATTTGTTTATTTATTTATTTCTTAATGTCGAATAACTGTATTTCAATATAATTTATTTCCTTTGTAACCATATTTTTCATCTATTTATAATATTATTATCATTAAATTCTTTTGTTATTATTTGAGACCAGATTTCACTATCTCACCCAGGCTGAATGTGAAGTGGCCACTGGTCCCAATGCTTGCTTCAACACAGAAGCTATTTATTTGCTCCATTTACCCCATTTGGACCAGTTAACCCTGATTTAGACAGCACAGTGGTCTTCTGCTCTACCAGGTTCCTTAATGGACACCTTATTGGCTTTTGCCCTACTGTCACTCAGAACCCCTAAATTCAAATGATCCATCAGCCCTCATCCTCACCCCAAAGAAAGGATTACAGGCATGCACCACCACACCTGGCCTAAAAATATCATTATGAAAAAGAGCTCTGTAGGATTTACCAAACTGCCTGGGAGTCCATAGTATAGGACAGGTTGAGAATTCCTACAGCATAGTGGAAGGGCCTTGAAGTCCTCTTAGCCTTCTTTTCTATTTGTTATTCTTATCATTTAAGCAATAGTGGAGCTGCTGTGGATTAGTTTTGCTCCATAAAGGAATCCTATCTGTGAGAGATAACATAGTTTGCATCTAGAGGAATGCTTTGCAGTGAGGAAGAACTGCATTCAAATCTCACCTCTGAGACATACTGGCTGTGAGACCCTAGGCAGCTCAACCTCTCAGTGCCCTAGGTCACTCTCTAAGACTACAAATTGCAGAGAAGTAACCGACTTGCATTGACAGAGGCAGTTTCTTTGTCTAGGAGTTCCTCATATCAAAGAAATCATAGATCTAGTCTCTATCCCTATTAAAATACATAGTACAATTACTATCTCTATGTTCAAAGCATCCAGAATACCTAGATATATCCATCAAGTTTAAAATTCAATATACCTGGTATTGTTCTGGGTTAATCTGAATGTTAGATCATGTCACCTAAGTAGCTATAGGTACAACCATAAAGCAAACAAACCATAAGACCAAAAGTATTATTATCATGATTTTAAGACCAAGTCTTGTATCTCTTATTAAGCAATTTTATCCTTTGAAGGTTCAGGTTCAAGTTGCACTAGAGGATTCTCCTAACCCCTTGTTGAGTACCCATGCATGTGTGCACTTGGGCTTACGTGTGTTTCCGAATCTTTGGGAGCTTCCTTCCCCAAACAAAATAATTCAGGGTACATGTTTATCTTCAAAGCTAAGGACAATGTTGGAAAATGTCACCCACAGTAACATGGGGTAGAGGTGGAGGATAATGGAGTGACAATCAAATGGACTATATTTGATGCCCAGCTTTGCTTCTCACTATCTGTGTGACTTTGGGAAAATCACTTCTTTCAGAGTTCTCAGTTTCCTCATATATAAAATGAGGTGTGGGGCGGGGTTGAGGGGGAGAGACACTAGATGATATCTATGGTCCTTTCCAACTCTAATGTCCTGCAATACTATCATCCCATGGACATGAAGAAAGAAAGTCACTTGCCAATCACCAGTATCTAGCTCTAAGTAGACTTCTCTTTGTATCCCCAGCATCAAGCCCAATGACTTACTCATAGTAATGCTTCATGAATGTTCGTTAAATTATCAAATTGAATTCTCCCACAAAAGCCCATAGATTACTTCTGATGTCTATATGAAGTACTACAGGATCTGGGAGAGGAATGTAAATTGCATTGCAAAGATCACTGACTTCCTTTATTACATTAGTAGCAAGGTAATGGCCAAATCTTCTATGATTTAACAATAAGAAACCTACTTAAGTAGCCTGAAACTTGCTGATATATCATCACTTGCTATTGTCATATAAATAATCGTGCTGATTCCATGGCAAAGGAAAGTCTCCTGTAGACGAGTTCATGCATGACATATGATGTATCTGTTCAAAGGGACAGATACATCTTTCTTACAGCTGCCAAGCCACTTTCCTCATTGCACAGTCCCTCTCATCCAAATCACCTCAAATAAATGTGAGTTCTGCAGTGTTCACAGTAATTCCTTCATTTTTAAACACATAATGGAAATGTATAACTAGTACTCATAAAAATTTATATCTCAATTCGTCCCTTTAATTTATAACAGGCCCTCCAGGCGGTTATTATTCAAACATTAATAAAATGCCTATGGATCACCCAAAGCATCAGTCTCCATATTCACCTCTCCTCACATTTGTACATATATAAAACTAGATTAGAGTTAATGCCACTTCTAGTTCGAACAACAATTATGCCTTTAATAAGATAGGAACAAGTGATATATTATCTTAATCATGTTAGGAATTGAGGTTCCACTCAGGAAACAAAAAGTTGAATTTTTCATGCCCTTTGAAACAATTGTTGCTTAATGTGCTATACATTCAGCTATTGCAGTTTATGCAAATGTTCTCTTTCTATAAATTTTAGATTTATCTCCATTCATCACTGAACATATTCTAATATATGGGGATTGTTTTTTTTTTCCTAAAATGTGATTAAAATCCATTTCAATTATTTATGCTCAGCAGGGCAAGAGAATAAAGGAACATGGAGGTTATAAAATGAGAGGGTTAATTATATAACTTAAAACATTAACACATTAAAGTTCAACTCAGACTTTTGCCCAGTATTTTGAGGTTTTTTTTTCTAGTACACACAGCTTTATTGAAGTTGGATAAAAGAAAAACAAAACAAAACAAAAAACCCATGCATTTATTTTTTTGTTTTCTACATCTGACTATTTAAAAGCCTTATGAAAATCAAAAGCCATTGATTTTAAATGTTCACTGGAATAGTTGATATTTGACACTCATATGATGCTGCCATTTTATTTCTTCTCTGTGTGCCCAGCAGCTTTACAAACATGCAGCATATGTTTTCACGAATCAAACAATAAATAAATAAACAGCTGATCTGCTTTTTTGCCTACACTTGAATGATGGGTTTCAAACTCTGTCAGATATTTTTTCCATCTAATGCTATTTTATGGGGAATTGCTTTCAGCAATAAGGTATTTTTATTTCTGTCCATAGATAAACATGCCTAGATGGAATCTTGTTCCACCACCTTGATCTTATAACAGATATTGTATGCATAACAGCAGCAGAACTCAAGCAGTGCCTGATGGTAATGTGATAGAAAAAATAAGGCTTTTATCCCATGATAAATCTTAGACTGTTACATCCCAACCAGTTGAATCCAGGAAGCGTTTATTAAGCACCTATTTTACACAAAGCACTGTGCTAGCCACCAATAAGTTTAGAAGTTCCTTTTCTTGCTTAGGTAGCCTTTTTTTTTTTTTTTAAATAATTACTTCTGTATAATTTGTAGCTGGAAAAAGATGAGTTGGTTATACATATCTGGGCTGGTTAGTTGCAAAGCTGTAATTGATATGATGGAAAGAAGGGATAGCGAAAGGAAGGAAGGAAAGAAAGAGGAAAGGAAGGAAAGAAGGAAGGAAAGAAGGAAGGAAAGAAGGAAGGAAAGAAGGAA
>NW_020948983.1:37774122-37839406 GCF_900497805.2 Vombatus ursinus | reverse complement strand
GAAAGAAGGAAGGAAAGAAGGAAGGAAAGAAGGAAGGAAAGAAGGAAAGGGATAGTGAGAGAGGGAGGGAAAGAAGAGAATGGAGGGAAGAAGTAAGGAAAGAAAATGCACAGAGGTCACTGCCCTCAAAAAAAACCAGGATGTTTTTCCACAGATTTTAATCATAACTACTGGCTTTCACCTCTGGGGTTTCTTTATCAATAGATTTGCGTCAACAAAGCTAAAATCACAGGTTGATTCTGGTTAAATGCCAGTCATTATTGCTAATGAGATCCTGTACCTTTAAAAATCTAACTCCTGCTTTATTCACTTTATATCCTGCAACACTAACTGTCTTTCCACTAATTGGTTCTGTGTAAATGAAACAAGCTGAAAAACACTGTGGCACCAATAAATATTAATAAGTTATTGTTTGTTTTCTTTACCTTGCTTATGAATTCATACAAAGACAGTGCTAAGACATTAACTCCAGTCTATTAATTGCCACCTGATAATTGCCACCTGATACTTTTCTCCTGGATAATTAGGTACCCATTAGTTCTAATCAAGTAGTTACTTAATTATTGCAGTAATTAGTCTAATGGACTAGCAAATTGAAGCTTTATCACTTTTGGATACTTAATGTCCCTGACAGAGTACTTCACAAGTGTCAGGGTTCTGGATTCCACAACCTGTCATCTAAGAACCCCCAGCTACCAGTTCCACCCTCACCCCATTATCACCGCATCCATTCTCTCAGACGCCTTTGATAAGCCCACCAAGAGGCAACATAAATCCAAATTTCCCCTGCAGGCTCCTTTCATTGAAAAACTTTTTTTAAAAAAATTGCATGACATTTTTTATTCAGAAAACCTGCATACCAAATCCCACTGCTCAGAAATAAAGCAATAATAATAAGGTGAGGAGAAACCATCTAAAACAAAAAGCCAAGGAATTTCAGATGAGGGTAAGAAACTAATTGAGAGTGATCAGGATGTAATTAATGATAATTCATTATTATTCCACATCTTATTTGTGTACAAAAATGGGACACTGAAAACAGAAGCATTTAAAAAGTTAAGATTGGTTTTACAGGCACTGAAATATTTAAAAAGTTCAAGTGCCAAGGTACAAATAATCTTATGGGAGAAGTAGAAATACTATTAAGCCTGCTTTATTGTAGAATTTCCCCACACATACAAAATATTGATGGCTTTGTTACTTTCTGAAATATACTTTCAGTGCTTTACTATAAGAGGAAAGATATTCTATCCTATCATGGCACAGAGACAGTGATGCCTTCTATTTGTCTATAATTTTGTGAGCTATAAATCAGGCCCACACCACTTGACGCCCGCCACAGGATTTCTGGCGGCCAGGGAAAAACGTAGAGGAAGACATCCTTTACATTTTTCTCTGGCTGCCCAAAATCCTTTCACCCAAGGGCTGCAGGTTGAAGAGGCCTGATAAATACTTGCCTATTAAGTATATTCTCTAATGTTGTTTATTTAACCATGATAATCATTATATTAGGTAAGTTGAGTGGTTCTTATCATTCCCATTTTAAAGATGAACAAACTGAGATTCAGAAATTTAAAATTACTGGGTCAGGCTCACATGAAGAGCTGGGCCCACAATCCATGTCTTCTGATCCTTTTGTCCTATCTACCACCACTGATTAGAAGTTCTTAGAGGAGCTTGTTATATCCCTTCAACTAATTTTTTTTCTCCGAAACCTCATTAGTTTTTGAAGGTGTAAAAAGTTTTTAAAATGAGCCTCACCATTTCATGCTTCTAGCTTCTTTACTTCTCCCACCCAACAAAATTTACCCATTCTCTTAGTCCCATTCTTCTAGTGACCTACACTGGAGTGACAACAGATTTTACTGGTTTAACTTTTATTGGAATATGCTCATGCTGAGAATTTCAGAGCCTGAGGAAGTGAATGTGGAGAGATATTTTTGGACCAAGGGAGGTCTTTTGAAATCACAAGTCTTCCATGTAAGAAAAGCCCTGACTTTAAGGACTGGGGCATGCTAACCTTGGGAGTGCTTTACAGGGAAAGGAAACACAACAAATCACCTTCATAGCTATTCATTTGTATCATCTTCCAAACCAAAGTAAAAGAAAAATGCAAATTCAGAAGGAAACCAGGCTGTTAGATTCATTAAATGAAGGCTTTCTGTACCTCTACTGGTTAAACAACTAAAACTCTTATGCATATAATTCAGGCAAAGCCCTTGTTTCTTCCCACAACATATCTGCCCTTTGTAGAGCACACAATAAAGAAAGAGAAGGTGCCCCGGAACTGGACCACTTTTTCTGTTACCAAAATAACTGTAAGAATCCTCCATTTGTTCTGAGAATGTTTGCTGACATCACTATGGGTGAAAATCTAGGCAATGTCACACACACACACACACACACACACACACACGAGCGAAAATATTTTTCTTTCTTTTTTTTTTTTTGGCTCAAATATGTGTGCATTTCAGTTTAGCATTTTTTTCCTTTGAATTATCTAGATAACTTTCTGAATTCACCAAATCCCCTTGCTTATGAAATTATATTAAGCAAACCTTTTCTAAAGTAGCTTCCATTTCTGGATGCATAATTTTCTGCCCAATTGGCAAATTACAAGCCTAACTAATATTTTGCTAAGAAGATATGTTTCCTAACTACACAGGTTTAATGACCAAGAAAGCCTCGGGAATACTGTAAAAGGTATAGCAAAGATTGTTCCCTGAAAGGTGTTGTTTCCTGTGTCATTGGGTTAAATCTAGGCTTTATTGTATGGATGAATTTGATTCAGGTTCTTTCAATCCTTTTGTCAGATATGCATCTGAATTGATCACAGAACCTTTTGACAAGTGTCGTCTGCCACGTATATTGCAATTCATGACATTTAAGGGCCTATTGACCTGGACAGTCAGCTTCCATAATGGGTCTGTGTGTGAAAGATATCAGTTCTTTTTAAAAATATGTTACATTTGGCAAATTCTCATGTTATTTTATATAAATATATATGTATATATACACACATATCAAAAAGCAAAAGATTTTGTTTTGAAATCTACTTAATAATGCTATATTTTTAATTTTAATACATATGCAATATGTCCCTTCATTGAATTAGAATGTTTGTTTAAAAGAATGCATGTTAGTACTTATTTTTGCCTATTTCCGATAAAGATTTTCAATTTTAGAAATAATATTGACTAAGAAAAGGAATGTTTCTTGTATCTAGAAATCATTTAAGAAACGCAGGAAAGTGGAAAGAAATTTTTTATATTAAGTTTTAATTTTTAAGACACAAATGCATTTTGATCTTCACCTCATAGGCCAAGATGCTTTAAGCTGTATTCAAAATTATCACTGTTCAAAATAAAATAATAACAAAATCAAGACCTTGGATGGTTTTAGAAGAGAAGCCTCACAGCATAATTGTTAAAATTATCCATTGGGGAATCAATTTCTCTGTGTCTCAGTTTCTGTATCTGCAAATAAGGATATTAATACTCACCCTACATTCCTCACACAGAGATTGAGTGAATCAAAGAAGATGAAATATTTCCAGTGAAGAATTGTGTAGGAGAAATACCAAAAGAGATACTGTCAACACAATGTATGATCAGCAAAAAATACATGATTATGTATCTTGCACAAAGAATTATTGACAACTAGCCCCTAGGCTCCAAAGGTATTCATAAAAAGTCAAGAAATGTAAAGGAAGGCCTCTTTCCTCTGCTGAAGATGATTCACAGAAGTGAGTGGACAAGTGGAGCATAGGAATAGGAATATTAACAGGAAGTCATGAATGAGTTGTGAATTGCAGGAGGAACTACTCCAATAGAGGAAATGGCAGATATATTGAAATATCAACAAAGAAGTCAAGTTTGTTAGTAAAGTTAAAAGTGTTATAGATACTTGAGATGAATTATCCCAAGAAACATTGAACATTCAATTCAGTTCAACAAGCATTGATTTGTTGTTGTTGTACAGTTGTGTCCAACTCTTTGTGACCACATTTGGGATTTTCTTGGCAAAGATACTGGAGGGGTTTGCCATTTCCTTCTTTAGCTAATTTTACAGATGAGGAAACTGAAGCAAAGAGAATTAAGTGACTTACGCAGGGTCACATAGCTAGTAAGTGTCTGAGGCCAGATTTGAACTGAGGTTGATGAGGTTTCCTGATTCCAAGCCCTACACTCTATCCACTGCATCACTTAGCTGCCCAAGCACTGATTAAGTATTTATTATGTACAAGACATTGTGGTAGGAGTAGAAACCAGCATAGGCTCATCAGTCCTTTTAAGGGGCTGAGAATGCAGGTGGGCTTCCTTACCACCTGTGGCATAAAGGGTCCAATCTAGAGGCATATGGTATCAGAGATTTCATTGGTGCCTCTACTGTCCAGTGAAAAACAGCTTCCTGACCTAGTATGACTAGCTGCCATGATGACTGTGGAAGTAGAGGAAAGAAGACATTTTTATTCTCTTTGCTGTTTAACTTTAGATCATGTATTCTGTGATCAGGAAGGTTATTTCTATTTCATTTTATGTTCCACAAGTCACTTATCTAATCCCCTTCTCTGAATTACTAGCCTGGCCTAGGTTAGCAGAGGTGGTCCACATTAACAGGATATTAAAACTAAAAGAAAAAAACAGTCCATGTTCCTCGAGAAGCTTATCTTCTTTTGGAGGACAACGTTTACAGAGAAAGGTAAGTACAAAATAATTTGAAGAGGAAGAGAATACTAATAGCTAAGAGGATTAGGAAAGGATGGATCCTGAAAGAGGTGGGTCTTGAAAAAAGGAAGAGAAGAAGTACATTTCTGAGATGTAGGATTGAATGTGCCAAAGCAGAAAAGTAGATAGATGGAATACTAATTCAGGAAAGAGCAAGTGGGCCTGCTTGGCTGGAATGCAGAGTGCATGAGGAAGAGTAATGCACTAAAAATCTGCAAAGTAAGGTTGGAACCAGACTTAACGGCTAGGATGGGGAGTATGTATTTTAACTTCAAAGAAATAGGGATCCATTGATGATTCTTTAGCAAAGACAGGAATGCTCAGAACTATACTTTAGCAAGATTATTTTGGCAACTGGGTGGAAGACACATTGGAAGAGGGAAAAACTGAATACAGAGACAGCAATTAGGAGGCTATACAATAATTTTGGTGAGAAGTGATAAGAGGCTGGAATAGGGTATCAGAGTGCAGAGATAATGTTGAAATAGAATTGATATGACTTTCTGAATGATTAGACATAGAGGATAAGAGCAAGAAAAGAATAAAGGATCACTTTGAGGTTGTAGACCTAGAAAAGTGTAAGGATAGTGATATCTTCAAAAGAAATAATGAAGTTTGGAGGATGTGTGAGTTTATCTAATTAACATTTTATTTAATGAGCAATTTTAAAGAGTAAGTATTCAAGTTCAGCTCTTTTCTTTCAATTACTTCAAGTTATTACTGTGTATCTTCCTCATTAATATTCGAACTGGAAAACTTCACATTTGGGTTGAGAACCTGAGCCACAAAATGTAAATGTATTTGCCCAAGTTATGGCACATAATTGATAATCTCATTCTCTGTGATTCATACAATCCAGTTATGTGCTGCACAACACTACTCCATGAGGGTTCAAATCAAAGAGCCTGGAGCCTAGCAAGACAATTTGCTTGTTCTACAAGCCATAAGTTTAAATGTTTGTTTTTTTTTTTCCTTTTTGGCTTTAAGCTGATGAAGGCTTTTGGTTTCCTTTAAAAACAAATATCCTCAATGATCAAGTAAATTCACAATCTACTTTAGTCACCAATTACAACAGCAAAGGGAACAAAATAAGAATCACAAGGCTGGAAGAAAGCATAATATATTATCTTATCTATGCCATAGTTGAAGGCAGTCATACAAACTATCACAGAGATATTAGCTTATTATGTTCAATATTGTTAGCAGCTTACTTGATGCAATGGTCCTACTTGAATGTTGCATTATATTGGTTATACAACTCCTTTTCAGTCTCTTTGCTAGGTCTTATTCATTCTACAGCTGATTAATTGTGCATATCTTCAGTGTTCTATTCTGGGCCCTGTTGTCTTCCCTCTCTACCATCTCCTTCAGCAATGTCATCAGCTCTCATGAGTTCAATTATCATCTTTATTCAGAGAACTCCCAATACTATATGCAGCCCTTATCTCTACTGAACTCCAGCTCCACATTACCACCTGACTTGTTGGACATCTCCATTTGGATATCTGGCAGGAATCTAAAATTTAATTTGACCAAAAAGTAATTAATTATAATTTCCCCAAATCCATTCCACCTCAAAACATTATCATGTATGTTGAAAGTATCTTTATCATTCCAGTCACCCAGGTTTTATTTGATTGAAACTGTTCTTTCTAAGATTACTAACAATATCTTAACAGCTAGATACAATGACCTTTTCTTTGTTCTCATCTTCTTTTTTTTTTTAACTTCTCTGCAACTTTTGATGACCACCCCTTTCTCCTGGACACTCTTTCCTCTATGCTTCTCTCTTTTGATTCTCTTCTTCTTTGTCAGCTCATTCAAAGTATTCATTGCTAGAATATCATTTTTCTTTGACTCACTATGTGTAGGCATCCCCCAAGATATTTTGAGCTCTCCACTTGTCTCTCTGTACCTTCTCCTTGATGATCTCACCAGCTTCCAAGGTTCAATGATAATCTCTAAGTAGATGAATCACAAATGGATATACCAAGCTCCAAACCTAAATTCCAATTCCATATTACCAACTGTTTGTTGAATCTCTCCATGTGAAATCCCATTGGTGTCTAAAAATCAACAAATACAAAATGAAGCTCATTATGTTTTCCTCTAGACCATTCCTTCCTTCAAACTTCCCCATTTCTGTTGACAGCACCAGTGTCCTTCTAATTACCCAAACTCATAACTTTGGAATCATTTTTGACTCTTCTCTTTTCTTCATCCATATATCTAATCAGGTATTAAATCTCATTGATTTTATTTCCACTAATCCATCCCTTATGTTACATTCTCACAGCCTTTATCCTCCTAGTTTAAGCATCTATCATGTCTTGCCTAGACTATTAAAATCACCTTCTTGTCATTTCCCTTGCTTACAGTCTCCCCTTTCCAAATATTTTTTACACAACTGTCAAGTTGATATTCCTAAAGCATGTTTAACCCATCATTTCCCCTGTTCCTAAAGAGGCTTTAATGCCTTCTTATTTCTCATAAGATAAAATACAAAGCCCTGAGCCTTACAATTAAAGCCCTTTACAATCTGTTTCCCACCTCCCTTCCCAGTTTTCTTTCATATTGCTCACCTTTACGTACTCTACCTTTCAATCAAATTAGTCTGCTAACAGTTCCCTGACTTGGGCACTCTATCTTCTGTCTCTGTATTTTTGATCATGAGATCCCTGATGTCTTGAATGTTCCCCTTCCTCACCTCTGCCTGGTGCCACAGATCTTTCTCAATCTTCCAGGTTATTAGCTGTCCCTCCCTATGGAAATTTCTCTGTATTACATTTTACATACTTACTATTTACTTATTTCTTTGATCAATCAATCAACAATCATTTATTGGGCACATACGAAATGTCAGGCACTGTACTGAGAACTGAGGATGCAAGGAAAGACTGAAAACATAGTTCCTGTTCTCAGGGAGGAGATCACATTCTAGTGAAGGAGACAACCATGTACATACAGGTTATGTGAAAGGTAAATGGAGAGTAATCTCAGGAGGAAATCACAAGCATTGTGGGGGACCATAAAAGATCTTTTGCAGAAAGTGAGATTTGAGCTGAATCTTAAAGGAGGCAAAGGAAGCCAGGAGGCAGATATAAGGAGGAAGAGCATTCCAGGCACAGAACTGGGAGATAGCATGCTATATGTAAAGAACAGAAAGTAAGCCAGGGTACCTGTATTTTAGTGTATATAGATGACAGTAAAATATAAGAAAGTTGGAAAAGCAGTGTTGATTTACAAGTGTAAAGGAAGGGTGTGAAGGGCTTTAAATGCCAAGTAGGGGATTTAATATTTGACTTAGGAGATGAAAAGGAACCACTGGAGTTAATTGAGTAGGGGATAATATTAACTTGTGCTTTAGGAAAATCACACTGACAGCAATGTGGGAGGCAGATTAGAATGGGAGAAACTTGAAGCAGAGAGATTAATTAGAAGGAAATTGCAAAAAAGAGATAGAGACAGAGAATAACACTTCTAGACTTCGAACTTTATTGTAAAGCAGCAGTCATCAAAACCATCTGGTATTGGTTAAAAAATAGAGAGGTAAATCAATGGAACAGATTAGACAAAGGGGAATGAGAAACAATGAAACCTAATAAACCAGCTTTTGATAAAGTAGAAAACATAAATTACTTAGGTAAAAAACTTTCTATTTGATAAAAGAAAAAACTACTGGGCAAACTGGAAAGTAGTCTGGCAGAAATTAAGCACATACCAACACCTTACATCATATTCCACAATACTTTCTAAATGGATACATGACTTTTATATTAGAGATCATACTTTTTAAAAATTAGAAGAGAAATATTCCATTTACTTTTCACAGTTATAGTTAGAAGATATATTCTTAATCAAATAATGGATAGAGACACAAAAGATAAAATAGATAACTGATTCCATGAAATTGAAAAAAAATCTGCAGAGATAAAATTTAACATACATAGGATAAAAAGGGAAGTGGCCAGATGGAGAAAAAAAATCATTGCATTAAATTTATCTGTTAAGGGCTTGATATCCAAGATACGTATATTTTTAAAACCCCACAATTAACAGATAAAGATAATACCAAAAGTCATTCCCCAGTAGATAAGTGACCAAAGAATGTGAACAAATAGCTCTAAAAAAAGTATTGCAAACTAGTAACAACCACATGAAGTAATGTTCCAAATCATTAATATAAGAAATGCAAGTCATAATAACCTCACATCCCGCAAATTGGCAAAGATGACAAAAGAATAGTGAAGATTGGAGGTGTTGTAGAAAGATAGGCATATTGGTGCATTGATGGTGGAACCATAAATCAGTACAATCATTTTTGAAAACAATTTGGAATTATACAAATAAAATGACTAAAATATCCATACACTTTGACCCAGAAATTTCATTGCTATGTCTATACCCCAAGAAAACCATTTATAAGAAGAAAGCCTCATATGCAGAAAAATATTTGTAGCAATATTTTTTGTGATAGCAAAGAATTGCAAACAAAATCAATGCCCCTTGATTGGAGAATGACTAAACAAATTGTTTTGAATGTCATTGAATATTACTATATTGCAAGAAATTATAAAGGTAATAACTACAGAGAAGCACAGAAAGACAACATGAACTCATGAAGAATGAAGTTAAGCAGTCAAGAAAACAGCAAACACATTGACTACAATGTAAATGGAAACAACAACCACATAAATACATACATATATATGTATATATATATACATATACATATATGTATATATATATATATATAAATTGAAAGTGAATGCTAGAATATTTATGGCAGTTCTTTTTATGGTGGCACCCAAGTGAATGCTCATCAATTGGGGAATGGTAGATGAATGTAATGGAGTACTATTGCACTACAAAAAATGACGAAGGGAATGGTTTCAGAGAAACCTGGATGACTTGCATGGAACTGATACAAAGTGAAATGAACGGACCCAAGGGTAACACATCCAATTTTGAAAGACTTTAGAACTTTGATCAACACAAGGACCAACCACAATTCCAGAAAGCTCATGATGAAACATGCTACCCGCCTTCAGAGAAAGGGAAGTGATGAACTCAAAGTGCAGACTGAGGCATTTGCAGTGGGAGGGAGAAGAAGTGGGGAGGCGAGGGAGAGGCTATGACTAATGTAGAAATTCATTTTGTTTCACTATACATATTTGTAATGGGTTTTGTTTTTCTTGCTTTCTCAAAGTGGGGAGTACAGGGGAGAGAATTTAAAGAGAAAAAATAAAATTGAATTAAAAATTAATTTTATTTAGTTTTAAAAATTGAATATTGCAAAAGTATACCAAACAAGCAAGGTTCTAAAGAAGAAATATGAGAGAACACTCCTTTGTAGAGGTGGGACATTCACAAGTGTTACACTTGTAAATCAAGTACAACATATTTTGCACTTATCTTTGGGCTTTTTTAATGTATATTTATCAGTGATGTTGGTTCTTTTTTTTTGTCCTTCTTTAAAAATGCTGTTTGCCATATGGGATGATTCTCTGCAAGGGGAAGGGAAAGGATACTGGGGAAAACTATGGTGGTGTAGGGAAAGTGAAATACATTAATAAAAACTTATTTAGGACAAAAAATTCAATTGTAATAGCTCAGCTGAGATGTGACAAAAGGAAGGGAAGAAGGAGGATAGAGAAGGGAATAAGCATTTATTAAGTATCTGCTATGTGCCAGGCACTGTACTAAGTGCTGTAACATATTATCTCAGTTGTTAACTCATAATAACCCTTTAATGTTGGTGCTATTATGATTCCCATTTTACTACTAAGGAAACCAAGTCAGACAGAAGTTAAATGATTTACCTAGGGTAGACAGCTAGTAAATGTCTGAGATTGGATTTGAACTCAGGTCTTTCTGACTCCAAGCCCAGTGCTCAATCCAGTGAGCCACCTAGCAGCCTAAGGGTCAAAGAGGAGTTGTACAAGAGACATGAAACTACAAGACCTGGCAACAGATGGGCTATGTGGGGTCACTGCAAGCAAGAAATTGAGGAAGACATCAAAGTTGCAAGCCAACAAGGTACAAGGTGTAAGCAAAAGCCTTGATTGGGAGAATGACAGTGCCCTCATCAATAATAGGAAAATACAGAAGGGAGCAGTTTTTTTGGAGGGAAAGAGGAGGAAAATAATGAGTTATGTTTCAGAGATACTAAGTTCAAGATGACTATGGGATCTCTAGTTTGAAATGTCTAAAAGATAGTTGATAATATGGGACTAAAGTTCAAGAGAAAGACTGGGGGGAGAAAAAAAAGAGAGAAAGACTATAGCTAGATGCCTTAGAAAGTAAGCCCCTTGAGGGCAGAGGTGATTTCATTATTTTTGCCTTTGTAAAATGCTTTATCCAACGTAGGTGCTAAATAAATATTTGCTGATTTGAACTTAAAATGACTATTCTTTTGAGTCTGAATTAGGTTTCTTAGTTAATGTTGGTAATAAAGTAAATATATGCTTTATTCTTGTACGGTTAACTGCATTCAGAAAAGTATCACATCATAAACTATAAAAGGTACTGCTAGCCCATGCCAGATGTCTTACAAATACATTTCCTTGGCTATGTGAGAAGGTGTGAATGATTCAATGCAAACCCATCATCACTACTTGGGATAAAACACCTCGAAGTACATGGGTCAGTGGCATCATCTTCATGTAGAAAAGACAGAACATAGACTTTATTCCAGGGGCAGTCTTGTTTAGAGAAAAAATCAATATCTCAATGTCATTAAAAATGATACAGCAAAAACAGTTTAAATGACAGTTTAAGGATGAAAGCCAATGAGCAACCAAATTCTTGTGCACCCAAAGCACAGTGATGACAGTTATACAGCCAGCAGTTAAAACAATGCATTTTTAAAAATTAAATTTACCATACAGAGATTTAACTGGCCCCCTTCTTGGCAGTCTCCGAATGGAAAGCCAAGAGCTGAGTAAACATAGACACACAGCATCATTGCCCTTGATAGAGGAACATTCAAGGTCACCGCAGGGTGGAAGATGGCAATGTCTTGGGGCAGATTGCAGAAAAGAACACCAGATGGGAACTTATGACACCTTGACAGTTTCATCCAGAAAGGTGAAAACAGTGATGGGCATGACAGAATAGCATAATAGCTCAAACCAGAGGCTCTCTCCTATTAGCCAAACATTTGGAGACTTCTTCAGAACATGGTTCTGAGAATATGGCCTGTGCTTCCTTACTCTTTCCCATTTTCTATCCTAAGTAGCAAGTCGGTAGCAGCAGCAGCAAATTTGCCCCAATGCTCTCTTTGCCAAATCCAACGGGCTCTTCTCAGTCCTTATCTTTTTCCTTCTTGACATCTCAGCAGCATTTGCCATTGTTGACTGCTTTCTCCTACTGAATATTCTCTTTTTTCTGGGCTTTGTGACCCCTCTCTCTCTTACTTTTCCTCCTGTATAGGGTGGACTGCTCCTCTGACTGCACCTCTTCTGTTTTTGCTGTTGGGTTGTCATCCATGTCACAGCCACTATGTGTGAGTATCTCCCAAGGCTCCACCCTGAGCCCTTTTCTCTTTAAGGTCTCTCATTGGATGAACACATAAGCTCCCCTGGGTTCAATTATCATCCTTATGCACATGATTCCTAAATACATTTCTCTGCAGGTGGTGGGCACAGTGAATAGAATACTGAGCCTGGAGTCAGGAAGACCTGAATTCAATTATGGCCTCAGACACTTAGTTGCTGTGTGACCCTGGGCGTGTCACTTAACTCTCTCTGACTCAGTTTCTTCAATTGTAAAATGGGAATAATAATAGCGCATACTTCCCAGCGTTACTGTAAGGATAAAATGAGCCAAATTTTCTAAAGTGCTTTGCAAAAATAAATGCTCTCTATCTATCTGTCTATTTTGATGACAATGATGATGATGATGATGATGCTTCAGTTTACTACCACATTGTCAATTGCTTTTTGAACGTTTTGAACTGCATTTCCCATACGCATCCCAGACTCAACAGGTCCAACATAGTGATATCTTTCCATTTAAACCCACCAAACTTTCCTTTTACTGCTGAGGGTACTACCGTCTTCCTGGTCACCTCAGACTTGCAACTTCAATGTCATTTTCATCTCCTTTGTCTTGATTACCCTACATATCCAACCAGTTGCCAAATATTATAGTTTCTAACTGCACAACATTTCTTGTGTATATCCTTTTCTCGCTGTTCATACAACCCATACTAGTTTAGGCTCTCTTTTTACTTCTTGCTCAGAATACTGCAGTAGCCTGCTAATTGGTCTCCTTGCCTCAAATCTCTCCTCTTTCCAACCTACAATCCCCACTGCTTCCAATATGATTTTCCTAAAGCACAAGTTTGACCATGTCACTCTTGCCCCAAACTTAATAAACTAATGGTACCCTGTTACCTCTTAAATCAAACATGAAATCCTCCGTTTAGCCCTTTTCTACCTTTCTAGTCTTTTAATACATCACTTCCATCCATATACTGTCTCCATATACTACTATGCTGACCTCATCTCTATCTCTATGTTTTTGCATTGCTCATTGGTATGAGATTACCTGGAATGACTTCCTTCCTCACCTCTGAATCTAAGAATCTCTGGTTTTCTTTAAGGCTCAGCTTAAGTGTCACCTACTCCATGAAGTTTTTCCTGGTCACCAGAGATTCTAGTGCCATGTCTTTTAAGGCCATCTTCCACATATTTTGCATTTATCTTGCATGTACTGATGTATGTGTGTGTGTGTCTATATATATATATATGTGTGTGTGTGTCTATATATATATATATATACACATATATATACACACACATATATATATATATAGCTTCCCCAATTGGAACATAAGTTCCTTGAGAGCATGGAATGTTTTTGTCTTTTTCTTTTTATTGTGGGACTTAGCACAATGAATTGCAAGTGTTTCATAGATTCTTGCTGATTTATTAGTTTAGAATGCAAGACATTTTTGAAGCATGATCATTATCATGCAAACCATACTATGTGTATTTATAGCATATGTATACGTGTATAGTATATGTCTATAGTGTATGCATATACATTTATGTATATAGTACATATATACACATATATATGTATGTAGTATATATACACATATGTGATGTGTGACTCTATCCACTAGACATGTTGTCTCTATACACAGGTAAGCAAATAAAAAGCCATTATGTGCATGGTATAGTTACACAGCACAAAGTCCTCAAGAGTTAAGCTTTTCTTTGGCATGGATTTCCAGAAAAATAAAGATTTCTTTTTTTGAATAATTGCTAGTATTTGTGTTCACAAAAGTGCTTTATACATATTTTCACATTAGTTACTCATTAAAATCCTACGAGTTAGGTAGTATTATTAACTCTATTTCACAGATGAAGAAACTGAAGCTGAGTGGCTGTCAGAATTTGAGCTCAGATCTTTCTCACTGCAGTCCAGCAATCCATGGTAATGCCTAACTACCAAGCAGACCCTGAGTCTTCCCACAGTCTAATTATAGTCCTCTCTCTGGTCCCTCTGAATACTAAACATATAAGATAATTTAAGACTGGAATACTTGAATTCAAGTCAAACCAGCTCAACAATTTCCCATAACTCCAAACTTTTTGTTCTTTCCAGTTTTCACATTCAGAAGTCTTTCTGAAGTAGTTCTTCATAGAAATCAGACAATTTTCTTTTGACCCCCATTATGTATTATTTGTTTCTTTAAAATATTAAGTTTTTATTTTTAGTACTTTTATTTCTGAATGTATCCCTCCCCTTACTCTACCTAACAAGCCAATTTTTGTAACATATAAAAAAGAAAGAAAACAAAAGCAGTTCTGCAAAGCTAACCAACACATTAGTCAAATCTAGTAGAATATGCAATGTTCCATAGTCATTCATTTTACCTTACACATTCTCATGGCTCACATTTCTCTGCCTCATGCCTATAACTAAATCTTTTCATTTATTCCTATATCATCCTCCCAATCTTCAGACTGATATTTGCATACCATTGGCTAATAGATTTCAAACTGGAAGGGATTGCAGAGGTCATCAAGTTATAGATTCAATAATTAAGATTTGGAAGGGACCTTAGACCTCATTTTGTAGATGAAGAAACTAAGGTGCAAAAAGAACATATTCTTTAAGCCAAGGTAATGCAGGTAGTATGTAGCAGAATCTAAGTCTTCTGATTCTCAACCTACTGCTCTTTCTACTGTAGAATTAATTCAAGCATTCATTCAACAAAAAGTTATTAAACACCTACTATGTGACACACATACTATCTATTTATGTGCTTTTGAATTCACATTAAAAAATAAGGCATACGATATTCCTTGCTCCCTCTCCTTTGCAGAGTCTTTATATATGCATGAGGTGATGCAAGATGTGAATTGTTATAAATTGTTATGTAATTAATTAGTCTGTATCTGGAGAGGTCAATAGTATTCACATCTTTTGCCAATATATATGATACCTTTTGTTAAGAAAGGTAAGCCTGAATTATATCTGAGAAGTAATTGGTGAAAGTGCTTTCTTGGCCAATCACGTGCTACTGTAAAACTTTTGGACTCATTATAATGCATCTTATCTGGGCTTTGCTGCTTTCCAATTTTGCAAAGAAGGTTCTTTGACAAGCCTTTCTCCCATTTTTTATATTATCAAAATGCAATCTGGCTGCTGCATATATTAGCCAGGTTGAACATTCATTCATTTGAACTTCTTGAGACCTTATTGAGGACCAGAACTCTTCCCCATATTCCTTCTTCAAAGGTTTTTCCTTTCTCCTCTGATGTCTTTAGTTCTCCAGACTCTACAGAAAAAAATTAAATCAATGTTACATTGTCTATTTTGTTTCTTTCATTGCTTTCATCTTTGTATCATCTTAGCATTTTAACTTTAAATTACTGATTGAGTATTCAAATAGATTTTTGTTTCTTAAATTCCTTTCCGGTATTTCTTTTTTGTTGCTTTTTAATCAGGCAACGTGTTTTTTGGTATTTTTTTGTGTGAGTGATGGTGATTTGATCATGATGTTCTCTTACAATTTTGGGGGAGTCTTGACTTGCTTTCTGCCATGGTGATATTTCCTGCCTGTCCTTAGGAATGCTCTCTAACAGCTCTATCTTTCTTCCTATAGTCTTTATCATGGCAAGAGCTGAAACATTTATTATTGTGCACAGATACTGAAATGCTTTCATGTTTTCTGAAGTACTGTGGAAGAATGTGTCCATTCATGATACTTATAGCACAGGGAAGATTTTCTGAATTATTCTGCTTTGGTCTATTTGGTCTACTAATTGGGTTCATGCCATCAAATTCAAAAATAGCTTTTTAAAATTCCAAGCTATGGGCCCATCTACTCCTTACAATAATTTGGGATACTGAGATTGTCTCTGTCATCTATATCAATATTGGGTAGAATTTCTGGAGTTAAAAGTTAAATGAAGATTTTTAGTGACTTTTGCTTCTTCACCTTTAAATAATTTCTCATTTTTTAATTCATATTTCATCTAATCTGGAATTAGGGTGAAATTGTTTCTTACAATTGACCTATTTGAATCTATAATGCAAGGTAGTATAATTTAGAGCTAAGGTTGTTATTGCCACCAAAAAAATAAAAAGGCATTTTATTCAACCCTTGCTTATAGATGGAAAGATCTGGTTACAATTTTGTTATGAGTTCATCCTGGAAAATAATGAAAGCATTCATATTTTCAGTCCCTTTCATCTATACTTGTATTTGGCCTGCTTTAGTGGTCAGTGCCATCTGTGCTGAAGTATTTTTAGCAGGTAGATTATTGGTATTTCTGATCTGTTCCAGCATATCACCTCCGTATTATGTTAGAACCCAAAGAACCACTCACTCTGCAATTCTATGCATGCACATGATCATGGTAGGTCCAGCCTGCAACCTTGTGCCGCTTTGAACTATTCATTTAATTCTTCAGAGCAACTGCATCACACTGACCAAGGTGCTAACCCAGTCAGTGGTGCCCTCATAACCATGAAAGCTCTTGTTAGGTCTTTACAGTTGCTTTTAAAATCTTAGGACACAGTGAGGTACTGCTATACATCAAACTTAACTAACAATTCCGTGTTTTCCAGTTGCAGCCCTGACCCCTCACATCATGAAACAGGAATATGGTTTTGAGGTTATGTTGTTGTTATTATTATCATTACCATCGATGTTATTTCATCCTTATGATTTTTTATGGATCTCAGAAATAGTCTGAGCATGTCACTATCCTGTTATCACTCTCTCATTTTTAATATTCTGTGGACTGCTGGCATTATTATTTTTATTGTTACCATCTTTGAGTTTAAGTCTGTAAAGAAATAGGGATAAAGAAAAAAGAAGAGAGGGAAAATTAAGGGGAAAAGAATAAGAAAGGAAGGTATAATTAGACGTAGAAGGTTGAAAAGCCATTTGAGATTGATAACCCAGAATAATTTCTTCTCAGGAGTGGGGCAGCAGAATTCACTCTGCTTGAAGGAAAACCAAGGAGTTGCTCCTACCCCCAGTTCAGTCCTTATCTTCACCAGCACCCTCACACACCTCAGCAATGTGTTTATATACACATTTATGGTTACAAGCAAACATATATGCTTAACAAACAGCTGAATAACTGTCCTCATTTCACACCAGGAAGCCAAACTTAGCCAATACTTTCATATGCTTATACCTATGATCAAGGCCTAAAGAATGGCTTATATAAACCAACATTTTACTTTTGGTGTTCAAGTATACACAGAAGTGTAACTGATCAATTTGCTAATTGTTCTTCCTTCTAAGTATATAGCTGGTGTTTAGTCTTTAAAGTATGTAAATTATAAAGTATACACATATGTAGGGTATTATATGTGTAATGTCTATGTGTATATATATATATATAATCTGAACATAGACTTTAGAGAAAAGAGGTATTAGTAATTATCCTAGTCTAAACTCCTTATTTAAGCAACAAAGAAAGATGTACTTTAACTCTGAGTTGTTAATTTGCTTAAAAGCATACAGTTTATTAATGGCAAAACGAAGACTAAATTTCAAGTCTGTTGTCCTTCAGGTTAGTGCTTTGTGTGTTTAAATCTACATTTTCTAGTAGAATAAAAGTTACTTGAGAGCAAATACATTTTTTTTAAATCGTGGTATCCTCAGAACCTAGCACAGTGCTATGTATGTTAGTAGACACATGATAAATATTTGCGGAATTATATTGCAAATTCCCCCTTCATAATGATGGTTGACAATGATTGGATACGGTAAAAGTAATATAAGCTGTTAATTTTTTAAAAGATACTAATATATACTAGGAAAGGATATAGATATATTGCATCAATTTGTTTTTTTTTTTTACCATGTAAACAGTATATTTTTTATCATCTTGAATCCTTCATAAAAGTTATATCAAACTCAAATAGAAACAGGGCCACTAAACTATATACATAAGGATCCCTGCAGGTACATATTGACTTAGAAAATCACATGATAACATTATCTGTGTTGTACTATATTTTTATTTATTTTGTTGAAAATTTCCCAATTATATTTTAATCTGTTAAATATTTCTCAAGTGTTTTTTATTTTGATTTATTTTAGTCTTAGATAGGAGTGTTGTGGAACTCATGATGTTGGGCCCCTGTGTTTGATGACTCTAATCTACAACATTGTTTATGGTTAAGAAAATACAAATCAATGTTGTTTTATTTAATAAAAAAGGTGGGAAAGAATTCTATTACCAAAAAGGGAAGGGAATATGACTTTTTAGAGGATAACATTGTTTTTGAAATCATGAATGAGTCTGTACCCCCAAATAAAGAAGGTAACAAAAAAATCATCAAAGTACATACATTAAGAATATAGCTTTCCTCTCCAGCACCTCCTTTTCCCTATTTAATGTTATGTGCATTCTAGTGCTCTAGTTCAGAAACTCAGTTGTAATCAATTTGAGCTTGTAAAAATCCTGCAGTTTAAGATCTCCATAATAGTTTAGCCCACTGATGGAGCTTCTGGAAAAGAAGGCATGCCACTGAGTAGTGTGAGTGGGGGAAGGGAAGCTTATAAGCAAAGAATGAGAGGGGAAATTGGGAGAATCAATCAGACTTAGTAGATGCTCTAGTTAATTGATTAATTGATTAGCTTCTAGCCATTTTTCCTTAAGTCAGGTTGTTGTTGGGAAAAGTCCCATTATTGACCTTTCAGAGTTCATTTATCAAAGCCAGCTTTATACACATTGCAGATCTTGGTTCCAGGGCACAGGTATCAGCTGATGGCAGAGGCTAAGGCAACAAATTGTCAGTGGGCAAATTTGAAAAGAAAAACTACACAATGAACCTGAAGGTAGGTACATTGGTCCTTGCGTCACCTATAATACAGGACAAGGTTTTAGACTGTCTTCTATGGAGTGCAAGTTGAATGATAAATCCAGTCAGGGTGGAATTTAGCATTTCCTAATCAGAAACCAATCGCTCAAGTTTATTGCAAAGGTGAGAAGTGACTCATCTTCCAAGTCAACAAGCATTAATTAGGCACCTATTATGTGCCAGGTACTATGCTAAATGTTGGAAATAGGCAAAAACAAAAACTCCAAACCACCAACTACCCCAAAAAAAACCCAAACAAACCCAAATTCCCAACACAATTCCTGCTCTCAAGGAGTTGACAATTCAATAGGAAAGACAACATGCCAACTACTATGTGCAAACATCCAAAATATATATGCCATATGCGTGTGTGTGTGTGTGTGTGTGTATGTGGATTTGGAGATAATCATAGAGAGAAGCCACTAGAATTAAGGGGATCAGGAGAGGCTTCATATGGAATGTGGAATTTTAGCTGAGATATAAGGAAAGCCAAGGAAGACAGGGAAGCCAGGAAGAAGAGATAAGGAAGGAGAGGATTCCAGGTATGAGGGATAGCCAATGAAAATTTCCAGAATTGGGAAATCGAGAATCTTGTGTGAGGAAGAGCAAGGAGGACAGTGTCACTCGATTGTGGAGTACATGAAGAAGAGTAAGGTCTACGAAGACCAGAAATATAGAAATGGGACAGATTACAAAGGGCTTTAAAAACCTAACAGATTTTATTATTGATACTGGAAGTAACAAGGAATTATTGGAATTTATTTAATAGAGAAGTGACATGGTCAGACTCCTGCTTTAAGAAGAACAATTTGACAGTTGAGTAGAGGGTGGATTGTAATGGGGAGAGATGAGGCAGGGATACCAATCAGAAAGCTACTGTAATAGTCCAGGCATGTGGTGCTGAGGGCCTGCACATTCTCCCATAGAAATACACCCCCCTGCTATTATTACTAAACGTTAGTAGACACTTAAATTGCAAGTGCTGATGTGGCATGTTCTCTCCCCTTCATATTTCGAGAGGCTTCTGCCACTGTGAATCGTTCCCTGTCCTTCCTTCCCCCCTTTCTGTAGCTCTTTCTCAGTTTCCTATCTCACTGGGCCCAATGTAACCAACATCTTGCAGACATAAAATGGAAAACAGGCAACTCATCAGAAAAGTAGCAGCTGTTTTACACCATCACAAAACAAAATCATCACACACTAAAACCAGATTTAGCAGTTTAAAAGAGCTGCTAAGACAAAATTAGATAGAGACAAGAGTGTGGTTTTGTAACTGACATTGCTTCAATCAAACCCCCTAATTCATGTAAAAACAACTTTAAAAACATTAAATGGTTGATGCTTTCCTAAGGAAGAGGAGATTTCAGTCTTTCAACTCATGTTTGAAAAAAAACTAAAGATTTATCTCATCACCCTTTTTAAAACCAATTCTAAATAAGCATTATGTCAAAACTGAGACATCTTAAATAACAGTGATGCTATATTGTCTTCTTGACTCCCTGGGAAACAAGGGTTGGCCGATATGCTCTCTTTTTTTTTTTTTTTTTTGGCAATTTCTCTATACTGTATTTACTCCAGATTGAAACTAGCAAGGCATTATGCTCAATTTTGTTTACAGATGAGACATAAAATGGGTGCTCCAGGCACTTCTGAGCATCAAAGATTCCAGGCCATTTTCTCTATAAGTTAGAGTATTGTTAACTCCAGGATCCTGCTAGACAAATTACATATGTTGAATGATTTTATTCTATTGGACTGAATATTTTTATTGCAGTTTCAACATAAGATAGACTACTCTTCCATTTTTTTTGAGGGTTTAGGATGATGGAGCACCAAAACATTTTAGATTGTTACAGTATAACCATTAAGCAGTTAGTACTTTACATCCCAGAGATAGCTACATTCACAGACTGAGTAAAATGAAGCCTCAGTAGAGGGTGAATTTTTAAAGCATGCTGAGAAAATTGTTATTAATACGGAAGCTATTACCTCCCTGGCTCTTTCTGTTCTTATACTGATACAAAATGTTGATGACAGTGATTTATTACTGAATCTTAAAATATCATTATCATAACTTTTAGAGTTTTCTCTCCAAATCTCCATATTTAAATTGGAGGGTTATTGTCAGTTAAGCCTAAATTTGGCTTAGTTCGGCAGGTTCAAGGTTTTTTTTCATTTTTTTGTTTCTTTGTTTAAATTGCAATAGATATTTGTGCCCCATAAAAATCCAAGTAAAACTACTTTAATAATTAAAGTTTAAAAACACATACTATGAGAATAAAAAGGATATAAACTATAGCTTTTCTTCTGCAGTCATTGAGTCAGGAACTGAAGGAAGCTCTTAGGGGCAATTCAAGCCCAGGAAAATATTTCTGACAACGTTCTCCACCACCCAGTCAAGCTTTTCACAATTTTGTAATTCAGAGCAGTCAGGCTGCAAAATACCCAATGGGGCCAAACCAAGGGAGGCTGTGGCCACAAGAACTGCTTACTAAAGGAAAGGGACCTTTCAAACTTTCACCTCATGCTTAAAAATATCCCAAACCTGAAGATTTCTGTCATCATCTTTTAAAAAAATTCTAAATAAACATTATATCATAACTGATATCTTTAATAACAGTGGTGCTCCATTGTCTGCAATAGCCCCTGTAGCCAATCCCACCTCCCCCCGCCAAGGTCTCACTATAGTGGTATAAGTTTAAATTTCCCTTAATGAGAAATTTCCCTTCACCTCTTTTTTTTCTATCTTCTTTAATTCTAGCCCCTCTTTTGTGATATACTATAGCTCTCATACTGCCTACTTGTTTTTCCAATGATTACTTAGGATGAATTGATAGAAAGAAAAGTTACAGATGGAAGCACTGCTTTCTATCCAGAAAATAAAAGGTATAGACAGCAATGACCTAGAAATGGTTTTGAAGAATTGGGAATATGAGTGGTGGCAAGGGAAGGATTTGAGGGATTTGTTTTGTTTTAAAAGAAGTTTCCTGACTCTACAAGAAAAGAGTGTAGGTGACCACAAGCCTTTTCTCTTATCCAAATTAGAGGGGGATTAGAATAGCTTGCATTCAGATGGCTCTGTTCAGCTAAAATGATCCCAACTCCATATAGTCACTAAATAGGAATGATTTCACCCACTATTGAAGTGCAGTTCTTTGGGGGAGCAGATGTTGAACAGCAGCCCAGCAACATGGCACAACAGTTTAGGACAGGAAGTGAAGAAAAATGTATCCAACGAAAGCTGCAGGGGGAATTGAAGAAGGCAGAACATAATTACCTAAGTTGGAACTGAGCCTGGGTATTGGTGCTAACATCATTACTCTTACATTAAGAGGAAGATGTTTTTTGCTCCTAGACACAATTAGGGCCATGCCCTTAGATACCAGCAATCTGGTAGAGGAAGGTGGGGGAGAGAATTCCAAGAAGGTGAGAAGGCAGAAAGAGGAAATAAGACAGACAGACAAGAGGGCACCTTCCTTCATCAATATTCGTTGACTCTCTGTCTGCTTCTCCAATCCACTTACTTGTTGGCAGGCATCCGTATCATGTTAAAAATTCATTCTCTGACTCCAATCTGTGCATTTGCATTGGGGTGGGGTGTGATGTCCATGCATTCAGAGAAACCATCAGTGGTGTCTTTAAGATTGCTTAGAATTGGAATATCTTCATAACATAATTCAAAGCAGAGTGTTGGGAAATTCAGTAGTTGAATTCGATAGAATATTAGCACATCATTATATTCTTTTTATTTAATTTTGAAAAATATCAATTTAAATTGTTCCCAAAAGTCACATTCAATTTTTTTTTCAAAAAGCTAATAGGATAGTTTTTATCAGTTTTCCTTCGATTTCCAAACCAAACTGTACAGACATATATGGAATAGGGGCTCACCAAAACCACAAGATGAGTTTACCCGTAAACCTCAGGGAAAATTGTAAGCAATTTTGTGGTTTGTAACAATCCCCCAAACCCAAGCTCACTTTGGTCCAATTTCAAGGTTTGCTAGAGAATCCACACAGTGCTAGTAAAAGACCTTTTAACCAGGAACAGAACAAAACTTCAGAGCAGAGACAGACTTAGGAAAAAAAAAATCCTTGCAGTCAGCAACAGAATTCAGGATCCAAGTAAGAATTGTGATGCCCAAAGCCCAAAGTCTTTATAAGCTAAGTGTTCGATGCGGCTGCCTAAGATCATCCGCCAATATGGCCCTGAGAGAACAAATAAGGGACTTTGCAGTGAGAGCAAGGGGAAGGAAAGCACTCGGCTGAAAGATTGACTGATCTTGCTACAGATCAGATGGATGGTTCTAAATGACCTGTAAAGACATTCCCTGAGCCCTGGGCTACAACATTAAGAGCCCAGACACCAATAGCACTTCTGAAGTAGTTATTAGTGACTGAAGTAGCAGTTGTCAACTGCGACTTCAGTTTCAAGTAATGGTTTAACAGCATCAACTTGAGGAAAGGTTATATCTCTGTGTGTCTGGTGTACTGCTGACACTTAAAGGAAATAATTGGTAGATTTAGAGCAGGCAGAGAAGCCAGTGGGTAAAACAAGAAGGGCGGTTGAAAACTTAGAACAGAACTGTGGTATTAGAGTGTGAAACCAAAGCCAAGAATTCTCCCTAAGCTGTGGCATAAGAAGCACAAACAACCGGTAATCTAATCGTCCATAAAAATTCCAGAAAGGTCATTTGGTCATGTGTGTGTGTGTGTGTGTGTGTGTGTGTCCATATGTTTGATGTCATCTTTCTACTCTTAGAAGAGATAAAACTACCTTAACCAAAGGTAAAGCTGATTTTACTAAAGTAAAAGCAATTTAAAATGTGTAAATGAACTTAAATAAGATTTTGTAAAGGGAAATTTTACTTGCAAGCACTTTCCACAGCATTTTTATTAATATATGATATTGAATTTTTTTAAGCTCAACATCTATTATCCCCTGTTCTTTCCTATTTTGCTCTAGTTTCTAAGGAAGTTGTGGGTTCTTCACCTTGCTAAGGCCAACTCCTCTACTTGTGCCCTTTCCAATTCTTTAATCATTCTTTCTCTTTCTAATCTTCAATCTCTTTTTATCCAGTATCTCCTTTCCACTTTCTACAAACATAGCCAAATCTCTCTCATCTTTAAAAAAAAAAAAACAAAAAAAAAATCTTTCACTTGGCTTTACCATCCCCCCAAGTTATTGCTGGATCTCTCACCTTTCCTTTGTAGATAGACTCCTAGAAATAAACTTTATACACTCATGGCCTCCACTTCTTTTCAGTTCTTTTCTGCTGGACTTCCAACTCAACAGTTCCAATGAGACTAGTTTCTGCAGAGGTACCAAAGATCTCCTAAATGCTCAATACAAAGGTCTTTTCTTCACTCTCCTATGCATTTGGCACTGTGACCATTCCTACTCCTGGATAATCTCTTCTCCCTAGGTTGTAATGATAATATTCTACCTATCTGGCCACTCTTTCTCAGTGTCCTTTGTTGAATCATTACCCATGTACACCTCTGCCCTAGACCTTCTTTTCTTTTCATTCTACATTTGATTTCTTGGTTATCATCTCTAAATCAAATCTACATATCCAGCTTTCATTTCCTATATTTAACCTGGTTTTGTCTTTCTCCTGAAACTCTCCTTTTTCCTGAGCTTTCCTATTACTATCAAGAGTACTACTATCCCAGTCACCTAAGCTCCTAGTTACCTTCTACCCCTTAACTTTCCTTTACTTTCCATATATAATTTCTCAAGTCTCTCAAATTTGCCCCCTTCTCCTACATAGCCAAGGTTCCATTTTAGATTCTCATTACCTCTTTCCTGGACTATTGTAATAGTCAACTAATTTGATGCCTTTTCTCCAGTTTCTCTCTTCCCTAATCCATCTTGTATATGGCTGATAAGTTGATATGCCTAAATATATCAGTTCTGAACCATTTTACTCCCTTACTTAAGAAACTTCAGTGGGTCCTGAATACTATATATATATATATATTTAAACTACCCTATTTGGCATTTAAAGCCCTTCACAACTTTATTGCAACCTAGCCTTCCAGACTGATTTTACATTATTCTTCATGAACATCCCATTCTAGCAAAATTGGCCTATGGTACCAGTTATTCCCTGCATATGGCATTACATCTCTTGCCTCTAGCTTTTAATCAGCCTATTCCCCATTCTCAAAATGTTCTCCCTCTTCTCTTCTACTTCTCAGGATTTCTTAGCTTCCTTTAAAACTTTGCTCATGTCACCTTCTATAGGAGTTCTTTCCTTATATTTATTAGTGCTCTTTCTGCCTCCGAAATAACTTTGTCCTTATCTGTATACAGCCTTTTACTCCAAGTAGAATGTAAGGTCCTTTAGGGCAGAGTTTGGTTTTTTTTTTTTCATTTTTTGTCTTTTTATCCCTAATACCTAGTACAATGCCTAAAACATAGAAGGAGCTTGATTAAAAATGCCTATTGAGCTGGATATTGGTAATTAACCTTGCTTAAAACCTACATACACAAAACTTCTCACTATATAAGTGTTTATCCATCCTACCTTTCAAGCCTTTGTATTAAGCTACCAATGGGCACATGCAACATAATCAACCACATTAAACTACCACTACGCATCTCATAGAATCATAAAACCCATGCTCAAGATGTATCGATTATTACATGCAGCTTGGAGAATCACACCTACCTGCAATAGAATAAATACATCAGCCTACTTATATTATGGGGTGATGTAATGAAATAAATAAGTGCTGGTTCTGAATTAAGAGGACTTGAACAAATCCTACCTTTGCTACCTGTATGACCTTGGGCAACTCTTTCTGAGTTGCATTTTCCTTATGGGTAAAAGAGGGAGTTGAATGAGATGATTTCTAAATTTTCATCTAGTTCTAATTTTCTAATCTAATAACATTACTTTATTTGGATGAAGGCAGCTGTGAGGGAAACATAAATAACATGCCAGGGGATTTTGCTATTCATTGCCATTGAAAGATATCATTTGGATTAGAATTCATCAAAAGAAGTCAAATATCCCACATTACAAGGGCCTCCAATTTTTTTTTTTCTTGTATCTCTGGGAATCCAACAGGAAATGGTTAAAAGGAGGGGAAAAAAGCAGGTGACATAAAAACTAATGGAAGGTTGTGCTGAATTGAACGCTGGCACCTTGCCAGAGAAAGATAACCCCATCACTGACAAGGGCATCTCCTGCATCACGTGGGCTGAGCAAGTTTAATCAGGTGTGCGTTGTAAGGCATTGTTATGTAGAGCAGGCTCTCTGCTACATTGAGCCAACAGAACTAAGTCTTAAATGGAATGGCAGACTATTCACCTGGGAGGTGTTAAATCTTCAGTCAATTCCTAGAGGGACTTCATGTTCCCCATAATTAATTCCTTTACTGTATGTCTCTATGACTCTACACTGTAGTGGTCATTATGAACTTGTGTGATGGCTCCTGTAGACAGCACAGACTCCCTAAACTTGGTGGTTTGGAGGCAAATGGAGACATGTTCATTGTAGCTCTAATGAGGCTCTGACAGGAATATGGCTCATTTGTAATACGCGCATATACATGCACACATACAAGTACATATGTACACACTCACAAGAGAACTGCTGATGCTGCTTTTATTTTGGCAAAGGATACACTTGTCAGACATGTCAGCTGATAGCATCCACAGAGCTGGAAGACTGAAAATGAACTGCATTGCAACAAACAGCGATTTCACAACTGAAAGCTGCACACTGACATTTATATTAGCTTAGTTTGACATGACCTGATGGTTTGGACTGGATGAAGAGAAACTATCTTCAGCATTCATCCACTATGCTTTTCAAGAGTTTGTGATTGTTCCTGTAAAGTGCCCCTTTCAGTCCCAGCCCATTTAGGTAATAGATCATGCAAAAGGCTGCAATTCTCAACCTAGGTTCTTGTAGGGATTTGCAGAAGGTCAGTATCAAGATAGTAAAAAGCATCAAGTTTCAAACAGAACTAAACCTTCCAAAGTAGTTCTTTTAAACATAAGGATAGAATGGCATCTTTGTATCCATGGACAGGATAGAAGTTTTACAGTGTTCCATAATCTAACCCTGGGAGCAATTGTTTGGGGTCACTGATAGAATGTAAACTTGCAAGGCCAGGGACAATGTCATTTGCTTTTGTATACCCTGCCTAGTACAGAACCTAACACATAGTAGGCATTTAATAAATGCCTGTGGCTTGAGTGATGACTTGAGCTACAACAGCCCTTGAGGACAATCATTAAGACCAAAATGATATTGCTTCTGCTTATTTTTGGCCAGGGAATAGGGTCTGGGAAGGAAGGACACGGGGAGGCATTTGTTTTTTCTCCCAACTTCTGACTACTCCTGCCATTGTAGAAAGCAAGAAAGCACTTAATAAGTTGAATGATTGATTGGTTAGTTATAAAGAATTTAGTTGGAGAGTTCATTTTACATCAGAAAGGAGACATATGTGATCAGTTCTTAAGTCCTACTTTTATTAAAAAAAAACATTTGAAACTGCACTTATAATTTCATTGGAAAGAGACTACAGGGGCTCGACATTATGTCCTGGGAGTGACTGATGTAAGTGGACCACTATTTCAGGCAGGACCCAGACATGCTTCACTCTACTCTCTCCTCCCCAAACGTTTTCTCAGCAGTTTCACCACTACTCACCTTCCCTCCCTCCACCTCTCAGATTCTGGAAGCATGATAAAATCAGATGTCATTCTTCTTTGAAGGGGAGTGTCAGTTTATTCCTTTGCTCCCACTCACCATTGTAGTAACTTTTCAAACTAAAGTACCCTTCCCTAGCCAAGAAACTCCCCCCACCTTATCATGTGTTATCATCACCTGATGCCTATTAGAATGTAAACTCCTTGAAGGCAAGAACTATTTTAATTTTTGTTTTTGTATTCTCAGCACTTAGAATGGTAATTCACTTGCAATTAAAAAAGAAGCAAGCAAGCAATGGTAATTCTCACATAGTAAAGGAAGAGGGACTAGGACTTGAATCTATTATTTCATTGGTATAGGGAATTCTAGAGAGAAGAAACTCCCTCTACCAACACAGGCTGGCGTCTTTTCTGCAACTTATAGCCTGAGGGTTAGCGAGAGAGAACACTGGTACATTAAGTGATTTGCCCAGGGTCACATATATATTATGTTAGAGGTAGAGCTTGAACCTAGGCCCTCTGGCTTTGATGTTGGCTCTCTATGCACTATCATGCTATCTCTCTGATACACAATAAGTGTCTAATGACTGATTTGATTTATTCATTCACTCATGACAAGTTAGAACTTAAAATGACATTAGAGATAATGTAACCCACCTCCTTCATTTGATATGGTCACAAATTTAAAACATTTATGGCAGAGGTGGGGAACCTGTGGCCTCGAGGCCACATGTGGCCCTCTAGGTCCTAAAGTACGGCCCTTTGACTGAATATAAACTTCACAGAACAAATCCCCTTAATAAATGGATTTGCTCTGTAAAACTTAGACTAGGTCAAAAGGCCACATGCACCCAAAGACTCAGAAGTCCACATGTGGCCTTCAGGCCACAAGTTCCCTACCCCTGATTTATACCTTTCCATGGCTAACCCTGACCAATAGGTTATCCTTATTATCACAGGCACAGACCCCAAATAGGTAGCTAGGAAGAGGGTAGTTTAGAAGCATGATAAACAAGGGAAATTGGCTTTTACTTGGGGACAAATAATGGTGAGGAAAACCAAAAATTCACTATAATTCACCATTCTTAAAAGCATCTTCATTTATTAGATTTAGCTGAGAAACAATATGACTTTGTTTTCTGTTGTTATTAGATCCCAAATTTGACCTCCAGCATTATACGACTGCTGAAAATCTCTCACCGAGTCTCCAACAAAGTGAAATAAAGTGAATTCTTCAGTTCTTTCTAATGCAAATAACATATATTAGTAAACTCTATATCAGCCAAAGGAGCTGAGGGATGATAAATTGTTGAGTTAATAACAGTGCTACCCTTCATATACCAAGATAATATTAAGGTATTATGGTATGGTACAGTGGGTAATAATATTACCCACCATCATCAGAGTCTAAGTTTTGAGTTATTTTTCTAATAGTAGTGACAGGTTTGCATTGAGCAATTCACACTCATCTGTCTACCTTGGTGACCAAATGACTTTATGAGCCACTTGGTCAACATGAAGGTCTCCACTTGTGGCTAGTGAAGAGAAGTGTGCTAGTAAGATTCATCCAACATGGCTCATTGGGAGATTACATATGGCAACAGTTTTCACACACTGTTAGAGTGCGTTCATTGTCCATTTTTTCAAAGTTGATCTTAATGCCTCAAAGATCCATAATTTCATTGGTACATTTCCTCCCCCTGTGCACATTGCCACATCCTTTGTAGACATTCTTCATAGTTGGTACGGCTGAAGAAAAAAATCATTTTCTAGTGAAAAATCATGCTGAACTTAGGTAGATGAATCCTTAAATGAGGCTCACAGGTGGTCCCTCTGCCCATACTCATAGCTTTTACAGCTTGGTAAGCTCTTCCGCTGCCACCGCATTCAAGAACCCAGGGCTGCCTCCAAGTCAGAAGGAGGAACCCAGCAGGACGCAAATGAGAAAATTGTAATCATAGTTTCCAGAAATTATGATTTTATCTTCCAGATAAATCATTCTGAAATAAGGAATCTGTTCCCTGACATTATATCTTGACCTTTACCATACTCGCATCATTGTTTTCAGTCTTACTAAACTATGTTTTTATTTTAAAATATTTATGTAACTTTAAAATGTGAGTCTTGGGAAAGGATATTTGCCTTATATCATAGAAATCATCTCAGTGACAGAGAGGGTAAATAATTTGTCTGATCACAGATTGAGATCCTAGAAGAAAGAGTCCAATCAAATGATTCAAATTCAACTTTGCTCAATAAAGATATTTTAAGTCACACCAACAGGAAAATAGTTACAAGGTATTAAAGTACAAGACATTAAATATCAAATTGATATAGCATTGCCAGAAATTCAAATTTAAACTATACAAAACTATATATATACACAAAACTATGCAAACATAGCACATATAGGAGATAACTATGATAGAGATCCTTTTCCCTACCACTATATCTATATTTATATATGTATATATACACATATATGTATGTGATACACATATGTGTATAAATGGAGATATACGTATATCTGGTGCAGTGGATAGAATGATGAGCCTGGAGCCAAGAATATTTCAGTTTAAATCCAATTCCAGTCACTACCAGCTTTGTGACCCTGGGTGAGTCACTTAAACTTTCTCAGCCTCAGTTTCCTCATCTGTAAAATGAAGGTGATGTAGCACTTTACTTCCCAGGGTAGTTGTGAGGATAAAATGCGATAATATTGTAAAATGCTTTGCAAAACTTAAAGCACCATATATAAATACTACCTACATGCATAGTCTATTGCTGAAGACAACATATGTGTGCATTCTATGCAAATGAATGTGTCTACATAGAGAAGGGAATAAGCATTTATATAGTGCCTACTATGTGCCAGGCACTGTACTAAATACTTTTTACAAATATTATCTCATTTAATTTTCAAATCAATCCTGCAATGTAAGTGCTATTATTATTCCCACTTTATAGTTGAGAAAACTGAGGTAAACAGAGGTTAAGTGAATTGACCAGGGTCATACAGCTAGTAAGTTTCTGAAACCAAATTTGAACTCAGGTCTTCTAGCCTCCAGGCTCAACCTTCTATCCGTTGCCTTACCAACTGCCTCATATACATATGCCAATTTACAACAGTCAAAGCCATTGCCTGGCATAACGCTGAAAACTAAAAGAAAAAAAAAAGAAGATAAAACACAGATGTCCAAGAGAATAGAAAGAAGATAGACAAGATGGATTGAGCGGAGACATTTCTATAGAATGGGAAGCTGGGTTATTCTTTGCAGCCTGGAGGGTTTGGGAGCAGAAATTTCTACTGTACGCATCTATAACCACCTACCCTATAGTATCCCCACATCTGTAGCTTATGACTAATCAGGGAGTGTGTTGCTATCCACAACTTACTCAGGAGGGTATGGGACATAAAGAGAAAGGGGTACCGGCCAAAGGAAGGTGCCCCCTGTCCTCTTAGGATGGCAGCAGAGGTGGCAGAAGAGCAAACCTGGTGTCTGGGCTTTCATCACAAACTGTGTGGAACGCTAAATCCAGGACACACAGTACACGGCAAACACTGCTATACCGTGGTTGCTCTAATTTCTCGGTCCAATTTCTAGTGGAAAGGTGACAAAATCAGAATATGCTCCATAATACTCTTAGCAGAAGCCACAGTTGGATAGACATGGGGTCTGAACTTGCTGTCCCCAGGGAAAGTTGCTCTGGGTCAGGGGCGAGGAACATTGGCAGGGGTCACTGAGGAGGAAGCCTGCAGTGCCTCTGCTCACACAGAATCTGTTCTCTAATAAACAGGAGTCCAGCCTCAAGGGGTTGTCATTCCAGAACCTTTCACTAGCACTGAATGGGAGAAAAATAAAGCACAGTAACATTTTAAAAGGTTCCAAACTGTTTACTTAAACACTATTCACAAAGGGAACCACTCTGAGTGGCGGTGAAGGCAAAAGGCAGCCTGGGATGGATAGGCCAAAAGGAGCTGTTCATGGTTGACTACATCTGGGTCCTTTACTGCAATTACAGGAAATAGCCCTACATATTGGTGAAAAAAGAAGAAGAAAAAATGAAATATATCTCCAAATACATCTGTTTATCTATGTGTATGTAAATGTATATAATTTTTGCATATGTATGTGTATATATGTGCTTATATGTATATAATATATATTACATATATAATAGGTATATAATATAAATATAAATTGTCAGACATGCATAACACATGGGTAATGAGTCACACTGGCCCTAACAGTGGACAGATATATCCCCTTTTACATGGACAGAGTTGTTTAATTTCCCCTCTGATCTCCACAGAATGAAATCCTGCCTTGTAGCACTGTACAAAATATAGAGGCGTGCAGGGCCCCCAAGCCACACCTCCCATTCCCTGGTCTCCTGGGTAGCTGGAGGATGCACCTATTCAGGACAAGTGAAGTGACATAGTCTGTGTTCAGAGACGGGTCAGTCAGCTGAACAGCAGTTTGTGCCCTTAGCAGGTGCTTCAATGTCAGAGGTATTAAAGTTCATTATTTTCCGATCTCTACTCTGCGCAAGCTGCTCTCCCCACCTCACCCCCCTCTAATTAAGTTTATAGTCAGTGACTACTAGCTGGCCCAGGAGTGGAGCTGTCAAGCTGAGCCTTTGAAGCTAGCTGCTCACAGACCATTCCAACTGGAAAGAAACAGGACATGGTGGTGGCCCTTCCATGTGGAATCGGTGATATATTTCTCATGGGTTTGTCTAAACAGATCACATATATGTAGGTAAATTAAATCTGACATCTGTTATATTTGTCCTGTTTTGGTGTCCTTAACAAAGGAAAAAAATAAGAGAAAATAATTAATAGGATATATAGTTCCATGAAGTTCTGCATTCCATATCTGCTGTAATTAGAGGTTGAATTCATTGATTTGCTTATTCATTCAACAAATATTTATTGAGTCCCTACTATGTGCTAGTGACTTTGCCATTTTTAACACAAATCTGTTTTTGTTTGAAATATGTTTAAATCTCCACTTTATTTTTATACTCCAGCCAATGATATAATTTGTTCTAAGAGCTGTATGATACAAGAAAATTCAAACAAAATAATTAAGACTAAAATTTACTGTAGTGGATTTAGCCCATTTATAGCATGCATTTAAAGCTTTAAAATGTTTTCTAGAATTTTTACCTGATCTTTTCTCAAATTACATATTGGACATTTCTCTATTCTAGATAAACTGAACTATTCAAAATCTAATGAACACATCTTCTACTTTAATTCTTCTGTGCCCATGTTTACAGTACTCAATCCTCATTCTCACCTGCAGAAGCCCTAACATACCAGAATCAGATAAAATACCATTTTTTCATGATGCCTTCCTATTAAAGATGCAACATAATAGAGTGAAAAGACCACTAGACTATTAATCAGTTGATGCATGTTCCAGTCAGGGGTATGTTGGAGCTAGCTTGAACCAATCTGGAGAGTCAACTGTTGAAAATTTCAGTATAAACATTGATACCTCAGAAAACAGCAAATGCAACAAAACAGGGCTTAATTTAATGTGTTATTGATTGTCTAGACTTTAAAAAATGATGGAAAAGTGTTAATAATGCATATGAAAATCAAAAGTGTGCATACATTTTTTCCAGAGAGCCAGTTATTAAACATTTTCCAGCACACCTCTGTTTCTAGGCCTACCTTGGTCATTATCTATCTGTGTGACCTTGGTGAATTCATTCAACCCCCCTGAACTTCAGGTTTCTCATTTGTAAAAATAAAGAAATGAATGAATGAATAAGGAAATTAGATGATTATGATATGCTTAAAAGATCTGGAATTTTAAAGGAATTTTAAAGGTCAACTAAGCTGTAAATAATGTTCCCCTCCTCAGAATTGCCAGATACCTCGATCTTGCCCCCCACTACCAGACTTCTGTGAGAAGTAAATTTATGCAGGTATGAATGGGAATATAATCTTTGCTAAAATTGTGGTATAACCACATACCAGATAACTCCTCAATGGTTTAATGTATGCCCTGGCTGTTGGCTGCTTTTAAAGACTGTAATGCACACTAGACCCCTCCATGGGGACATTCACTAGATAAGAGAAATGCTCCTAAACAGAAAGGGAAAGGCATTTACAAACACCCATCCTTCAAAAACATCTTTATCTATTGTGAAGAGGCCATAATGCACATGAAAGCAGGGATAATTTAGAAATGATGGTGACAATTCTACTCTTCTCAATTAAATGTACTAGCTGAAACTCCAGCATTGTGATTTACCCAGAATTGTTAGCCATTTCATCTCCCTGCTCTTTGTCTTCATGGCTTAGGCTCTCTGCTTTTTGTGCTATGCTAATATATGTTTCATGCCATGGTGGAAAGGGTTGTGATTGTTGTTGTTGTTGCTGTTGTTGTTGTTGTTGGTGTTGTTGTTGATTGGGGGATGTGGGAGGGTAGAATGACAAACTAAGGGACTGAAACCAAGTGTTACATATGGTATAGACTTCATGTGCTCTGACAGTAGTGAAGGGGTAGTGGGAACCCTAAACGTTGATCAGTTGGGTTCTACTGACACTACTAATTCGGTTAGCATCTAGGCCAGTGTGATGAAAACTGCTTTGAATGTTAGAAATGCACTGAGCATCAGAGAGCTGCAAGTTAATCCTAGCTGAAACCTTCATGGTGGTCAGCTTGACACAGCTTGAGCGAGTAGCACTGCTTTGTGCTCTGTCACCACAAGAAGGAGAGATAGATAGAAAAAATAAGAAATGCACATACCCTACCTGCCAAAAAATGTTTTTTTTTTGTAGATGTGTACCACCAATATGCACAAAGCATAAGTGTGTATTTATAAGAATAAAGATCTGAATGTTTTTATTATATATTATTATGACACCATAATGAAACTGGAAGTAAAATTTTACCATTTATAGTCAAGGACTTGATACTGTTTTTTGTCAATGATATCACCTCCTCCAAATTACACAATAATATATTGTAGATAAATGCAGAGTAATCTTGAATAATAACTCCCTTCCTAAGCTTACATTAGATGAAATAAGAGAAGAAATTGTATAGATACTAAAATCTGGAAAGGGAAAAGCTGCAAAAAACGAAAGCATGTAACTGCAACAAATGGAAAAAAAATATTTGTGCCTTGAATGATTTGGAGAAAAGGAGATAGGCATACTCGGAGTGCAATTTCAAAAATCCTTTTTTGAGTTACAGGACACAAATCTAACCAGCAGACCAATTATAACAAAACAGAATTGATTAATAAAAGCTAGTCTGCTATAACCATCATGAACTAGCATGTTTTCCAAAAAATATTTGGCACTGAATAAAAATATCTTAGGACCTGTACACAAAAATATATTCTGTGCCCATTTTCTTGGTAAGGACTATTGGGAAAGGTAGAACTACCTAAGTGTGTATAGAGAAAACTGTTGAAAACTATGGAAACACACTTGAACATTACATCATTGTCTAGCCATAATACACAGAAGAAACCTTGAACTTCACATTGCTTGATTTAAAACAACATGAAAAAGCATAGAAAATAGATTTCATATACATGTAAATATATATATATATATTCTGTGTGTATATATATAGTATACATAGTATATATATAAATATATGTATGTATGTGTGTTAGAAATTCTTGATACCCTAAACTAATAATAAATAGCAAAAGAAAAAGGTTTAAGGTAATAAAGTCAAAGCAATACAAAAAACAAAATAAATAATTCAATATCAATTTAAAAAATCTATATAATAAGAGACTTGGAAAGCAAAGACATTAAAAGAGAAAGAGAACTCTGCCCCCCCAAAAAAATTGAGGATGTGGACAATTTCTGATCATCTAAATGTTCAAAAGAAGGCCATTATAACAAAAGTAAAAGCTGGATCAAATACAAAACATAAATCATTCATACTGTTAACTTAATGAATGATGAAAGTTATGTCAATGGAGGTGACTGAAACTAGCTTCTCTGAAAAATTGGAAAATTAAAGTTCTAGATAAGATTTATAATTATTGGCTTGAATGTTTCATAGTGAGGCATGGATTACTACCAAAGCATTTTTTACGATTTTCCCATCAGATGCAAGCCTGATTTCATTTAAGAAGTACCATATATTTATTACTAAAAGATGGCAATAAGAGTAACTTCTTCAAATAGAGGCCAATTACATATCTATGTACTTTATATAAAGCAGTCAAATTTTGTTTTGCTCAAAAAAAAGCACTTAGGGGAAATAAAAATATGTGTGTATATACACAAACATATGCATAAACACATATATTGTCTTAGAAGTAAAAACAGGTACCCTTTTAATAATAGTCTAAGGAAAAACTTATTATTTGGTGATTAGTCAAGTCATACCAAAGTAGCTTAACATTTATACCATCTTATTGACTATTACAAAACATTTTACTCAGTTTCACACCCATGACTTAATCACATGCTTGCAAATGTAAGCAGCTACTTCATCTTCATTTCTTCATGATTAGAAGAAACTTTCTTTAATGGTATCAAAATGCCATTTGGTCTTAATAAATATGAAATTCTTAATATGTGTCATGGAAGAACAGAGACAGAAAGCTTTGAACTTGAATCTAGATTATCAAATAGAAATATTTTGCAAAGTCAGTACTTACAAATACCTTGGTCTTCAACAGGTAAGACACAATGAGCATAAAGCTATCAAAAAATGATATCTTTGTATAAGTGACTTTGTATATAAATGGAATTCTCGAGTCAAATTTCAATGGGAAGAGCACATTTACAGTAATGAATGCCTTCATGATACCAGTCCTAAGATGTGATTTTTTGAATAATAAAATTTATGACAACAGATTTAGAAAGTATCCAAACAAAAATTAATAAACTATTTGCAGACATGAGGGTCACAACCCCAAGGAAGCTATAGAAATACTCATTGTTCTTCATTAAAAAGGAGAAATAGGATCGATTGATGTTATCAGATTTCATGAGAAGCAAGGTAAACATTTTCAGAAATACTTCCTAAGCAAACAGATATTATTGCAAAGAACAATAGCAAAGGATCATAATAGATATATGACATTAGATATATCAAATGTAATTTCTATTACTTTACCTCTGAATTGAGCTTATGAAAGGGCTAAGATCTAAGAATAAAAGCTGAAAGTCTTTTTGGGAAACATCCATGTGAAATCCAAATAATATGTCAACAAACAAGTATTGAACAAATGGCAGAGTTTATATATATACATACGTATGTACATATATATTTTTATATATATATATGTGTGTGTGTGTGTGTGTATAGTTAAAGCCATGCAACATATCACCACTTGCTGCAAAAATTTGTAACTTACCCAATATCAAAAAAGACTCAATCAAGTGGTCAAAATTATACACTAGAATTTCGTTATTTTTCATAAACTAAGAAATAAATTTCAGCATGTTCATTATAAACTCCTAAATATGCTTGAGTATTAAATAAATAAACCATAGTGGAACTAAACTTCATTACAGACAAAACAGTTGTACACTATCATACCTACATGATGTTGATCCTTAAAAAATTAAGAATATTTTAAATAGATATTACCATATCAAATACTTATAATCTCCAAAATATATGGAATGAAAAATTATCTTAATACAGTGACTTAGCAAAAGAAATAAAAATGTGGGAATAGACAGAAATACTTATCATGTAATTATTGGCTACTGGAGTTGCCTCAAATATTCATTCAGTAATTTTCCAGAAGTTGAACCTACATCCCAACATTTTTATTTAATTTGCCCCACCCAAAAATCTCTTAATGGCCCTTTACAATAGCCTGAAGAACATTAAACATAAAAATAATAATAGCAGGTTAATAACTGGTTCCAAGCCCATTTCTATCTGCAATCAATCTAATATAAATGTAGACAAAACTAAAATTCATAAAAAAAAACTTTCCTCAAAGTCTAGCCAATGTGCGTGCCTCATGGGAGTAGGATAGAAAAAGAAAATGTTTAACAGTAAAATAGGGGCTGCTAGTCTAAGTGATGTACACAGAGTACTTCTCCAAGGACTATTTCTGTCTGAATTCTCTTAAATTATGATCTTGAATCCTGAGGTCAAATTGAACCACTCAAAGGCAATGCTTCTCTTGGTTTACCACAGGCAAGACATATCAAGCATAAAATCATCAAAAAGAAAATTGAGGCTATGCATTTTATGGAACTGTCATCTGAAAATCAAAATTTAATGGGAAGAACACATTTAGAGCAATCAATATTTATACAATACCATTATTAACATACACTTTTTATATTGGACAATAGAGGACAATGAATCTAGCATTCAATCAAAACTTATACAATGTTAAAGAAACACAGAGAGAGTTTATTCTTGGATAAGACTTTCTGCACAGACAGACTTTACTTCAAAAAGACTTGGTACAGGCTAACAGCAGCTATGTACTACTAGAGTAGTCAAATGTAATCTAACATGTTTTATCTCTGAATGGGGCCTATGAAGCATGCACAACCAATTAATGGAATCAAAAGAAGTTCCATAGATGACATCCATATATATCCAAACAATAGTATGTAAAAAAAAGTGTAAAATAAATGACTAAGTCATTCAAACTTATTTATAGAAACAGGAATTCATAATGATTCAGAATCAGGTTACGACCATCAGAATATACTGAAGCATCATCCTTTTAGGCCCTTAGACTTGATGATGAAAGCAGATTTTGAAGGAAACTGTAGAAACTATGTTGCTTTTCTTTCTTGGCTGTAAAAATTTAGTGCCTACCAATTATCTAACAAGATATGACCCGGTGAACAGAATTTACGTTGGAAGCTCACTATCAGCCATGGAGTAGCAAATGACAAATCCTCAAAATAATCCTTGAGAAATCAACTGATAAACTACACTAGAATCAGAAAATTATCACAGACTAAACTGTGTCCTGTAATTACCAGGACACAACATTTATTCACTAAAAAACAAAAACCCAATAACTCACAAATAACCTTTTAAGTAACTGCTTCCATGTCAAATAGTCATCATCTCCACATGTCATGGAATAAAAAGCTTTTAAAATGTAAGTGTTACTAGAATAAATAAAAAATCATATGGGAACAGGATGAAGTACTCATCAACTATCTGCTTTGGAATTATACCAAAGATGTTTTTAGTGAGTCCACAGAAGATCAGTCTATATCCTAATACTGTTATTCAATTATAAAGTGCAGTTATTTATTCCATCTGTACAAGAGTCTGCAGAATAGTAAATATGAAGGAATAATAAGATAGTGAATTTTTCCAAGTCCATTTCTATTTAAAATCCAATGAATAAGATGAGAAAAATGAGATCCTTCTCATCTTCTTCTTCATTATCACCATTATCATCACTGATCAATAAACATGTTAAGTTTATTATTATCAAGGTCAGCTAACACTTTTGTAGCACTTTCCAAACATAGCTTCACCTTATAACACTATGTATCCATCTTATGGCCTTATATTTGGAATCATAGTTACTTACAAACCTTTCTCATCTCCTGCTTCGCAGATGGGTTCCTCTCAAAAATGATCTCTAAACTCGGACTAAATCACCAATTATTGATCATGTTGTATAGGTTATTGCTATATGGTGATGAGTTGGGATAAATGGCCTTTGAAATCATATTCAGCTCTAAATTTCTGTGATATCGAACAACAATCTCCTTAAGGGAAGGAACCATGTATTTTTGTTTCTGTCACAATGCTCAGCATTTGTTTGAATAAATGTATAAATTTGTTTGTATAAGAGATTATATATATATACATATGTATATGTATGTATGTGTATACACACACACACACACACACACACATATAGCAGGCCCATTTGTTAAGAGCCTGCTTAACAGAAATGATTAAAAGAATGAATTCTTTTTGAAAAACTTAAAATCACTGCATATTTCAAAATTTACTTCTTCAGTCTACAGAGTGAAGGCAAATAAATTTAAAACATACATGCATATATACATATATATATAAATACATATAAAAATGTTTCAAACAGATCTTATTCATTTCATATTATAGATAGGAAAATGGAGGTATATAAAAATTAAGTGATTTTGACACTAGATTGGATTTTCTTTTTATTTCTAGCCTAATTATCATCATCTATATAAAAGACCTATGCCCATTTCATTTTGTCATTAAAAAATAGCTACTGAGCAAGTTGTCTGCCTGTATTGATGTTTATTTTAAGTTTCTAATAAAACATTTGATTAAAAACTGATGGAGGGGCAGCTAGGTGGCAGAGTGGATAGAGCACCGGCCCTAGAATGAGGAAGACCTGAGTTTAAATCCAGCCTCAGACACTTAACACTTACTAGTTGTGTGACCCTGGGCAAGTCACAACCCCTGATTGCCTCACTAAACACCCCTCCTCACCAAATGATAGCAAGATTATATGACATTTATATAATGCTTTGCAAAGTGCTTTACAGACATTATTTCATTTCAGCCCCATGGTTGGTTGGTTGTTGTCTTTTATACTCAAAGAGGACTCAAATGATATCACTATATTGGAGTCAAGGTATAGTACATCCAACTATGACTGTTCAGACCATGAGCTCAGAAGGCTCTGCCACAGGTCGGACACAAATAGTCCATGTAGACATACGGAGTGGAGCTATCTCTAAATTTGCACACCTTATTTTTTTTTTTTTTGAGCCACTGCAATTCTGCTTTGTTCATAGAATACAGTGCCTTCTTTGATACAGGTACATTGCTCTGGGGCCTGTGTCTCCCATGTCTCACAATTAATTCCAAAGGTCTTCAGAGAGATCTTGAGAGTGTCCTTGCATCACTTCTTCTGACCTTCGTGTGATCACTTGCCTGGTGTGAGTTCTCCATAAAATAGTTTTTTAGGCAAATATAAGTTTCATATTTGACAACACGGCCAGAGCTTTGTAGTTGCGCTTTACATAGCAGGGTCTGAATGGTTGGCAGTTCAGACAGAGAAAGGACCTCAGTGTCTGATGTCTTATCTTGCCAGGTGATCTTCAGAATCTTGTCATTTTACACCTATCATATTGGCTAAAATGATTGAAGGGTAAAACAACACATGTTAGAGGGAATATGAAAAAAATTGGGATACCAATTCACTTTTGGTAGAACTGTGAATTGATCCAACTGTTTTGGAGAGCAATCTGAAATTATGCCCAAAGAGTGATCAAACTGCCTGTATACCCTTTGACCCAGCAATATCACTACTAGGTCTGTTTCCCAAGATGATTAGGGAAAAAGGAAAAGAATCTATGTGTTCTAAAATATTTATAGCAGCTCTGTTGGTTGTGGCAAAGAACTGGAAATTGCAGGGATGCCCATTGATTAGGGAATGGCTGAACAAGTTGTGGTATTTGATTGTGATGGAGTACTAATATGCTACAATAATAGATGAGCTCTATGGTCTTAGAAAAACATGGATAGACTTGCACAAAATAATGAAGAACAAAATGAGCACAACCAAAAGAACATTGTATATAGTAACAATATTGTTTTAAGAATGACTTTGAGTGACTAAGTCATTTTAACTATTATAAATATACAAATTAATTGCAAAGGACTTATAAAGGAAGGCGCTATCTGTATCTGGAGAAAGAACTAATAAATAGAAGTATGTATAGAATGGTTTTACTCACACACACACACACATTTGTGTCTAATGGTAGCCATCTCTAGGGCCAGGGGAGGGAGGGAAGAAAACAAAAGGGGAAAAGAAAGTTACATGATAACATTATTATATATTTAAAAGGAATAGCAAGTTGTACATGATAGATTTGCAGTTTCATGTACAATCATTTTTTTCTATTCCACTATATTATGGAAGTGCTTATTTTATTTCTTAACTTCAGAATAAAATAAATAAGATTTTAAAAAAAGAATCTTCCTAAGACAATTCAAATAGAAGAGATTCAGTTTTCTGGCATGGTGCTGGTATAATGTCCAGGTTTCATATGCTTACTACAATGAGGTCAGCAAATAGCTCTATAGGTAGCCTAATACCTCTTCTCTCCCATGCTTTCCTTCAAAGCCTACCAAACATTGAGCTAGCTCTAGCAATGCACGGTCAACCTCATCATCTATGTGGACATCACTGGAAAGTATGCTGCCAAGGTACAGCATTCAAAATTTCTCCATTGGTTCCACATATAGATTGTCTGGTGCTGGCTGGTGGAGAACTTCTGTTTTCTTGGTGTTAAGTGTCAGGCCAAAATTACCACAAGCAGCAGAGAATCAAGCCATACTCTGTTGCATCTCAATCTCAGAGGCTGCGGTTGAGTGTACAATCATTTTTGAATAAAAAGTTGCATGCTGACTCGCCTTTCACTTTAGTCTTGACTTATGACCTTTTCTTTTTTCTTTCTTTCTTTCTTTTTATGTGGCAATCAGGGTTAAGTGACTTGCCCAGGGTCACACAGCTAGTAAGTGTCAAGTATCTGAGCCCAGATTTGCACTCAGATCCTCCTGACTCCAGGGCCAGGGCTCTATCCACTGTGCCACCTAACTACCCTGGCTTGTAGCTTTTTCAACTTAAATAATTTACTGTCACTGTGATAGCTGACTTTGATGCCATTTTTCTCCTTTTTGAAGGTGTCTGATAACATAGCTGAAAACATCATGCTAAAAAGCATGGGAACAAGCTCACAGCCCTGCCCCACTCCACTGGTGACTGGGAAAGCATGAGAATATCATCCATTATCCAGAACCTAAGCATTAGGTTATGGAGGTGGCATACAGTGCTGATGAACTTCTCTGAGCAACCATATTTTGCCATGATCTTCCATGAACTCTCATGACTGATAGTATCAAAGGCCTTGGTCAAATCAATGAATGTTGTGTATATATCTCTGTTCTGCTCCTAGCAGTTCTTCTGGATTTGGGTAGGTGACCATTTTTCCAGTTAAAGGATCAGCCTAGGGGCAGCTAGGTGGTGCAGTGGATAGAGCATCAGCCCTGGATTCAGGAGGACCTGAGTTCAAAATCCAGCTTCAGACACATAACACTTACTAGCTGAGTGACCTTGGGCAAGTCACTTAACCCCATTGCCTAGCCAAAAAAAACCAAAAAACAAAACAAAAAACTAATCAAAAAAGGATCAGTCTACTAAGGAGGACTCTGTCAAGAATCTTGCTGGCAATGACTTAGAGAGAAATCCCACTGTGATTGTCACAGGACCATCTATTTCCTTTTCCTTTATAGAGATGGACAATGGAGGCATCCTTGAACTCCTGAGGAATAATCTCCTCTTGCTATATAACCCAGAAAATTTCTGCCAGCTTGTCTATGAACCCCCTTCCTTGTAAATCTCAGCTGGAATGGTATCAGTACCAGGTATTTTGCCACATGAGAAGAGCCTAATGGCATTCAAAACCTTTTCAGTTAGAAGTTCAGCTAGACACTGAGATATATGTTCAATGGCTTCAGCATTGGTTGATGAGGGTCTATTGAGATCACTAAAGAGGTGTTCAGCCCATCTCTCCAGGATCATGTCTTTATCATTAATCAATGTGGTTCCATCAGCACAAACAACACTGTGAAGTAGGTACTACACCTATTTCCATTTTAGAAATGAGCAAACTGAGGTTTGAAGACATTGTAGTATGTCCATGGTCATGCAGGTATTAAACGCCAGAGGCAGCATTTGAATCCACATTTTCCTGATTTTGAGTACTCTTGATTCTCTATGGTTTATAGTGGGATACTTCGAATTATTGTAATCACACTTCCACTACTGGGCAGTATTGGTTATCTTATTAGTAGGATATAGGAATAATCAGAAATAACTGGGATGGAGAGAGGAAGCTAATGATACCATGATGATAGAGAATCCCATGCCAGCTATGGTCCACTCTGAGACTGCTGCATTTCTATGAAAGAATATGCTTGATCGAGATGATGCAATGAAGCAGTATAACCTAAAGGTACAGATAAATGCATTGGTAAAATAACTTGATGGAGAAAAGAAAAGTTCAACCTTTTTGTTTTTCAATTTGCTCTGTACTGCCTAATTTAGACTTTCCCCTATGCAATATGGGTAATTCAACTTTCCTGTCAGCTATTATAGACCCCACAGAAATCAAACTCAGCCTGTCCCACTGCCACTCTTTTATCCTCATGTTCTTCCTAACAGGATGTTCCTGTCAAGAGAAATGATGTTTTTGTCTAAAATGCTTCAGTTTTGTTTCTTTCTGACTGAAGGAAAAGGTTCCTGTGATATATTTCTGAAAGGACTGAGGAAAGTGAAGTGATATTTCTTACCTTTGAGCCTCACCCAGAATAGATGTGACCCATGACATAGCCCATATAACTCCCTAGAATAGCACACTACAATTGCTTATATGGCCAGGGAAGACATTTAGGGGTTAGAGCCCTATTCATGCACCACTGCTTCTCCTCTCTAATATTGCTTAACTAGGAAAAGGCACCCAAAGGAGATCATGTATCTCTGCCATCTACAAGAAGAAGCAGGAGACTGTCAAGGTATTGAAGAGATTTGGAAATTAGTGGTCAGAGCTACTGGCCAACAAGAGAATGAGATGCTTGGGTAAGGTGCCCAACAGACAAACAGAAAAGGGAGCACGGGCCTAGCCATCAAGAGACCTAGGCTCTAGCTTAAGTTCTTTTACTAATGATACAGGTGATCTAGAGTAAATCATTTCTCTAGCCTCTAGTATGGTAGCCACCATACTCAATGAACACCTGGATTTGCAATCTTTCCTTCTAGAATGGGCATAAAATATAATCCTAATTTTCATCAAGCCCCATCCAAACAGTGAAATAAATAGACACATGAACTATTGTTGCTTCCTTCTGTCTTATTAAAAGAAGAAAATCTTATCAGTCCATAGCCTTTAGTTCTAAACTTACACAGTTATCACTGTTTTTAGGTGGGATGAATGCCTCCTATTCACTAATAGCAGCCCAATAAACTGTTCTTTTTATTATTGGAATACATGATACACATCCCATGGGTCACCATCAGGCTAGTCCCCTAAAATTCAGAAAAAGAAAAAGTTGATAAAGTCAGTCTCTTCTGGAACTGATGGAAAAGCAACTATATGCTGGGGTGGGGGTGGGGTGAGGTAACAGAATAATCTAAGGGGAAAGATAAGGAACAGAAATAGATATTAAGTTCTTCAAACAATTTATTCTCTGAAAAACTCCTAAGATACAATTGAGCAGTTTAGGGGCATTTAATGTAAAAGTAAAATTTTATGATGGTGATAGACCTAACTTTAGGCCTGAGACCTTTTTCAGGGTCAATGATTGAAGCTCTTTAGCACCATTAACTGGGCTTTTGCTTATAAAGCTTGAGTTTTGACTGCTGAAGAGCTATTCAATGAAAGTCCCTTGTCATGTTCATTTTCCAAAGGATATAATTTCCCATCCAAACTGTAACATACCAACTTTCAAAGGAAGCTACTGTGGGTAGGTGGTGATGGCAGTGTGTTTCCTAACTGGTGATTAGCAAATTTATTGCATGATAAACCTTTTTCGGAGCATTTTTGAAAAATAAAAACATGCTTCATCCCAAGTAATTAGTTGCTCTTTACCTCCAACAAACTGTAATTTTTATTCCTTTTACCCAAGTCCATTTATTAGGAAAGAGAGCTAGCAAGCATTTATGCTTTTGTGTTTATCTTGCAATGGAAATATGGCATAAAAAAAGAACCTGCTATGAGAATTCTGAATGCTGTTATATTTTAAAATCTACATTAATTATATACCGACTTATTCTTCTAAAAGACAGAATTGTAGCAGAGAAGTGTGTGTGTATGTGTGTGTGTGTGTGTGTGTGTGTGTGTGTGTGTGTGTGTGTGTGTTGGGGGGGAGTTCATGTATAAATTGCCTCCCAAGGACCCCACTGAAATTTCCATAACATTCACCACATGACACTGATGTGTGAAAATTGACATGAAGATTTGAAAATTGGGACTGAGGGAGCCCAAGCATAAAATAACTTCAATTTTGCGCTCTCTCTGTCTCTCAGAGGAATAGCACGTAGGACTGACCAACACAACACAAACAAGCGAAGGGGAAAAAAAAAGCCAGGGAGAAGGATAGGAGTTATTAAGGAGAAAACACACTTCTCACTCAGAGAGAGAAAGGATGATCAATGGATTTAGTCACAGAGAAATCCAAGCAGAAAATTGCTGCTGTTTTTTATCTGAGAGGCAGAAAGTTTAACCAAACCAGAATTCTCAACTCAAAGGAAAGCATCTGGGACTACCTGGAGTCTAAAGTGGTAGTAGATGGGGGCTGGGAACTACAGGAAATATGGCACCATTCCCTAACTCTTCATTTACTTAAGCAGCGTATTTCTGGTAGAAGGTTGATCTCAGTGGCTGTATTCACTGAGGTTTCAGCACAGCAGTTTCAAAAGGATGTTTAAAAATATTTTTAAAAAGACAAAGCCTCCTAGTCCTAATACCCTCTCTTGCACAAAAAAGAATTCCCCCGGTGTCCAAAATAAAAGTTACAGTTACCTCCTAAACAAGAGAAAGAACTCCTCTGACCTTTTATGAGTGGCAAAATATGGATTTATTGCAAAAATGGAATCTACTACCCAATCACGTCCTGATTTAGAAATGCAAAGAGTCCCTGTCATTGCAGCAGTTTTGCAAGAATGCTATAGAAAACTGAAGAAAACGCAGACAGGTAAGAAAAATCTCCTGATTTGCCTTAACTCAAATTGCCCTGGATTATGCTTAATGAAGAAAGAATGAGAAATCAAATATATAAGTAGCACCAATATCAGTGAAAATTGCCTGTCCACACCTAAAAAAAAATGAGGTCAAAACTATTCCTGAACAGTACTAGAATGTTCCTTTATAGTTTAAGAATTACCAGAGCCTTCTATGTAGTCACAAAATCATAGATTTAGAGCTGAAAGGAATTTTAAGAGGCCACAGAGGTCAACCTCCTTATGCTATAGGTGAAGAAACTGGAACACAGAGAAGTTAAAAAAACTTGTCCTCTTTTTGGCTGGTAAAAGAAACACTTGGATATGCAAGCTATATTTAAAAAAAAATTTTTTTTTTGACTAGGCAATGGGGTTAAGTGACTTGCCCAGGGTCACACAGCTAGTAAGTGTTTTGTGTCTGAGGCCGGATTTGAACTCAGATCCTCCTGAATTCAGGGCTGGGGCTCTATGTAGTGTGCCACTTAGCTGCCCCTAAAAATTTGACTTATAAGTCTGAGGTGGTATTTGAACTTAAGTCTTTCTGTCTCTGAATCCAAGGTCCCATTTACCATACCTGCACCCATATGTTGTTCTCCTAAGAAGAAATAAAGAAAGGTAATAGTTTGACTTTCCTTAAGAAGGATGAATATTTTTAATAGCACAGGAAATTATGAACATAGAAAGAAAAGTGTATAGTGTGGAATAGTGGAAGGAACACCATATTTAGAAACGGAAGATTTTGGTTCAAATTAAGTCTCGGTTACTTACCATGGGAGTCTGGGAAATCCCTTTATTTCTCTAGGCCTCACTTGTCTCATGTGTAAGATGAGGGGTTGAACTAGATGATCTGGGATAGTAAATATGAAAAAAGTTCAGACTCTAATAATAGGGCCACCTTGATTTTTCCTGATCAGATAGATGCCTTAATAAACACTCATTACATAATAAGGTAAAGTAAAAGTTGCTGATAGAGCACAGCAGGCCAAACTGTGAGGAGAAGACAGGAGGTTGTCAGTTATTGCAACCATTTTCCACATTCCAAAATTCTCTCTCCTAGTCCCAAGTACCCACTGCCCTAATGGAACCCCTTTCTCTCTTGTGGGGAAAGAAAGCCAGCTGATAATACATTACACTCTTCCTGAAAATATCTTGAGAAAGGGGTAACTCTTCATCCTTAATATGAATGAATTTATCAGATAGGAAAATACTGGACTAAGTATCAGAGGGTCTGGGGTCTTACTACAGACTCTGTGATTCAAACTGTATGTAAGACCCTTAAGCCCTCTGGGCCTCAGCTTTTTTCACAAATTATATAAGATGTGGAAACTAAACTAGATGACAATAATTTCCCTTCCATCTTTAACATTATGTGATCCTGTGAGTCTAAAGAGATGAAGCACAGTTGAAGCGGCCACCTCCTCTGCTCACCAAGATGATGCAGGTTCTTCCTCCTCATCTCTGCCTTCTGATTTCCCTAGCTTCCTTCAAGCCCCAAATCAAATTCCACCTTCTTCAGAGGCCTTTCCCATCCCCAACCCACCCCAAGTACTTTCCCTCTGAAATTCTCTTTTATTCTCTCTCTCTTTCTCTCTCTCTCTCTCTCTCTCTCTCTCTCTCTCTATATATATATATATACACACCTATATGCATGCATATATATATATACATATATGTATCTTGCATTTACATAGTTATATGCATATTGTCTTCTCCATTACAACATAAGGTGAATTTGCTACTTGCTACCCATAATCTTGGGCTGAGTCAATTCTTAGGCTGAAGTTTCCCTAACTTTAAAATGAGATGATTCATAATGAAGATCCTTTCCAACTACAGATCTATGATCTTCTGACTGGTCCTATTCTCCGACTAACTGGAAAGTTCCATGAGAGAGGGGCATGGTGGTTGTTATCAATTTGGAGATCGATTAAAGGTTTAAGATCTAAGAGCAGATTGTGAGCTACTATTTGGAGAGGCCTGCCTGAGACTTTACAGACCTGTATGTCAAAAGAGATGGGCAGAGTCCCACACCAGTATTAATGGCCACACGCTCCCCATGCTCAATGGGAAGAATAAGAGCAAAACCTCACTCTTATCAAAGCAAAATGCAACAAAAGTTTACTGCTAAACAGACTAAAATTCTTTTACCAAAATGACAGGGCTTTTTCTTTTCATTTTTTTCCACCTTAAACAACTTCAGGATATTGCCCAGGGGCCATGGGAGTATTTTGTTATTTTCTGTGTGAAATATCATATTCCCTGGTGGAAACAGCGAGATTGTATTACTGTCCAGTGATTCTCTTAGTTGACACAACAAGCTGTATTGGTGACCTCAGGACTTGGGACTGCATCTAAATGTGGGGCTTCTGTGCCAAAGGGCCTAGGAAAGCAGAAAGATTGGAAGGGGACATGGCAAAAGAAAAGAACTTCATTTACCTCACCCTAGAGTGGAAGAATGGAATCATTCATAACTCTAGTTGCTCAAGGCATCAGCATCCTAAGGTAATGTGACATGTTACTCTTTTATAATACCTTATAACACACATAATTTATCATTTTTCAAATATAAATCATAAACAACATTTTGATCATGTGTTCTTTAGGTGGAATTCAGCTAAGTTCCTCTCTCCTTCATGTATAACACCATTTTCCAATGGTCAGATTAAGTTGTACAGAGAGAGATTTGGTATTTTCCCTTATGTGTTTATTTACTAATAAATTCCTAAATAGCCATTTTTTCTCCCTGGGGCACAGGCTTCTAGGAGAAGAGTGTACACAGTACACTTAAGGGTGTTATTGCATTGAATTTTGCTAGAATGATTCTCCCCAGGGTTCATTTATTTTTTTCTTTTTGGTGCATTAGGTTTGTGATTTTCTCTGAGATGATGATGTAGAAGATTGAGGGTTTATTAGGAAGTGAAGAATATAATAATGAAACAAAAACCCTAAACTCTCTTATTCTTTCTTTTGGGTAGATCAACTCCAGCATGGCTGACTGAACCCAAAGTCAGTCTCAGAGAAACAAGTGGTAAAGTGTATGTGGCACAGGGTTAAGTCTGTGGGTTCCTCCTCTGCACCTGCTCTGTGACCAGATCAGCCAAGTTCCCTCCCTAATTTCACAAAAAGGTTTGGAAGTACAGTGGATCCAGGGGTCACTTTGATGATGGTCCCTGTTCAGACACATGTGAGCTCCATATGCAGTCATTTATTATTCTGAAAGTGTGTGAGTGTAGGTGGGCCGGGGATGAGCCTCAAAGGGTTGAGGGGTGGGGGAAGCCGACTTCTCCGCCTCTCAGTCTGTAGGATGCACTTCACAAAAGCACCTTGAGGACTTGCCAACAGCAAGTGGAAAAATCCCTGAATGCAGAAAATGTTTTTAGAGAGTTAGAGAAAAAAACAACTTTTGCTTTGGTTTAAAAAAATCATTATGAAATGCATTAATAATTTGAACTTCTTCATGACCTGCCAGCTAAGGATCTCAAAGTCCTTTCTCAACAGTGACTAAACCTCAAAACATGCATCATTCCCATAGTACAAGTGAACAAACTGGAACCTTGTGGTAAGTTAGACGACTCTTCAAAGTTTCATGGCAAGCCAGGAACAACCTCATAGCTCTCCCCTAATTCTAATCCTTTCAAATGTAGGACTAATAATAGTAATAATAACATAAAACATAACAGGATAATAGCAGGATGGAGGCGTGTTCCAGGACTGTTTCTAGCTGAACTCCATTGAACATAAGATGACAAGAATGAGAACCTTTATAATATTAATTGAAATTGTTGTAGTAACTTAAGATTTGCAAAGAGCTTTATAAACCTTTTATCATATGGTATTGATTTCCTAGCCGTGTCTAGGTGGTGCAGTAGATAGAGCACTGGGCCGGGAATCAGGAAGAACTGAGTTCAAATCTGGCCTTAGACACTTACTCGCTGTGTGACTTTGGGCAAGTCACTACTTAATCCTGTTTGCCTCAGTTTCCCCATTTGCAAAAAGAGCTGGAGAAGGAAATGGCAAAGCACTGTAGTATCTCTGCCAAGAAAACCTTAATTGGGGTCACAAAGTGTAGGATATGATTGAAATGGCTACAACAAAAAACTGTGTCATTATTATCTAGTAGTTTACCATGTAGAATAAATATGACAACAAATAGAGATAGGTCCAGAAAAAAATGGGATAAAAAGTTTGAGGAAGAAGAGGTCATTCGTGTTGAACCAGAATTAGGAGGTCCGGTGGATAGAGCACTGGCCCTGAAGTCTGGAGGACCTGAGTTCAAATCCAACCTCTGACCAAACACTTGACACTTACTAGTTGTGTGACCCTGGGCAAGTCACTTAACCCCAATTGCCTAAAAAAACAAAACCAAAAAAAAAAGAATTAGGAGGTCCACTGGGTGTGTATAGCCACATAATATGCTCAAATCTGTAACTAGGTGTTTTAGCATATAAGGTGAATACCACAGACTTTACCCAGGGACCACTACACAAAAATACACCCTTATTTGTGGTGAGACTGAAAGCAGGGCAGGGTTGGAAGAGTATTCATGCCGGGCCAACATTTGGTAGCTTCTTACTTTAACTATGCGGTCTTTCTAATTTGGTGCTTGATTCTGTTTTCTCTATGCTATTGACAAACTGCAAACACTATGATTACCCTGTAAATTGCACACCCTATGGCAAAGTTCCTGTTGCCTCATCCCTAGTTCCAGCTCTCAACACCCTAGACACTATGGAAAAGACACGTTCAGAGGCAAATTGGTCATAGGTAGGATACAATGGAAGATGTAATCAGATAAACGAGAGTCATTTGTTTTTGTGAAAAACTTGTAAGATTTTAAATACTACTAAGCATATATAGGAGGAAGAGTAGGGCTAGAGTTTGCTATTTGTGAATATATGAATTTAGGCAGGATAATAACAGCAACAACAACAATAACGATGATGATGAGTTTGCAAAGGGTAGATTCATTGATGATGACCAAGTTTGTCATGGGTACACACATCTCAATCTGAGCATCACAATAACCTTGTGAAGTGAGTGCTATGACTATTATTATGCCTGTTTTACAGATGTTGAAATCCCTGTGCAGGTGGTACTAATGATATTGTTATCTCCATTTTACAGGTGGGGAAAATGAATTACAGAGATGTTAAGTAAACCCTGGATAGATGCTTGCTGATGATATGGTCACATAATTGTAAGTAGCAGAGACAAGATTTGAATGTAAGACTTCCTGATTCTGGGGCAGCTAAGTGGTACAGTAGATAGAACCTGAGTCCAAATCTGGACTAAGATACTCATTAGGTGTGTGACCCTGGGCAAGTCACCAAGCCCTGACAGCCTCAAAAAAAAAAAAAGTATTCACTCTTACCCTTCCAAAAAGACTTCCTGACTCCAAGACCAGCATTCTATCTAGTACACCATGCTTCCAGCCATACAATGGAAGATTTTGATAAGGAAAGATGTTGAGAATCAGTAAAATAAATAGGAAAGGGAAAGAAGGAATCAGACTTTAAACTATTCTGAACTTTGTGCCCAGTGGATCATTTGTAAGCCTTAAGTACTGTGTAAATGAGAATTATTCTCTTCACAGGCCCTTCAATATGGAATTCCCAGCAAATGAAAGATGTGTTTATCAAGAGCTACCCTTACTTAGTCACACGATACTGAAGTGAAGGTTTCATGGGCAGCATCTTCTCTTACAACTCCCATATTTTCTAACGGGGGGAAGAAAGAGAAAACACTGACTTTTTAGGGGAACATAATGAGTCCGCACTAATCCATTCTCGCTCAAGTAGAAATGAAGAGCGGAGCTTACAATGCCTCTTAATAAGCACACGTAAGTAAAAAGCCCACTAAAATATCCCTAAAGAAATAAAGACCTCTTGAATCTCCCTCAATCCAGGGATACCTGGAATTCAAAAGGAATTCTTAAAAGGAAGAATCAGACAAAGGGGATGGAGGGAAAGGGAGGAAAACAGAGAAAATAAAGAGCTTCTCTCTCCTTAGACAATCAATTTATTACAATTATATTCAAGGAAATAAGTGATTATGAAGAAGCTACTATGAACAAGGTAAGAGGCTAAGCAAAATAGTAGAAAGAAGGCAGGCTTCTGAGTCAGGAAGACTGGGTTCAAGTCTTGTCTCTGACATATACTAGTTGTTTGACCAGGAGTAAATCACTTCCCTTATAATGCCCCAGACAAGTCTCCAGCTATAAGTTAATAGTGAAGTCCCTTTAGTGGAGGCAGTTTCCACAATGGGAATTCCTTACATCAGTGAAATCACAGGTCTGGGTCAAAAATAAACAAAGACAAGGAACTAAGTGCTAAGGATAAGTGAAAAAAGCCATAGCTCATGTGGCAAGAAATGTTCATTCTGGAGAGGGAATAGAAGAATAGAGGCATAACATAAGCATGAAACCATGTAAAATGTGATAAGGTCAAAGGAGAGACCCAGACAAGGCACAAAGAGAACTCAAGAGGAACACTTTCATCTAGAGAAATGCAGGAAGATTACGGGAAGAAGGTGACAAAGCAGGTTCTTGGAGGAAGAGATTTCAATAACAATGATGCTAATGATAATAATACTCATAGCTTTCCTATAGCACAAAGCTTGGAGCATAGGAGATCCTCAGTATATGTATATCTAATTCATTTTGTGCTTTTCTCACAACAGCCCAATGGATTCAGTATTGTTATTGTTGTTCAGTCGTTTCAGTCATGTCTTTGTGACCCCATTTGGAGTTTTTGTGGCAGAGATACTAGAGTGCTTTGCCATTTCCTTCTCCAGCCCATTTTACAGATGAGTAAACTGAGTCAAATAGAATTAAGTGACTTGCACAGGGTCACAGAGCTAGTAAATGTCCGAAGTCAGATTTGAACTTGGGAAGAAGACTCTTCCTGACTCCAGGTCCAGCACTCTGTGCACTATGGCACCACCTACTTGTCTGGGGTAAGTATTATTATGCTCATTTTACAGAAGAGAAAGTCGAATTTTGATTAAGTGATTTGTCCAAGGTCATACAATAGGCAGAGTTGTGGAGTGAGTAGCAGGTATGAGAGGATAGCTTTACAGGAATTCAGAGATGGTAGTTGAACACAATACAGAGTAGATAGTCTGGACTGATGCAAAAATAGAATTGGTGAAGGGAGTGACATGAAATATGGCTGAAATTTAGGAGCTAGAATGTGGAGGGTGTTAAGTGTCAAGTCAAGTGTGTTTTATCCCATAAGCAAAATCGGGACACTGAAGATTCTGAGCATGGACCTGACTTGGTCAGATGTGTGCATTAGGACAATTATTTTGCTAGCTATGTGAGGAACAGAGTAAAGAGCAGTGGCAATGAATTACGGACTCAGGAGGCTGTTATGAAAGTCATGATGAGAGGTAAATTGGGTTAAAATCAGGTTGTTGGCAATGTGAACAGACTGGGAAGAAAAAAGGAAAGAGATATTATGGAAGTGGAATCAAGTACTTGGTGATTGAATGTGATGGCAGAGTCAGTTGAGCCCTAAATTTCAAGACAGGGTGCCTAGGCTGGTGGCGCCATCTACAGGATCGTATATTAGTGGAGAAGATAAGCTTCGCTCAGGGGAGTTGCTTTTGTCCTATTACTCACTGCTTAAAAAATTTACAAAGCTCCCATGACTGTCTTTCAAAGCCTTCAATAAGGTGACTCCACCACTTCTATTCAATCCTGCAACAACAACAACGACAACAACAACAACCACATTACTCCCCAACAGTCAAGTACTCTGAATGGTCTTACAAATGAGCCATTATCTGTCCTGTCTCAGTTCCTTCACTTATGTTGCTCTGGCCAACTGGAATATTCTTGTCAGCCCCTTGTACCTATCCAGATTTTCTCCAACCTTCAACACCCAGTTAAAATCCCAACCTCTCCACGAAGACTTCTTTTAGTACTCTAGTTCATTGTAACCTTCCCTTCCTCTGAACTTCCCTAGCACCTTGTCTGTAGCACACAGTTTAGCGTGTGAATCTTGTATGGCTCACTATTACCTTATCTGTGTTAAACATGCCTTCCCAACCACGTTACAAACTCCTTAACAGAAAGAGCTATGCTTTATGTTTATTTTGTTTCTACTATAGCACCACCACTACATTAAACACAGAGTAGATTCAGTGTAGACTTCCTATCAGCATTTTCCCTATTCCTTTCTCTTAATGTAAACATTCCCTAAAGCTCAGTTCTCAGTCATGTTCTCTCTCTGTAATCACTTTGTTAACAACTGACTGTATCCACTCCTAGGGCTTTATGCACTATTTCTGTGCATATGACTCCAAAAATTATATGATACCACCTGGGGCCCCCTCACATGCAGCCTTTATATCACACTACCCCAGATTTCATGCATGTTGTAGATATGATTCAACATCCATTCAAAGGCCATAACTAGTGTACTCTTACCCTAGTGTTCCTTTTGGGGCAGCTAGGTGGCACAGTGGATAAAGTGCTAGGCCTGGAATCAGGAAGATCCATCTTCTTGAGGTCAAATCTGGTCTCAGATTCTTAACAGTGGTATGACCTTGGGCAAGTCGCTTAGCCCTGTTTGCCTCAATTTCCTCCTCTGTAAAATGAGCTGGAGAAGGAAATGGCAAACTATTCCAGGATCTTTGCCAAGAAAACCCCAAAATGGAGTCACAAAAAGTCGGAAGTGACTGAAATGACTGAACAACAATGCCAGTGTTCCTTTTACCAGTCAATAAGAGGTTGAGGTCAAAGTCAAACACATTTTATCTAAAACAGCATTTCAAAAGTGATAAAAAAAGATTTCCTCCATATAAATAAGGGCAAATTTTCCAACAGGTTACTAACACCAGTAGAAGAAAGGACATAAGAAAGAAATATATATTATAAGGAAATACCAGTGCCAGGGTTCATATATGGTCAGAACATGCATATGCTTGGGGGATTCTCATGTGTCTTATAGGGAATATTTGCCCACATCTTTTGGTATTATAAGTGAGTGAGCTTCTTTCTCCATTAAACTATAATCATCTTCCCTATTCAGGCACAGTGCTGCTGCTCTCTGCTAGCATGTTCTGTCTTTGTAGATGGTGTCAAGAAGAAGAGTCTGCCATCTCTTCAGCTTTATGTCCACCAGAAACCATCATTAGCTCTTTTGTGATGCAAACCCCCAGCCAGCAATACCCAGACAACTAACTAGAGAATCCCTGAGGCATTTTTAAGTCTCCCATTTAAACTACACTCCTCTTATTGAGCTCAGGTTTCTGGATCCCAGTCTCCTATTTAATTTAAGGTTAGAAAATTTCTTTCACCTTATCATATCCTATTCATTAGCCTGTATCAATTCAGAATATCCTGGAGACTCCACTTAGCAAAACTGTGAAGGAGTCATGATGAATACATTTCTTTAAATTCCCCAAATTCTTCCAGTTTCCACATAAATCAATTTGGAGTAACTGAAAGGTCAGATTGAGCTGGTGACCTTTCCTTGTTTTTAATTCTATGATTATGACTTTAAAAAAAATAATTCCTGCCAGCAACAAATTCCCCAGCAATATTTCTATCACTAACTTCTCTTTAAGTATCAACATTTACCACCTACAGAGCTTTTCTGGCTTTTGTACGATTACTGTAGTCTTTATTTGTCCTAGTGCTAAACGGATTTTGTATTTCTATGAGTGCTGGCTCAAAAAAGCTGCTTTGTTTTGTTTTGTTTTTTAAGTTAATCGTAATGCTGATTTTATTTAAACAGCATAAATCTGGATTTCCCATGCCTTCTTGAATTTGGTTCTGTGAGGCTTGTCTTTTTTATTAATCTTAGAAAACAAAAGCCCAAATAATCTCACCTCAAAAAAGGTCTTCAGAAACATGCTGAGATAGATAGAGGATATTGGGGACAAGTTGAAGTTAAGGTAGTAATTTCTGAGACAGATAGGACAGCCACCTTGATTATCAGCATTGAAAAGCATTTTCAAGGTTACTTTTAACATCAGAGAAGTAGGAGCAAATAACTCTAGGTTTCCAGTCGGTTCTAGTGATTGTACCTCAAATTTACTAATCTCAGCTACTGAAAACAAAATTGTAGGGTAGCAGACACAGCACAGGGTAACCTTCACTTGTAATTACTTTAACTGTGGGGCAGGGGGAAAGAAAGAAACCTCCATACCAGCTTTCCCAGAATTCACACTGAACCAAGAGTGCCCCAAGGTAGACAGTGGCCAGATTGCAATGGGCTGCTGTGTGGAAAGGCAGAAACCAAACAGTCAATGAGGGCTGTGAGGTGAAGTTGAAATCCAATGTTTTGGTTTGATGACTGATTTTTTATTTGTTTTCTAGACATCCCAAGGGAGCTTACAGTGAGATTTCTTAATTGCATTTCTATAATGCATAAATACATACTTCTCTACATTGCGTGGCAGAGGCATGCCATTTGCCTAACTGTCTCAGAACAGGAGTATCTTACAACATCTGGATTAGAAAACAGATGATGTTCTATGGTCTTGGTCTTCAATATCTTTAGTCTAAATACAAAATAACAGAGGCATCTGTGTTAGAGAGGTAAAGTAGTAGAATCCCAGTAGATATTTACTAGTTCTTACCATAGGCAAACCGATCAATCTCTCGAAGCCTCTGAATCTTTATGTGTAAAATTGGTATAGTAATATTTGTTAGCTCATTCCACAAGGTTGTTGTGGTCATAGGACTTAGTATATCTTAAAGTGATTATGTATATGATTTACCTTTCATTTGCTTCAAAGCTAAGCTCAAATGCTAACTTTTACATGAGGCTTTATCTGATGTCCCCAGCTGTTAGTGTGTCTCTCCCGTCCTCTCCAGCCCCCCCTCCAAAAAAATTACCTTATATATCTTCGTTTATCTTTTGTACTGTCACTAAAGAATATAAGTTCCTGTCATTCAGGAAGCATCTGATTTTGGTCTTTGTTTCATTTTACATTGCCAGGCACATAATGGGCACTTAAATATTTATTGATTGATTAATTGATTATTGCCTATTAAAACCTTTCTTTGTTATTGAAAAACACAAAAGGAGATTGTGTTGCTTGTGTAAGAGAACTTTAAATTTTGAAATTAACTCAAAGGGTAGTTGTAAGTAATTTTTTTTTCTCAGAAAGTCCAAGGTTTATATTCAGATCCTGTCAGACAACAAACTTTCCTCCAAAAAAATTCTAGAAAACACATATGGAAATATCATGATCAAACTCATTTATCCTTATCATCTGACTATTACTTTCACAGTCCTACTTGGGGCTGGGGATTTGAAATGACAACTCCTTAGAAAAGAGAAATATAAAAACATTTGTATGGTGGAACAGGAGTTTTCTTCCCTGCCCTCATGCCTCCTCGCTCCCCCCTCCTCTGGTAATTTAGATGATGTAACATTTGTTTAAGTATTTAAATAGAGTCATATCTGAACTAGAAAGGAAGAACTCAAGCTAAAGGAAATGGAGAAGAATTCTAGGATGAGGATCTGAAGAAAATGAGAAGAATGGAAGAAGTATTGATCAGGGAAGAACATGACATTATAAAGGGTAGACCAGGAGTGGAGGAGGGAATCTTAATGATTAGATAAGTGGAATTCATAGGGAAAGATTCTTGCAAGAAAAGCTGCTCCTTCCATGTCCTCACTCTTAAAAATGAACTGCCAGACAGGTTTGCTCACTCTCACTTTGTCTTTATTTCTTTTCTGCTTTCAGAAGACACACCCAAATTGTGATCTTGCGTTCAGCATGGGAGAGAAGAACCAGTGCTCCAAACAGGTTCCCCCTGCTCTGCCCCCAAAGAGCAATGCATTTTGATATGTGGTAGAAGCAAAATCTGAAGTAGTTTATAGACAATGTTCATGCATCTCAACTCCCATGTGGAAAAAGAGGGAAGAGGTGTACTCTCTAAGGCAGTGTGATGTGGAAAAATAGCCTTCACACTATAGTATACCCAACAAGTCAAATCAAGCTGACAAGCATTTATGAATAGCAAGTTGTACATAGTAGATTTGCAGCTTCATGTGGAACCACCTTTTTTATTTGAAAGCATTATGGAAATACCTGGTTTATTCTATCATTTAAAAATTAAATAATTTTTAAAAGCCTATTACATGCTAGCCACTATGTTAAGTCCTAGATCACCAAGTGATCAGCTAGCCTGTGACTTGAGAAGCACCTTTCCAGATAAGGCATTCCACTTTTATACAGCTATAAGTATTGGGAAGATTTTCCTGACATCAGGCCTAAACACTCCTCTTTGTAACTTCTGCCAAATGTTCCTTCTTTGGTCTTCTGAAGATGAACAGAGCAATTCTATTCTGTCCTCTATATGGAAGCCCTTCAAATACTTGAAGACAATGTTCTTGCCCCTTTGTGTCTTCTTTTCTTCTAGGAGAAACATGCCTAGTTCCAACAACCTATCATTCTATATCATGAATTCAAACAGCCTCAAAATCTTTGTCGCACTCTTCTGTTTGTCAAAGTTTTTTCTCAAACTAGGGTGACTGGAACTAAACATAATGCTTTAGATAGGGTCTAATCAGGACAGAGTATAATGTGAATATCACCTGACTATTCTTGGAAGCCAGGCCCCTCTTAATGCACTCCAACATCACATTAGCTTTCGTGGCCACTACCGTCATATTGCTTATTCATGATGAATTTGCAATCCACTAAGATTTCTAAATCTTTTTTTTTTCAGTACTGACTAATTATGCCTCCCTCTTCTTATATGTAAGGAGTTAATTTTTGTTGTATCTTATATGACAAGACTTCATATTTATCCTTTTTGAATTTCATCTTGTTAGATTAAAACCAATACCAGAGCTTGTCAAGATCCATTGTATCATAACTCCTATCCAGTGTTAGCTTTCCCTCCCAGCTTTATGATGTCTGTAAATATGAGGAATATACAATGTCTATGCCTTTATCCAAACCTTTCAGTTTTGTGGTCGTTCAGGTGTGTTCAGCTCTTCCTGACCTCGTATGGAGTTTTCTTGGCAAAGATATTGGAATGGTTTGCCATTTCCCTATCCAGAGGATTAAGGCAAACAGAGGTTAAATGATTTGCCCAGGTTCACATAGATATTGAGTGTCTGAGGCCAGATTCGAACTCAGTTCTTCCTGACTCTGGGCCCAGCACTCTATCCACTGAACCATCTAGCAAGTCTTTCATAAAAATATTAAATAGCCCAGGACCAAACATTGATCTCTGGAGAACTCTGCCACAGTGGCATAAATCATTAAAGATTAGTTATTCTTTGAGATTAGCCATCCAATCAGTTATGAATCTATCAGATGCATTAAACCTGAGACCCTTGGCCTATAAACTGAACACTACTGAGTGTACCAAATCAGATTAAAATATAGAGATATATTTAACAAAATAAGTAAAATACAATGCAACAGAGATAATGTTAATTTGTGGTTTTTTTTAAGTTAATATGCTACACACAGGGACCCATTTCTATTAGAGTTTGACACTATTAAATTCATCCATATCAGTCCATCTTATCCCCAAGAAAAATTAAAGATACGTCATCAAAAGCTTTGTTAAAACCTAGGTAACCTATATCCACATCATTCCTTTCATCTCCTCATTAAGTAAACCTGTTTTTAAAAGGATATGATCATTCTTCTAGTTGGGAAAAATTTCCAAAATTGAGAATTCCCAGATGAGGGTTTCTGGTGAGAAAAGGGTATTTCATGATTCAATGTACTCTTTGGAGAAAGAAGAGGATTGTCCACATGGCTTCTATGCAATATCTTACTTAGAGACTAAGGCCAATGAGTTACTTGGATAATCTAGGACTAATGGGAAGGTGTCTTTTGGAGGAACTTACTGCTCAAAGTAAGTTTACCATTTGGGAGTAGTCTAAACCACAGGGCAGAACTACAAGTATTGTTGAGAGTTGAGGACTCTGGGAAAGAAAGGTTCACCAGTATATCAAAGGGTTTCATGACAGTAGCCCAAAGTTCAGTTCCCAGGGCAACAGAGTGCTTTATGTGTTTATCTCTGGGCTCCTGTGGGAACTTCACACATTACATATTTTTCTGTAAAGTAAACTAAAGACTTCTCTGTACCCCATATACATTTTGTATCTTAAGTGCCTCAAAGGAACTAAAAGTCCTTTCATTCATATTTGGGGAAATTGAGCCAAAAGTTATACTCTAAGTATATTGAAATAAATTTCTAAAGCAAATTCCAGGAAGAAGCCTTGAGCTAAAGAAGGAAAATCATTATTTGATGTCAGCCCCCAGGACTGGTTCTTGATCCAGGTCCATCTCAGAATATTTGGTGAAAGGTCTGTTCCACAGGTTACAAAAAAACAGGGGCAGGATAACAGTAAATGAAGAAGGAGGAGGAGGAGCAGAAGGTATGTAAGGTCTCAAGCTAAATGAGGAAGAAGAAGAGAAGGAGTAAGATTCAAGGAAAAGGAGAAAGAATCAAGGAGAAAGAAAAAGCAAACAAGATAGATATTTTAAAGGGAAAATTGATATGGTTGTTAAGGCACTAAGAAAATGAGAAAAATTTTCAAGGGAAGCTAGGCAAAAGAGCTACTAGTAACAAAACAGAGAATTGAGGATCCTGAACCTAGAGAGCATGTAGAACAGAGAGAAATTTGGAGTGTCCTCCACAGAGTACATGATGTTTGTATTTCTGCCATGGACAAAATAAATATTGTACATGCTGAAAACACCAGCTGGTTTCCTTTGCATAATAGAAAGGAAGGAGGCTTGAAAAACCACCTTCGCATTCTCCAGGATGTCAAGGAAAATGAAGACCTATTTTTTTTAAATTTTTTTGGCAATTGAGGTTTCTTGCCCAGGGTCACATAGCTAGTAAGTGTCAAGTGTTTGGTCTGAGGTCAGATTTGAACTCAGGTCCTCCTGACTTCAGGCTGGTGCTCTATCCACTGCACCACCTAGCTGCCCCTGGAACTTCTTAAAAGAAAAAAACCCACAAATGGAAGAAGGGTTTCTACATGAAAACACATGGAAAGAGTGTGAAGAAATAGACCAAAATCTTGATGTGCATCATGTTGGGAGGTGTCTAACATGCTGTTCAGGGACACATGCAGCCCATGATAATCCTGAGTTTAGTCTGAACCATAGTAATATTTAATTGGAAAATATTTTTAGAAATAAATACAAAATACAATGGAACATAGATAATGTAAATATATGGTTTTCTAAGTCAACACTTACACATGATTTAGTGGCTCTCATTTCTATTCAAATTTGATACATTGAGGTAGTTAAAGGGTGGAAGAATATTCCACAGAGGAGAAGGGAAAGAGAAGAAGCCTTGAAAACTTGGAGCTAAGCAGGAGTGCACATCTCTCTGTGTACAGACATACTTTTAAGTTTAATCTGCCTTAACATTTTCTACATCATTTTTTGGGTTTTTTTAAGTTCAATTTTATTTTATTTTCAATTCTAGATTCTCTCCCTCCTCCCCCCCCCATCTCCCACACTTTAAAATGGCAAGACTTACAAAACTCATTACAAGTATGAAACAAATTTCCACATTAGCCATATTCTGGGGGAAAAAAGAAAAAGGGAAGAAAAAGTAAGCTTGATTCTGTAATCTGAGTTCATCAGTTCTCTATCTGGAGATGGATAACATTTTTCATGAGTCCTTTAGAACTATGGTGGATCATTGTGTTGATCAGAGTTTCTAAGTCTTTCGCAGTTGATTATCTACAAAATTGTTACTCTGTAGATTGTTCACCTGGTTCTGCTCACTTCACTTTCCATCATTTCATCCCATGTTCATTCCCATATTTCTTTGAAACTATCCCTTTCATCATTTCTTGTAGGAGAATAGTCCATCACATTCATATATCACAACTTGTTCAGTAATTCCCCAACTCATGGGCATCTTCTCAGTTTCCAGTTCTTGACACTACTAAAAGACCTACTACAAATACTTTTGTACATATCGTTTCTTTTTATTTGGTCTCTTTGGGGTATATACCTAGTATTTCTGGGTCACAGTTTAATAGCTTTTGAGGGCGCAATTCCAAATTGCTTTCCAGAATTTTTGGACCAGTTCACAGTTAACACCAACATTGCATTAGTGTACCTATTTTCCCACATCTTCTCTAGCTTTTGTCATTTTCCTTTTCTGTCATCTTACCCACTCTGTTGGGTATAAGATGGTACCTTCAAATTGTTTTCATATGCATTTCTCTAATTATTAGTGATTCGTGACATTTTTTCATATGATTGTTGATAGCTTTGATTTCTTCATCTGAAAACTGCCTGTTCACATTCTTTATCCATTTATCAATTGAGGAAATGGTTCTTATTCTTACAAATTTGGCTCAGATTTTTAAGAAATAAGACCTTTATCAGAGAAACTTGCTGTAAAGATTTTTCCACATTTTCCTGCTTTTCTTCTAATTTTAGCTGCATTGATTTTGTTTGTGTATATTCATTGCTTCCTTAAATCTAAACAATCAACAAAACCTGATTTGTAGTGTTTACCAGTTGCGAGGATGTAAATGCTCACACTGAAAATTTAACAATCACTCTTGAGAGACAGTTTCAAACTGACTCCAATACACCTCCGGAGCTAAGTAACTGATATGAGGTTCTTCTTAAAGAGGAGACAGCTGTGTCACAATAGCCATCGTGGGCACAGTCCACAGGATGTGATACTGTCTCAAGGAATTTAGAAAACAGTGCTAAAAATTATAAAGTTTGCAGCAAGAAACTGAAGAAGCTAGAAGGAAAGTTGATGTTTTCATCAGTCCTATTGATTGAAAGCAAAGGTTTCAGGAAAGATGCGCAGACTTGGGGAATTAATAGTTGGTTAAGAGGATGGCATAAAATACCAGAATTTAGATTTCTGAATAATAGCTTAAAATACAGGAATAGAGGGAAAGAGAATTCCTGATCAGGGATGAAGTACACGTAATGAGGACTGGTAACAAGGGCTGGTAAAAATTTTTGGTTTGGCATCATTCAAATATAATTAAAATGTTTTCATCTGAAATGAAAGGAGAGAAAGAAAGTTGTGTCCATCATGCAAGTGTGTACATATATATGTATATATATATACACACACATATACACATATGTATTTTATATATACACATACACACACATATGTGTATGTATATATGCATATGTTTGTGTTTGTGTATGTGTATCAGAAAGAACAGTCACAATATAGGAAGAATAATATTGGAATAACAAGAAACTTACATAAGACAAAATCCAATTCAATGATAAAATCCTTAGTCTCAATCCTCTTATCAGTCAGTCAGTCACTGAGTCAATGAACATTTATTAAGCACCTACCCTGTGCTAGGCATTGTGCTAAGTACTCAAGATATAAAGAAAGGCAAAAGATAGTTCCTTCCCTTGAGGACCTAGTAATCTAATGGGAGAGTAAAAAATATGAATAGAAAGCAGGGTACACTAGAGATCCTAATGCAAGGAGGGAGATTTTATATTTTTAGTTGGGTCTTGATTGGATAAGCTCCAAGACCCATGCTAGAATTTGACTATAGGAAAGATAACATGTTCAAAAGGCATAGACTACATGGGGGAGGGTAAGATTAGCATTATATATTAAGAAGATGACTATTTTGCTTCATTTTAGATTGTCTGGGCCTTTTGAGTAACTTTTACAGGGAAGGGGAAAGAAGCATTTATATAATACCTACTATGTGTCAGGCACTGTATTTGGCACATTATAAATTTTTCTTATTTAATCCTCACAACAACCCTGGGAGGTAGGTAACGTTAATACCCATGTTTTACAGTTGAGGAAACTGAGGCAACCAGAGGTTTAAGTGACTTGCTCAGGGTCAAGTCTACTACATATTAGTAAGTGTATGAGACCAAATTTGAACTCAGGTCTTCCTGACTCTAGACCAGAACTCTATCTACTGCATCAAGTAGCTGCCTAGCATTGTGTTATATAGTAAGTTCCAGGGTATTTGTCTGTCTGATTGAGCAAAGGGAGTTTCCCACATCAATGACATGACAGATTTGGTTAAAAAATTTTAAAAATTTTTGTGAGAAAATAGTGGCAAGAATTTAAGGGAAGGTTAATGTGGGCAGAAAAAAATCATTTGAGTATATGATCGGTCATCTGAACAGAAAGAAGAAATGCCTGATGGTTTCTGGAAACAAATCATAGGTCCTGGAGAAATGCAACGGTAGTGCTGAGGGGCTGTAACTACCCTGATATTTGCTTGTGTTATACGTCAAAGGCTGAACAGATCATAATACTTTGACTTGCTTCAAATATAATTTTATGCTGCTACTTACATAAAGCAAAGTGAAAGTTGTTATTTTGTACCTGATTCTCATCACCAAGGAGGAACCAGTTGCTGGAGTATAAATGACCTGGGGGGTAGTGACCACTCCATTTTCAAACCTAAAATTGAGCAAGAGAAGAAAACTAGATATTAGCTAACAGAAATTCTAAATTTTGAGACAGTATTAAGATTCTACAGGGGAAGTCAGTTCAGGAAAGATGATAGGGTCTCAATAGCGGAATTCTGAAGACACTGTGAAAATCATATTCAATGAAAAGGAAAAGTGGGCGTGAATGCACAGGGAACTCATTAATCAACATAGATTTTTCAAAGACAAAGGAACAAAGACAAGTAATGAAGAATAAATATAAAATTATGACATAGTCCTATAAAACTAGTGTTAGGAGTGCTGAGCCTAGTGAGGAAAACACGTATTTCTTTCCTTCCCTCCCTCCTTCCTTACTTTCCTTTCTATTTTCTTTCTTCTTCCCTTCCTCTTCCTTCCTTCCTTCCTTCCTTCCTTCCTTCCTTCCT
>NW_020948983.1:37494469-37774112 GCF_900497805.2 Vombatus ursinus | reverse complement strand
CCTTCCTTCCTTCCTTCCTTCCTTCCTTCCTTCCTTCCTTCCTTCCTCTTTATTGGGGAAAATATGAGGATTCAATAGGTGATACAATGGCTGTATGAAGTAGATGGGATGATGGTAAAAAGACAGCAAAGTTCCCCAAACTGTTTTTGGTTCTTTTCCAAGAAGAATAATCTTTAGAAAAGAAAGCAAGCATGGCTAATAGGAAGTTGAAGCTCAAAGATATGTAGAGAAATAGTAAAATCTTTAGGCTTGCTGCCCTCAGTGAGTTCTAGTCACCAGGAGCAGATAGATTACATCCTTGGGTATTGAGAAAACTAGCAGATATGATTAACAAACCACTGCCAGTGATCCTTGAAAAACTACGGAGAATGAGAAAGGTGCCACTGGACCAGAGAATAGCGAATATTGTCTTGATTTTCAAAAGGAGAAGAGAGCTGAATTTACAAATTATAGGCCCTAAAAGCTTGAATCTTGGCAAACCGTAGTCCTACGGACTTTGATTCTTTATAAAATTTTACAACCTCACATGCGATAGTTTTAATCTGGGGTAGTTCTTTTTTCCTTACATTTTGATAAATGGATTTCAATATAATTGCTTTCCTTTATAATCCTACGTATTTTAATTTATGCATTTAAAAACATTATTCTGAAGAGGTACCTAAGTTTCACTAAATAGCCATAAGGGTCTATGGCACAAAAAAGCTTAAGGAGCCCTCATCTAGGTTATTAAAGGAATGATTTGTGAAAATTTATTAGAGGACCACAAGATCACAAAGACCTAGAATGGCTTTATAGAAAACTGCTAATGCCAGAGTAACTTCATTTCTTTTTCTATTGAGTTACTAGAATGCCAGATCAAGGAAATGTTGTAGATATAGTATGTCAATAATTTAGAGGAGCATTTGATAGATTAATTTATTTTATTGCGGACAAGATGGAAAGATCTTGGATGGTCAGATGCACTAATGGTTTGATGTTAACATGGAAGGAAGTTAACATTCCTTTGGAATGCCCGGGGATCTGTTTTTGGCGCTGTGCTATTTAACATTTTTATCCGTGACTTGGATAAAGGTATAGAGGGCACACTTACCAGATTTGTGAATGACACAGAGTGGATAACAGTGCCAGGATAAAAGATATCCTGACAAGTTAGAACACAGTGCCAATTCTAAACAAATTAAATTCAAGTAAAGACACACTTGAGCTCCCAAAAGTCAACGGTTGTACAAGCCCAATATGAGGGAAGTGCGATGATAAAGGAGTTCATATGGAAATGACTTGGGCAGGAGGTGCTTTAGTGGACCCTTTAGGGCTTTTAGTTCAGTGCAAGTTAACAATGTGACAGATCAGCCCTGAAACTTAGATGATCTTAGGCTACGTTAAGGGAGTCAAACCTAGGGAGATAATAGTGCCATTGTATTCTTTCCAGTTCAGTAGTTTTGGGGTCTACATTTTAGGAAGGACACTGACAAGCTGAAAAGCATCCATAAAGGGGGCAATCGGGATGATGTATCAAGATTTACTGAAAGGAGTGGAGATGTGCAATGTGGAGAAGACACGATTTAGGGGGAATATGATAGCTATCTTCAAGTACCTGAAGAGCAGTTATGTACAAGAGGGATTGGACTTGCTTGGTCCTCAAGGGCAGAATTTGGAGCAAAAGAGTGAAGATGAAGAGAGAAACATAGGCTTGAAATAGAGGAAAGTTTACCAGGACTATTGAGAAGTGGAATGGTCTGCCTAGGGAGGTGGTAGGTTCCCTCTAATCAGAAGTTTTCAAGGAATGGCTAGATGAACATTTGTCAAATATGGTATAGAGTGGATTGTTTTTCAGGAATGGATGGGACTAGATAACCACTGAAGTCCCTGGTGAAGACATCCCAGGGAATACAGAGCTGTGATGCTTGCTTTTGCCTTACCATTTACATAGGCAGAATGCCCAAGTCTGTTGGGGCTGAGCCAGCACATGGGATCAGACAGAAAAAGCAGCTTTGGGCATGCTCCATTGGGTGCAACCCCCATTACATAGAAATATTCCCCTTTACTATAGAATACATACTTGATTTTTCTAGTGTGTTCCTCAATTGCTTATCTTTTATTTCACATTTCTAATCTCAAGTTCTTCCAGGTATAATTTGAAAAAAACAAACAAACTGTACCGAACTGATTCAGTACTTTTTGGGTGATGAAACACTAGCCTCTTTGTTGGTGGTCTCAACAATAGGCAAGTCAAGGTCCAAATGGTGCCCTAGTAGATAAATGATATGTACAACCCTTGTCTCTGACCATATGATTTAGAGGTCAACTCCAACATTTTAGGATAACAAAACTGACTCAGAGAATTTAAGTGATTTTCCAAAGGTCACACATATGCCAAGTACCAGGGCTAGGATTTGAACTCAGGTCTTCTGATATCCAGTTCCAATGTGATTTGCTATACATCACGTTTGAAGAGAACTGTTGGGAGTATAAAGGATATATTCTCCTGAGATATGTGGGATGTATTCATTCTAATGATAACTAGGAGACCTAAGTGAGAAACATTGTGGCTGTCAAAAGTGACTTAAAGACTAATGTTGAAAAAATGTGATTTTAAATTCATATTTAGTTACGTATTGTTTCTTTTAAGAGCTCGAGAAATAGATTCTCATATATATTCTCATATATATTATATACATACATACATATGCACACACAAACACATATACACACATATATACATACATATGTGTATATATTTGTATGTATATATGTGTATACATATATATGTGTGTGCATATATATATATGGAGAGAGAGAGAGAGAGAGATCCTTTTCTTCTGTAATTCTTGTGATGGTCTAATGGTAATAATTATTTTCTATACCTTTCTTACTCTATTTGGGTTTTTCTTAATTCTTATTCATCAACTTAGATTCATTCAATTCTTCTAAAAATGGCTTCACTTTAATTTACTACACCAGAAATTAAAACCAAACCAAAATACTTAAAATCATATTATGTTGTTCTCTCTCTCCCTTTCTCTCTCTATCTCTTCCTTGCCCTCCCTTCCTGTCTTCTCTCCCCTGTCCTTCTCCTTTCTCTCTCTGCTTTACTCTCATTGCATTAGCCATGTCCCCTGGCTGTCACCAAGAAGGTACTGGAAGTTTCGTTCTTTCTATTATTTTGCTTTGTTGTTTTTTTTTTTTTAATCTCAGCCCAAGGTGAGACGGACTGAGTGATGATGATGAGGCTCTCAGGATGTTAGAAACTGAACTGCTAGAAGAGGTCAGCAGGAGCAGAAACCAATAAAGCAGAAGAAGGAAGCTTGATACCTATGAACAAAGTCTTCGGTAATGATGTGAAGTAGGTCAAATGAGGGCTGCGCACAGATGAAAAGATTCACCTCCAAACATCTGGAAAAGTTTACCTAACCTGCTTCTCCTTGACAGGACTTTGGGCTGTTACCAGTGATCTGCTGCTAAATGCTGTGCATTGTTTTATCTGCAAATTCTCAGTCTGAGATACAAAGATGACTACAAGGGACAAAGAAAAAAAAACTAAGAAAAAACAAATCTGTTCACCAGCATTCATCTAGTCTGGTTGATATGTGCCTCTCTGTTTTCCCCGTTATTGCTTACAATTTAACATTTAAAACCACTTAAATACCATAATGGATTTGTGATCTCATTGATGTGACTATTCTGTCTAATGATGCAGATCACAAGCCATTCATGCCGGACTATTCTGGGCCTGTCCTTCCAAGAGTCCTCAACACCCCCTTTTCCATCACCCTGCCAATTTCACACAGAAGAAGCAAATAGAGGTCCTAAAGAACTGAGGACCATTTAAAAAAAAAGTTTCTTTCTTTTAGGCTTTTCAACAATATATTAAATGCTATTTTTTAAAAAGTATAGCTTCTCACGCTCGTTTGAATTTTTACCCTTTCAACCATAAAGTTGGCAACAGAGGATGTTTCAAACTATGCAGTCTGAAAACATAGTCTAACCATGTGAAAATGTTGCCATTTGTTGTTCTGTTTGCTCACAATGACAAATCCTACCTGATCTATAGCTTCTAGGCCTCCCTAGTCCAAGTAGAAACTGACCTCTTTTTCTGGCTATAGGCATCAGCACATTAAAAGGATGTAGCTTAGGGCACAGTACTGTTTCTTAAACATAACTATCATGTGATTTTATGTAATAGAAGGGATTGAAATATTTACCTACACAAAACACTTCTAACCCAAGCAAAGCCTTGTAATAATCAGAATCAAAACCCAAACTTTGAGACAAAGTGACATCACTCAGTAATACTGTTGAGCTTTGTGTTGTTTTCTATATGGATTTTGCATCTATCCTAAGTATCTCTGTAAGAACTTAATTCCTTTCAAAGGCATATGTAGCCCTGTTTGGGTCATCACAGAGACTGTTTAAGCATCTATTATTTGCATATAGTAATTCAGTTCCCACTGGAGGGAAAGGTATTATGTAGAAGAACCTCAAAGCAAAGATTGTTGTCATCTATATTAAAATGTGGGTGAACTCTCTGCAGGTTCGGCCAGGTGAGATGAGAGGAACCAGAAAAAAAGCTATATGGCTTACCTGTTTCCTGAAGAGTTATTAACTGAAGAGTGACAAGTCACCTTCTTTAGAAAACTGACATGTCAGATTCTTTTTGCACGTTACATTTGTATTAATAACTCAATTCTTTTCATAATAAACATGTTTTAGACTCATAAGCCATATAGTCCTTGGAAAAGAACTCTATTTGAGAATTTGTATCATTTCACCTAGAGAAGTTTGCATTTATTTATGAAATGATGTGCTTCTCATAAAATTATTTCCATTTAGGGCTTGAACTTGCAGCATTAATTTGTGAACACCCTTAAACCACTGTAATTGGCATATGCCATGCTAACAATAAAGAAGATACTTGTTTTTTCTTCTAGAATGCTAAACTTTAATTTTTTCTCGTATTTCTTCCTGTCTCAGCCTAGCCCTGCCACATTAATCCAGACCTTTCTCACTTTATCCTTGGAATATTATAATATTCTTTTAGCTGACTTTATTGATTCAAGTCTCTCCTGATCCCACCTATTTCTGCATACTGCGACTAAACACTTTTTTTTTCAATTAATGGTTTTATTTTCTCTTTCTCACTTCACCTCCCCTATCCTCTGGAAAAAAAAAAAAAGAATGAGTATCAAAACCCTTGTAACAAATATGCATAATCAAGCTAAATAAATTCCCAAATTGGCCATGTCAAAAAATACAGGGTGTCTCAAAAGGTACATTCTGCTTCTTGAGGCTACCTCTCTGTTAGGAGGTGAAAAGCATGAATCATCATCTGTGTCTAGGAAATATGATTATTAATTGCATAGATCACAGTTCTTAAGTCCTTCAAAAATTATTTAATCTTGTCAGTGTATGAATGATTCTCATGGTTCTATTTACTTCATTCACTCTGCATCAGTTCACATAAGTCTTCCCAGGTTTCTCTGATTATGGTTCTGTTTACTTTACTCTGCATCAGTTCATAAAAGTCTTCCCAGGTTTCTCTGAAACTATGCTTTCAAAACTAATCTTTCTAGGGGCAGCTAGGTGGCGCACTGGATAGAGCACTAGCCCTGAAGTCAGGAGGACTTGAGTTCAAATCCAGCCTCAGACACATAACACTTACTAGCTGTGTGACCCTGGGCAAGTCACTTAACCCCATTGCCTAGCTCCAAAAAAGAAATAAAAATAAAAATAAAAATAAAAAATAAACTAATCTTTCTTAAGCACGGTTGGACCATCTTACTTTACTACTTAAAAGTTTTTAAGAACTTCATGTTTCCCACATTATGAAGTCTAGATACTTCTACCTGATTTTCAAGACCCTCCAAAATCTGATTACACTTTAAATTTCCAAATTTATTTTCTACAGTTTCCTAATAGCATTTTCCATTCCTGCTGTGATGCTTTCTAACATGTTCCATGAACTTATGAATGTTGTATGGAATTCTCCTTCTATATGGGATTCTCTCCCCTTTCTTTTATATCTATGTGTTCATCAGATTTGGATTTCAAGGAAGAGAAACACAGCTATGCTCCTGCATCTAAAATCACACCCTCCTTTCCTCTGACTCATAGAATCTCTCACAACCTTCAAGATGTGGCTTAAGTATCAACTTCTACATGATGCCCTACAACTGCAAGTGCTTCCCTTTGCTACTTCCTATTTGTTCCATATAGATTTGTATTATATATACTTGTATACATGCATATGTGCATAGATAATATTTAAATGTGCTAGAAGAGTCTAATATTCTGAGTAATTCAATGATGAACATTTATATAAAATACTTTTGTTTAATAGCTACTTTTGTAAAGTAAAATAATTAGACCTAATTTTCCCCCTAATTTTTTGTATGTGGGATTTGTTCAAAAGGACATCTATATATGAATTTCTGATTTATTTCAAGTTATTTGGACAATTTATTTTATAATATTTCATGAAATATATTTATAATTTTCAAAATCCTTAAAGTCACGATATAATTTCCTTTTTTGTTTATTGTTCCACTATTTTTCAGTCGCATCCAACTTTCTGTGACTCCAATTGGGATTATCTTCAAAAAGATACTGGATCATTTACCATTTCCTTCCAGCTTTAAACTTGGATAAAAATACTTCTAAGTACCTGTCTCTGAGGATAAAAAGTAGGACTCAAATGAGAAAAAGTATATAAAATGTTTGTAAAATTTAAAGCACCATTTAAGGTCAATTATTACTATTACCTTGTGAAGCAGGCCTTTCCACTTCATGATACCGCTAATTGTAAGGAAGTCTGTCCTTATTTCAAGTTTAAAATTGCCTCCCTGGAACATTCCTTTATTGTCCACGGTTCTGACCTCTAGAATCAAGCAAACTAAGTCTAACTACCTCTCTTCTACATGATATATCTTTTTTTTAAAAACTAAAGTGTAAGATTTTACATTTATTTCTATGAAATATTTGAATACAACTATCAGGTCATCTAGGTCCCATTGGTAAAGCATTCTCTGATTGAATAGAGATATGGGACATTGCAGAGCCTCCTAAATAAGATCCATAATCACTCAAAGGATTTCAACAGATCAATCCACATAACCCATAGGCCTACTTACATATCTTGGGCAGATACTGTGGATGGAACTAAAATTGAACAAGAAGAAAAGAAAGAAGAAAAAAAAGAAGAAAACAAGAAGAAAAAAATGTCTGCAGCCATTGCTTTTAGAACATTATGCAGTATTACTAATGACATCGAGCCTCTCTGTGAAATAAGAGAAACAAAAACAAAATTTTTCAATATTTTTCTTATGAAGCTGTGTTTTTATGAGACATGGGATAAACACCATCTTGGAAGAATTCATTTAGGTGTTGCCCAAAGGACAATGCAGACGCATGTGGTAGGCATGAGTAAAACGACAACATATCGCCATTGAGGAATTGCACAGGAAGAATGTCATAAAGGATGTCATCAGAGAGATGTCTCCCAAGAAATGGAGATAGGCCTATTAGTGAAAGCAATTAATAATCAACAGATATCCTGAATGCTCCACTGGTGTCTGTGCAATGCCAAAAAGAAGTAAACTCCCTAGCAGGTTTGATGACTGCTCCCTCTCCCTAAATTTCAGTTAGAGGTTAGTGAAAACAAAGACAATTTTTTTTTTTCTCATCCAAGTTCACAGACCCCTTACAGATTCATGAAATACAGGTTAAGAAACCCTTCTCCATATCTGGTGTGGTCCACACAGAAAATAGTAAATTTTTTAATTTCTTATTATTTGTGTCTTCTTTATTCTTTATGTCCCCTGTACCTAGCACAGTGAGTGCACCATGCACTTAGTAAGCATTTTAAATGTTTAATGAATTAAATCTGGACATTATGATTCTTAGTACCCAAATGTGTACTAAGATGTTGTTACCTGTCTTAGCAATCATGTTATTTATATCGAGCTCGTACTGAACTAAAATTATTTTTTTTTCCCATTTGTTTGAACCAAGGTGATTTTCCCACTATGCAGGTCTGACTATTTCACATCATTGACCTACTCTACTCCAACTTCAGTAAACTTTAGTAGCTGCCTATTTCCTTTCAATTCATACTTTGTTGCATCTCAGCTTCAGGGGCTGCATTGAATACACAATCATCTGCAAACAGAAAATCATGCACCAACACTCTCTTCACTTTGGCCTTGGCTTGTAATTTTTTCAAGTTGAAGAATTTACTTACCATCAATGTGGTAGCTGACCTTGATACTGTATGCATCCTCATTGAAGGCATTTGACAACACTGTTTCCTTTATGTGGTTTAAAACCCTTCACAATATGTCTCCTTCTTGCCTTTACTCCCCTCCATATACTCTTAAGATCAGCAGCATTGGTACACTTGCTATTCCTCACACAAGACATTCTATTTCCTGACTACATGTTTTTTCACAGTGTTTGTCCCCAGAGCCTAGTATGCTGTTCTTTATCATATCTACTGCCTGGCTTCTCTGACTTCCTTAAAAACTAGGCTCAAATCCCACTTTCTGCAGGAGCCTTTCCCAAGCCCCTCATGGCATTCTCCCTCTCCTCTTCCCTCAGAGATTACCTTCCCCTTACACTGTTGATACGCTGTATCTACAGAGTTGTTTCTGAATTGCTTTGTAAATCTTAAAGCATCACATAAATGTTTAGCTATTCTTCCTCCGGTGGTGATTGTCCCAAAACCAGTCTCCCTCACCCTCCCCAATCAGGTAGTTGCTCTATTGATTTTTGAACCTAAATGTAGAGCTTTATTTTGCCCCTGTTAGGCTTCATCTGATCACTTTGACTGTTTTATCCTGCTGAAATCATTCCCAACCTTGACTGTAATCCAATTTATTTTCTACTAATCCTAATTTTATTTCTTTCACAGTTTTGAAAATAATAGATTCTATATTTTTAACTAAATTGATTTATTAAAATGCCACATGCTTATATGAATTTTAGTTTATTCTAGCTTCCATATTACATTAGATGATGAGCTAATTCCTTGTCAACTACCCAAAGGGTTAATATAGGTTCTTAATAATTATTGTGGATGATTCAATTGGTTTCATGAAGTCCAACTCTATTTCAAGAACCACACCATTCTAATCAAAGAAGATGATGTGACCAGCAAAACCTTGCAATGGAAGATACAATTCTCCTGAAGAAAAAGAAGATAGTTTCTTCCAGACCATGGTGTGGTAGAGAGGGTGGGTTAGCTGAACTAGTGGACTCAATGATATTTAAGTTAAATGAAGCCACTTAGAATACCTATTGTATTGAACTCAGCATTCTAGTCAAAAAAGCTAAATAATTCATTATCGGAGTGGATAGAGAACTGGCCTTGGAGTCAGGAAGACCTGGGTTCAAGTTTCACTTCTGATACACACCGTCACTGTGTCTGGAAAGTCTCAGCCTCCTAGACAACTTTCCAGGATTGTAAGTAGAGGAAAGTTCCTATCTGAATTGGTAGATTTTCTTTATTGGAAGTTTCCTTTATGAAATCAATGAAATCACAGGTCCAGTTCCATTCTTGATCATTTCCAAATCAGTTCTCTTCCAAAATCCGCTTCACTCCATGGTGCATTTAATTATTTATTTTGCATGATTGCCCTTCTTTTGAAAAAGGCCAAACCAAACCAAGAGCTTCACCAACCAAATCAAGAAATGGAGATTTCCCAGTGCCCCCATATAATAGCAGATACTGATATTTCAAAAGATGTGTGATTATACTGATTCAGGTATTTCCTTTACTGATTGTGGTCAAAAATCTCTCCACATCTTAGTAGTGGTGAAAAAAGATTCATCACCCAATTGATAACAAGCCTCTCTGAATGAAAAGTAGAATGGTTATCAAATCTGGCTAGTCACACCTATTGGGCTTTGAATTACTATACTTTGGTGGGCCCTGTCAAAGCTGATGATCTGCTGACTCCTTCAGGAGTCCATGGTTATCTCCATGCCAGCATGAGGTACTGGAGAAGAATGTAACAATATTAACAATCAACTGATTTTCACTACTCTCATAGTTTTCTGATCTGTATCCAATAATGACATTCTCAATGTTTACTAAGATAGGCATTTATTTTCTAGAAATACTTAGGGGCAAATTTCTGTCTTTTGTTTCTTTCATAGAGCTTTGTTTGCATGCTTATAAATCAATTAATATCATCAGTTTATGCAAATTTTGAATTTACATGGCATGGAGAAAATAAACAGTGATGTTTATGATGTCTGAGCAAAATGGGAAAAGCACTATTCTTATTGGAAATAAACTTCAGTTTCACTTATATTTTCTGTTGCTTTATATGAAGAGGAAAGATTAGTAATAAATTTAATATATGAAAATATATTCTCCATTTTGGTTATTTATGTTTGTTCAAGTCCAAGAGTAGCTATATTGTCTCTCTTATTTCTACTGTGATGTTAAGAAAAGAGTACAGATCAGTCTCAAAGTTTATATTGAGTAGGACACACACTTCTATGCTTCCTTCTGGCCCCAAAAAGGGGATTTTATTTTATTTTGTTTTCATTAAACTACAACTAAGTCATATGATGAAATTCAATACTCTGAGGATGCACCCAGAAGAGTCATACTATCATTTTGTACTGATGATGTGTATAGAATTACGTTGCACCATAGCCCCAGCAGGAACTACTGATTAAGGCAATCACTAGAAAGAAAATCCAGTTCCTTCCTGGAGAAAGCAGGACAAGATAAACATCCATATCCAAGTAAGGAAGCAAAGAGACCACTTTCTGAGGTGGGGCAAAATCCAAAGAACTGAGATGGAAGTAAAAAATCCAGGGGTCAATATTGAGATTTCTATTCAGAATCACATAGAACCATTAATTAAGAGCTAGAAGGAACCTTAGAAGTCCTCAAGTCCAATCCTCTTATTTCACAATTGAAGAAAGGATATAAATCATATAAATTCTAAATATAAATACTATACTACAACTATAAATATACTATAAATACTGTAAAGTATCTGGACACATGCTACTGAGAGTTTTATTGAAGTGACTGACATTAATATTGTTCCCAAAAGTTTTCTTTTTACAACAGCCTGACTGACTGATGTGTGTTGGTGTGTTTGTACCATGTGCCTTCCTGATTCAGTTAGGATAGTTAGGCCATGAGTTCAAAAACATGTTGTTTTTTTGTTTGTTTGTTTTTTGCTTTTTGATGAGGCAATTGGGGTTGAGTGACTTGCCCAGGGTCACACAGCTAGTAAGTGTTAAGTGTCTGAGGCTGGATTTGAACTCAAGTCCTCCTGACTCCAAGGCCAGAGCTCTATTCACTGCTCCACCTAGTTGCCCCCCAAAACATGTTTCTAAACAAAATTTCAAAAAAGTATTTCTATAGGTGTCTGTCGGGAGTATGTGTTTGGAATCTTTACAAGCTTTATTGTTGTTCAGTTGTTTTGGTTGTATCTGATTCTTTGTGACCTCATTTGGGGTTTACTTGACAAAGATACTGGAGTGATCTGCCATTTCCTTCCCCAGCTTGCTTTACAGACAAGGAACTGAGGCAAACAGGGTTAAGTGACTTGCCCAGGGTCACACAGCTAATACATATCTGAGGCTAGATTTAAACTCATGAAGATGAGTCTTTCTGACTCCAAGCTTGGTTCTCTATCCACTGCGCCACCTAGCTTTACAAACTACCTGCAAAGTGAATAGAGATTTTTTTTTTTGGTCTGGACTTGTCATTTCATTAATAAAAGGATTTTGTGGTGAGAGGAAACTCCCTCTATTCTTGTCACCATTAAGTGTTCTATAATTTATTATCTTAGCATGTTGACTGTAGCACTAAGAGGGTAAGTGATTGCCCAGGGTCACACAGACCATATATGTGAGAGGCAGGATTTGAACTCAGTTATTTCTGACTCTGAAGACAGCTCTCTACTACACCATGCTAATATCTATCTCTAGATACGCAGGTTACTCTACATATCTACAGACATAAACTTATGTCAAGTAGCATTATATGTGTGTGTATTTTTTTCCCAAAATACTATCAACATTCCAAGAACAGATGATAGTTCCTTCATAAACACAGACTATAGCTTCTCTATGACTTAATAAACAATTTTTGAGAACTCACTTGGCTCAGAAATTCTTCAGCCTCTAGGTTACCTGGTAACAAGTGCCTTTGAAATGACTCCTCAGCAAACAAGCCAACTGTATGTCAACAGGCCTTCCCACAACTGAAGTTTTCTAACTTGGTGGTACCTTACCAGAGTTTGTGTTCTGTTAGTAAAGACATCAAGGAGCCAGGGTCATAGCCACATCACATATCCCAGTAAGCACTGGGGTAAGATTTTAGAAGTCCTTCTCAGCCATCAAACAACTCCATGAAGTAAGTAGGGAAGGGATTGTTTGGCTTAAAAGCACACAGTTACTTAGTAGCAGAGGCAAGAATGAAGGTCTCCAGACTGTTAGCTTGTGCTCAGTTTGTTAATGGTCAGCTTTTAGCTTGGGATGATCCTAAGGAAAAACAATGAAATATCTGAAGGGACACAGATGTAAGAAGAGAAATTGCTTCAACCATTGGGTGGGGGGATAGACCTTTAACTTAGAAGTGCTGATAGCTGTTTTTTCTGTGTCCAATTTGTTAGAGTAGAAATAAATAATAAAGATATATATATATGAAAGGAAAGTATCATATAAGCTTATGGAAACAGAGATAAGAAACAATAAAGGTGTTTAGAGACCCTTGGTCTCCTAGGGAATTTCCACAGTAGACGTCATAAACAATTTGATCATGAAGAAACAACTAGAAAAAAGGTGATGTCTTCAATGATTGTTTGCCTTGATATGGTAGGAAACAAGGCACTACAAAAAATCTTGGCAAAAATTCATCTAACCACCTACCTCTTTTTCCCCCTACTCTCCTTTGAAGAGAAGGGACAAATCATACCAAAACAAGTGTACCACAAATTTGTGGGAACGCACAAATACACACACACACACACAAACACCTACCTTTAAAAGTTCAGATTTCAGACTTACCATCATTTCAACATCTCTAGTACTATGCAATGAGAATTACATTCAGAATGTTGAATAGCCTGAAGTACTTCAAGAATTTCAATCATCAATTTAATTATGCTCAGCACACTGCACTAACTGAGGCAGTGAACTAATTTACTTTGGAAACATTTTTTAATAAAAAGGCAGAAACAAAAAAAAATTGTCTGAATGATACTCACTTAACTAGAAAGTTCAGTTAATATAACCATTCCATTCTTGGGATATTTTGATAAATCAAGGTTTCCGATGATATGAAAACAGATAGGGAAGTTTACAGTTTAGGGGCAGCTAAGAGGTGCAGTGGATAGAGTACTGAGCCTGGAGTCAGGATGACTCATCTTCCTGAATTCAAATATGGTCTCAGACACTTATTAGCTATGTGACCCTGGACAAGTCACTTAACCCAGTTTGCCTCTGTTTCCCCATCTTTAAAATGAGTTCGAGAAGAAAGTGGCACACTACTCCAGTATCTTTACCAAGAAAATCCCAAACGGGATCAAGAAGAGCTGGACATGACTGAAACACAACTAAACAACAAGGGAAGTTTAGAAAAGGGCCAAGAATGAAATGAGCATGAAAGGTCTGGGTACCTCTTGAAATAACAAGACACTTTAAAAATTTAAAAAAAATACTTTCCTAACCATTCAATATCTCAAGAATAGAAATGGTCCGGGCCAAGACTCACCAATTAGAAGAAAGAGCTACAGAGTAGAGGCATCTCCATTGTGAGAAGATTACTGGTAAGGAGGTAGAAAAATGTAGAAAATCCAGAGTAGAATTCTATGAGTAAAAGAAAATTTGGACAGTATGAATATTAAAAAATATTTACCTATAATGGAAGTATGTATATATATTATATAATTATGTATATACATGATTAAGTATATGCACTTACATATATATATATATATGTACATACACACATTTATACATAGACACACATTACCATGGTAGGTCAGACTGTGTGGCTATGGGAAAGTCACTTAACCTCTCTGGGCCTCTGTTACCTTATTTGTAAAACAAAGTAATTAGACTAAATGATATCTAAAATCCCTTTTTGGATAGCCCATAAGATAGTTCTCTATATGTTTGTTTGCTTTTTTTTTTTTTTGTATCTCAACTCTCAAGAAGATTAAACTGCCATCCTAAAGGAAATAATACCATTATATCAATAATCCCTAGGAGGTGACTTGAGATTAAACTTGATGAATCATTTGATAATGAAAAAATATCTTACAGAAATGTTCATAATTGTAACTTTACTTGGAGTATCAGGCAGTAAATGGAAGTAGCTATTCCATTACTGGAAGAAATGGACAAGAGACAGATATCACAGGCTTATCTGAAGTTCAAATCAAGGTTAGTTCCTTCAACCCTGTAATGCTCGTCAACCTGGGCGTTTTATTTCATCTGATGTAGTTGCCAGTTGTGCCCAGGACTTGATGCCAAGGCAAAGAAAAAGCTTTTAAAAGAGATTTGTTGAGATTGTGTAGCAAGATCCCATAAACAACTTCTGTCTCCTTCCTGTATCCTGTTATAAATTGTAATCTAAATTTCACCTACTGCACAAATGTCATCATTCTTTTGTATGATATTACAAACATCTTGGCTTGATTGCTTTTAAATACTTCTCAAATTATTGCTACAGCTCTTCTATTTTTCTTTGTTTGGTTTGGTGGCACCTTCTTTCAGAATATAAGAGACCTTTTTATTTGAAGACTAACTAACCTTTGATTCTTCTTCTCACTCTCCAGGGACAAATCATTCTGAAATCCCTCTTTCCTAATGAATTTGGGTGTCTGAAAACCTAACTTTGGAAAGGCTAGTGTTTAATATTTAAAGGACATTAACTTCCAAAATTCCTTCCTCCGCCCCACCTTTGAGATACTTTGTGATTACATCATTTTAAATGATCTTATAAACTGAACTGGTTCCTGCATCAAAGAGAGTGAAGAAGGAAGAATTTAAACGATAAGGCACTGTAGTGTGGTGGAGAGTGCCAGTCTTTATTTAACTCAAGAGGCCTAAGTTTGAATCCCGGTCGTCTCATTTCCTAGTTGTGTGACTGGGAAAATCACTCAGCCTTTCCACGTTAGGGAATGAGTTACTCATCATCACGCTGCTCTCAATGGTGTCCAGTTGTCCTGTGTAAGGGAGCTCTGGAACATGGATCATAGTCTATTCCAGGGCCTTAAGGCCACAGGTTCCCCACCCCTGGAATTCCCTTTGTTCTCACACTAATCCACAGACTCTTATACTAAGTGATGGGCTTCCAAGTTGCTGAATAGCAGTCCCTTTCCCATGCCACTTATTACTTCAACTCACTACCTCCCACCTTCTTTCTTGTGTACATTCTTTGTTGTCAATTTTCTCCTTGTAAACATTCGGTTTCTTTCTTTTTCTTATTTATTTATTTATGTAGGCGAGGCAATTGGGGTTAAGTGACTTGCCCAGGGTCACATAGCTAGTGTTGAGTGTCTGGTCTGAGACCAGATTGGAACTCAGGTCCTCCTGACTCCAGGGCCGGTGCTCTATCCATTGCGCCACCTAGCTACCCCCAACATATTCAGTTTCTTGAACCACCTTCTATGTACTCCTCCACAAACAGTTGGTGTTTCTTCTTCACGCATAGAAGACTGACTCATCTTCACACCCTTTTTTTTCCTATCCTGCTCACTGTATACTACTCTTCTGTACAATAACTTACTCTATCCTAAGGCAGTGCTGGCCTGCAGGCACCAACTCTCAGCACTGCTGAGTACTAGTATCTACCACTTATAACACCAGCAACAAATTCTAAGGTTTCCCTCAATAGTCCTAGAGCATAATTATCAGTCACAGGCAGCTACGTGCTATTGTGGACCAGGGCATACACAGAAAGATACCATTCTGTCAGAAACCCCCTAAATTTAATACCCTATGCCTCAGTTTCCTCATCTATATGTTTGGCTTTTGATCTAGACCTCTCTGGACAGGGTGGCTTGGTGCATTTCTAGGAGATGTCCAGAATAGGTAGAGACTTTCTTCCCACCCTTGGAAAGACTGAGGCTATTGTGAGATCTGAGCTACACAGTTATGGGAGGCCAAGCAATGGTAAAGATTCCCATCATGCCAGGAGTACTGGAACTACCTAGGTAGTATCAGGAGTACTTGGTTTTGGGGATCAACATTGCTTAGCTACACGAGTTTTCAGTGAAGGAGGAGCTAGAATGGCAGTGGGGGAGACTACAGTCCTGGGAGCCAAGTGCTGAGTCTCAGTCACCTATGGACTCCTGTCTAGGGTGCTATGCACTACAGCTACCTCTGCTTTCAGAGTGAGATGGTTGCTGACTTCCCACATGGAAAAATTCGTATCAGATCCTCTTCTTTTCCCTCATCTCTGATGAAGACAGTGAAAATTCATTCCAAAGCTTATTCTGTTTTATAAAATTACTTTTCTAATTTCTGTTTATGTAGTTTGAATTCCATTTACTAGCCAGATTAATTGCTATTGATCTCTGTGTTTCCCCATTTACAAATAAGGGTGTGCTATAGAATGAAGGAAGATTGTCTAGGCACTGTTACAGAGATACAGAGAAGATAGGGTTCAAGCCTTGGTCCCAATACGTCAGCTTTCTCCTGACTAGGGGCTGATTCAAACAGAGAGTATTGTGGTTTTGACAATGTTAGTTTTTTTTTTTAAACAACTTCCCAAAAGATAGACCTAACTTAGATGCAAATTTTGCCTCAGCAAAAACAAACAAATAAATAAATAAATAAGAGCTCTATTTTTGCTATATGAGACAAGACTGAGTTATCATTACACATGACCTTACTGACTGCTTCCTCCCTAACTCCCACACGTGGACAGCAATAAGTTTTTTGTACAGGAGTTGAATCCTGGTAGTGACTAGGGAGATGGAATGACCTCCTGGGAAGAGAAAAGCCATGGCTGGTCCTGGCCAGAAATGCCTGCATTCTAAATGAAGGGGAGAGGTGAAGTGAAGTGTCTGTTCAAACAGGCAAAGAGGGCCACATATAAAATAGAGATGATGATGATGCTTAAATGACATATATCCTAGGTTTATTGTGGGAAATATGCTTTTGATGCTTTCTGCAGATGGACAAAGAGTAACTATTTAAGACACAGGAGAGTAAAAGAGAGCCCAACTTAGAGACTGGAAAGCTGGGTTCATATCCTTCCTCCGAAACTTAGTTATCTGACCTTAGGCAAGTCACGGAACACAGACTTGTCACAGAATATCAAAGCCAAAAGAGCTATTTAGTCCAATTTATACGTATGAAGAAAAATGTCCCTCTACAATATAGCTAACAGGTGGTCATCCTGTCTTTGCTTGAACAGCCCTAGTGAAATGGAACTCATTAACTCCTGAGGCAGCCCACTTTTCTTCTGGTAATTCTGCTTGTGGTGAAGTTTTTACTTATCCTGATGTGTGCAAAACTCCAAAGTTCAGTGCTTCAAATCTTCTTAAAATCACGCATAAGTTGGGGCAGCTAGGTGGTACAGTGGATAGAGCACCGGACCTGGAGTTAGGAGGACCTGAGTGCAAATCTGACTTCAGACACATAACACCTAGTAGGTGTGTGACCCTAGGCAAGTCACTTAACCCCATAGCCTAGCAAAAAAAAATCATGCAAAAGCTTAAATCTCAAACACCATTTCCACTACTAGGTTAAAAGAATGAAAAAAAGTGTCCATCTCTATTTTCCCAACTGGTGTTCACAAAGCATCAAAGAAGTTCTAAGTGAGTTTAAGTGGCCAGGGTTAAACACTTTAATTGTGGGAACCATTATAATGGTGATCTCCCAGTTCATCTGGAAACAGGTTATATGGGGTAATTGGCACTGTAGGACCAAAATGCTCGGATATCACTACCTGAAAAAGGCTGCCTGTGACAAACGCAAATACTAGGAGCAGAGAACATTTGTTGTTCACTTGTTGCAAAATGATGATGGCATCTCTGTTAATCAACCTCTGCTATAAAAGATCTTGAATTTTTGTTTTTTGTTTTGTTCCTGAACATAATAGCAGCTCCTGTCATCTAGCTAAGCCATGAATTCCTCAAGGAATTATCATACATACAAAAGGTTGCTTGTTTAAATGAGTCCTTCCAAATGTCTGGGTAGGCAGGAGAAACTGTAGTTCTATCATCAAGAAATGTATCAGGAGAAATCTTATAAAATATTGAATTCAGAGCCTTTTTTTCCCTAGTAGTCCACAAGAAAAGGGATAGAGATGTATTCTCAGGTGGCTTAAGATCAAAATAGATGTAGTATTTTTAATCTGATTTAAAAAAAAAAAAAACAAAACTGCTAATTCCAATCCTTGGCAATCAAAGGAAAAGTACAATACTCTTATAAAGCACATCTCAGCACTGGTCAAAATATAGGTAGTTCTCAATAAGTACTTCTTGACAAATTAGTTTAAGTTGAAATTTTTCAAAGATCCAAAAAAAGTTATGATTTAGCCCTAGTGTTATCCAGGTTTTGAGACACATTGAGCTCATCAGAGAACAAATGATACATACAGCCAATGCCCTTATTACTGTTCCCAATATTTCTATATAAATTACTAAAATGTTTTACACCTTCTTAAAATTAAGTTCAAATCCCAGCTGGTTCAGAAAACCCAGTGTAATAGGGGCATTACTTCAAAAGAGTGGGCTGCAAAAATTAAGACCTTTAATTATTTTTGTAAGATTGGGATTGAGTTTAGGGTTCCAAGTTGCCCTATAACGCATAGTGCTATCTCTATTTGGAAACAAAACCAGGTTGGTGCCTACTTTAACAGCCCTTTCCGTTTCCCTTTCAACAAAGATTAAACTTTATAGTAGTGCATTCCTATCTTATTAAACACCAAGCTGCCCCCAACAAAAATTTCAGGAAATGAGGCACATAGCATCCAACACAATACAGATTCTTTTGTGTTTCTTCTGCATAGGGTGAGTTGGGCCTTCCAAAAGGGGATGAGGCAGCTTTAATAATAATATAAAAAAAAAAGAAAAGAAAAAGAAAAGGGGAGAAGGGAAGAAAGGTGCCTCGGTTGTCTCGGCAGCTGATCAACAAAGGAGCAGTCGTGAGTTGTAACCTCTTGGAGCTGCAGTCTGGAACATGACACATGTCAGGCTATGATAAATGGTGAGGAGGGTGTGCAATTTTCAAACGCAATGCCCTTGAGATGCGCAGGCCCCCGATCGCAAATGTTATTGTTAAATTAAACCTTAAAGGAAGGATTGGAAGGGGGGGGGGGGGGGGCATATGTATATAAATAAATATATATATATATATACACATACACATGCACATACATACACACATATTTATAGAAATGCACAAAAGGAGAAAAGGAGGAAATAAAATGCAAGATGAAGAAAGAAAACTTTGACTTTTAAAAAAAATCTAGCTATTAAAAGAATCTCTGAAAACTATCTAAGATAAGAGATTTCAGGGTTTTGTTTTGTTTTGTTTTGTTTTCATCCTGCATTCTAAATTACTGTGATTGGCTGAGCTAGCTTACCCTCTGGGTTATATATTCATTCTTTTTCTCCTTCTCATGTTTGTCTATTTTTGACAGCAGAAGCAATCTAGTCCATTTCATTTTTTTAAATGGTCTTAATTTCTCAAAATACCTCCCAGACTCCACCTCTCCCTTTAACCTCCTCATCCCAAGTTAATTCATTTAACTCAGGAAACAATGGGTAAAATGGAGTAAGTGAAGCATAAGAGGGGAGAGGATGTTGAAGGAATGGAATATGGGTGCTGAAAATGATTCAGCTATCAATGCCCAAAGTAATCAGCTAAAATGCCCAAAGAAATGACAAAGAGGCTTGGGATGGGATAAAATATCACATACTGGGAAAAATATAACCCATTTTTAAAAGCTTAAATACATGAAACCCAAAAGACAAGAGACACAAACAGTTAATTTGATGACCATTGGTAAGATTTTTCATACGCTATGAAGGGCAAAGGATGAGACAGGCAAGGTAATTTACTAGCCATCAGCATCATGTGATCTCACCTGCCAATCACAGCTAGGAATTCCCCAATGTACTGAAATACTGTTCTGTTCTGGCAGTGATTGGGACAACCGATTGGCTGGCGAGGGTCGGCACACTAAAGACTTATGGGTAGGAGTCATGCTGAAAGAGCCTATTTGCTTTTTCTCTTTCCCAGCACCCATACAGATGAAAAGCATTTATTAAAGGAAAAAACCAGAATCACAACGAAGTGCACCAGGGTTTGTTTTGTACATTTTGGCTTGGGTTGCCTAGCATCATTGAAAAGTAAAATCTTTTTTCGGTCATTTGGAAAAGTTCACCCAGGTTTTTTGTTATTAAAGAAAATAAACATCAGACAAAACAGGACTTTATCAGAACTATAAATAATTCAATGCAGATGGACTTTAAAAAAGAAAAAAAAAACAAGTTTCCAGAGAACAGAATGCTGCCGGGTTTGGGTGGAAACAAAAAAAGGAACATAAACAGAAAAAAAAAGAGAATGAAATTATGAACTTGTTGAGGAAAATAGACACATAAAGCCAAATGAAAAGAAAACATAGTAGGAAAATAAGGAAAGTTTTAAAAAAAGCAAGACTCTTTGTGGGTTGGAGAGCTGTTTGTACCTGTTGGCTCAAGTCAGGACATTAAAGTCACTTATACCAACAGCTTTAGTGCTTCTATCTATGATGGCTGGATTTCCAATGTGTGTGTGTGTGTGTGTGTGTCTGTGTGTCTGTGTGTGTGTGTGTGTGTCCACTAGACCATAATTCCAGCCTTCAATGTGCAGTCTGATTTTCAACAGAAACTAAGCATCTCAATGGATTTTACAGAACAATATATGTGGTTTAAGTACCAGTCTGTCTACCAGCAAAGTACAGCTGTCTCAACATGCTAGCCAGTTAGCTTCCTAAAAGCAACACAACCCTGCATTAAAGTCTAGAATGAACATGAATCTTGCATCTGACTTAAGCTTCTAGAAAAGGCAGGTATTGCCTGCTCAAGTCTAGACAGAATTATCAGTCCCTGAATGTAAGTGCCAAAGGAAAGCTTATTATTTCAAATGCATTCTGCAATACCATGGACCATTAGTTAGAGGGAAGATCAATCTCATTAAATTAAAACAAACAAACAAACAAAAAAAAACCACACCACACACTGAAATAAATAACCTTATTCAGCCCCAAGATTTGGAAGATTCCCATCTATCCACTTTAATCCTGTTTGGCATATGCAAAGATAACAAGCATGATAGTAAGGCTTAAACTTTTATAGCTACAGCAAATGGCAGATTCTACTGTTTGACAAGTTAGCTAATATACTAAAGGTGTCTCATTTATAGGCCACTCTCAACTTATCTTAAACTAGCCCTTGAAGATGAATAAGCTTACAGGATTTCTATTTTGATTTTTTAGTTATTCTTTTTCATTTTGAATTCAACAATAATCAATAGTCACATACCTTTCAGGACATGAAGAATAGGGAAGAGGACCATACAAGAAACTGTGACTTTTTGCCATGTACAGTGTTTTTCCAAATATATTTGTACATACATACATAAAACACACATACATATATATTATATATATGCATAAATATGCATTATGAGTTTGTGCAGATAGATACTTGACAAGATAATAACAAATTGCTGTATGTTTCCCCTTCTGTACTTCCCCTCCCTTCCTTTTGCGGACTTTTTAAAAAAATTATTTATTGATACTTCTTAAAAATGTCAATCACTACCTACCAACTCTAATCCCCTTATTCTTCAGTAGAAGCCAAATATTATCACAAATGTATAGTCAAGGGGGCAGCTAGGTGGCACAGTGAATAGAGCAATGGCTCTGAAGTCAGGAGGATCTGAGTTCAAATCCTATGTCAGGCACATGATACTCACTTGCTGTGTGACCCTGGGTAAGTCACTTAACCCCAATTGCTCAGCAAAAAACAAAACAAAACAAAACAAAAAACAAATATACAGTCAAGGAAAGCAAGTCAATATATTGGCCGTGTCTGAGAATGCATGTTCAAGTCTATATCTCTAGTCCATTTCCTCACTGCCAAAAGTAGATTGAAATTAGTCTTTTGAAATCATTATGGGACTCTGTTTTGGTCAGAGTTTTGAGGTCTTTCAGAGTTGTCCTTGTTATTTTTGTGTCTTTATGTAAATTCTCCACTGATATATTAAAATTGATTTCACCAAATTTCATATTGATTAATACTTCCTAAGTAATGGCAAAGGGGATTTTTTAAAATCTGGAAATATAAGTAAACCCAAGATTACAATATAATAGTAAAGATTAGTAACAGAAGTTTTATAGGATATTCATGCATTAAAATTGAACATCTACTATCCACAGAGCACTGTTATGTTTAGTAAGGATTGCAAAAGAAAAAGTATATAGACCTTATTTTCAGGGAGCTTACAATTTAGTCCAGTGACAAGATATGCCCCAAAGAAAAGTTAAATAACAATACAAAGTCATGTGAGTGATACAGGCAACCTAAAGACTACAGCAGCTGAGGGAAAGAAAATGAAATTGTGATAGGAATTATAGAGATACAGGATTTTAAAAGCTGGGTGACATCTTAGAAACCTTGTATACCCCCAACCATAACTAAGCTGAAGCCAGAGAAGTTGGTATAGTAGAATCATAAAACTCTCAATCTAGAAGGTGACTGATAAACCTTCCAACCCAAACACCTCATTTTAAAGGGATCTGAACCTTGGTTAAATAGAGTCAATTTTGCAAATTTTTGTTAAGCGCTCACTATGTTCAAGACCTCGTGCTGGCCACATGAAAAGACATACGATGACATTCCTTCTATCCTCGAGCAACTTACTATAATTGACATTTAGCTAGCACTTTAATGCTTGTCAAATGCTTCACATTTATATATTAGCTCATTTGAGCCTCACAGCAATGCTGAGTTAGGCACTAAAGTTATTACTAACCTTATTTTACAATTAAGGAAACTGAGACTCGGAAAAGTTAAGTGACTTGCCAGTGGTCCAAGAGTTAATAAGTACTAGAAGTATGCTTTGTAGCCAAATCTTTTTGACTGCAAATCTGTACGGTCTCTCATCTGCCAAGCTGGATATGACTTGCACACCCATAAGCATAACGCAAGGTAAAATAGAAAGGGGGCAAAGGAAAATAGAGACACAGAAGGAAGAAATATTTGAAGAAGAGATGAGTTTGATCTGGAGGGATCAGTCTAAGGTTCAGGGAGGATGTGACACTTAGTTGAAAAGGGTTCCAATAGGCAGACTCTCTTTCTTTGGCAGCAAGATGGAGAGGATGGGGCAGTGAGTTTCTGGTATGAGAGAAGGGCCTGCAAAAATCCAAGGAGGTAGGAGATGGAAGAATGTGATTAGAGAAGGGTTAGTGGTAGAATTTGAGGAGGCCATAGGTTATGTAAAGAAGCAGACTATGAAACACAACTGGAGAGGTAGGTTGGAGTCAGATTGTGACTAGCCTTAAATGTCAGGTTCATGAACTTGAGTTTTATCCTACAGGAAATAGCTGCAGACAAATTGTCAAGCAGGGCAATGACATCGGTAGGCCTGTGCATGAAGATTATTTTGAAGCTATGTGAAGGCTATATCAGAGATGAAAACGAGACAGGAAGGCCAATTAGGATCTAGACCATGGACAAAATGAGATAGGAAGACCAGTTAGGAGGCCATGAAAGTAGCACAGACAAGAGGTAGTGAGGTCCTAAAGTTGGGGCTACCATATGTATCAGGCACTATACTAAGTAGTGAGGCTACAAAGAAAACTATGAAATAGTCCTTGTCTTCCAGGAGCTTCCATTCTGCCAGCAGTGCGGAGGGGGGATAAGCCACATCCCAGATAGATAAGTACAAAAGAGACCCAAAATAAATAGTAGCTTCAGGGTCTGGGGTGGGAATGAGAATAGGCCTTTTACAGGAGGTGGCACTTGACTGAATGTCAAAGCTAGCAGGCAGTTTCAAATGGTGGAGATGGGTGATGAGACCATTCAAGGTATAGAGCAGGAAATGGAGTGTCAAGTACCAGGAAAAAGAAGTAGGTCAGATTTGGAAATCATGGAATCAATCTGAAAAGATAGACTAGATGCAAACTATGAAGGGGTTTAAATGCCAAATAAAAGAGTTTTCTTTTTCTTTTTTTCCTGGAAGTAATAGGGAGCCACTGAATTTTCTTGGGGAAGCTGGGGAAGGTCATGTTCAGAACCTTCGGAAGTAATGTAGTGCTTTAGGAAAATCAATTTGGCAGCTCTGTGAAGGATGGATCAAAGAAGGTAATGGCTCTATGGGTGAAGGTCAACTAAAAAGTGATCACAAAAATCCAGATGAAAGATATTGTCAAGGCTGAACTGACAGAGCATGCTAACTGCCTGGATATGAGGGATGAGGAGAGACATAAAAGAGCAGCAAGAATCAAAGATAACTTTCAAATTGTGAATCTGGTTGACTTGGTGGATGTTTGTACTGTCCACAAAAATGGGGAAGACAGAGGGGAGGAGTTCTGAGGGGGAATTTGTGGTCAAAGTTTTCATTTGAGGTATTATTTGGGTAACAAAGTGGAGTCTAGCCAGAAGTCACAGGTATAAAGGTAGTGCATAGGGGAGAAATTGGGGCTGATTTTTACATTTTGAGTCACCTGCACAGAATCCACAACTGAAGTTGAGGGAAAAGGTTAAATTGCCAGCAAGAGAGAGAATGTAAAGAGAGGACAGACAGCAGAGATGCCCACATGTAGTGGCAGAAGCAGAACAATGGATCCCTAAAGGAGATTGAGGAGGAGAAGGAGGAGTCAGACAGGCAGGAGAAGAACCTGAGTAGAAAGGTAACAGAAAACCACATGACTAAGAATCATCAGAGCCAACACTAAAACTGAAGTCTTTCAGTTTTAAGACTAATGCTCTTTCTACTATACCGTACTTCCTGTCCTCTTCACCAGTGATATCCTGGGAACCAAAACCCAGATTTTCACACTCCCAGTAACAGGTTTTAGTGTCAGAGAAGAGATCAGAAATTTAGTCTCAATAAAATCCAGGGTTCATTCCATGACCTCACTGTGCCTCTTTCCTTCATGATGGGAGGCTTCAAGGAGAAGGTGGGGCATGATTATATACTTCATACCATAGAATGAGGCTCCATTAATTAAGTTTTCTAAAGCAGGCTGGATTCTCTGTAAGAACAAATCACTACACTGCAAGTATAAACATGTTATGATTACATGTTTATACTGGTTATCTTCATACTACTAATATCTGTGTATGGGACTTTAAAATTGCTAGCGTTAAAAAATTAAAATTGGCCAACCTAAAATGTACATTTTCCTTTCTTTGAGATTTCTTTCCCAGGATGTTCCTCAGTACTGGAATCTGGAGGACAACTCTTCAGTCTGTGAGCAGTAACCAGTCGATACATTAAGTTGGTTCCTTGTAAACTTAGTTTCTCACAGCCTTAAATATAGGGTTCCTTTCTGCATTGAAATAGCCAGCTTAATGTTATAGCATGGACTGAAAATTACACATATACAACAAAATTTTGTTTTTGAATTATCTCAATGAGTGGCCTGACCCCAGAGCACCTTAGAAAACATGATATTACTTGCATTTTTTGCATATTGTTCTGAATTGGAAGAGTAAAGGGCATTTCACAAAGATTAGCTTTTATGGGGTTATAACTTAAAACACTCATCTACCTCATACAAAGGATATAAAAAGAAAATGATTTTTTTTCTTCTTTAGATAAAATGTTTTCTTTTTTCTTTTGCTACTATATTTCTTATCCTACTATCACCAGAGCTATAACCACACATGGACACGTCCAATTTCTTCTCATTTGCAATAATATTGATATACCCTATAAATTCTGCCCTATCAAAGACAATAAGAAAGGCTTATGTGAGTTATATAGATAATTATGCATGTAAACTACAGCAGGAATGCTACATTGCAATATAATGTTAATATAGTGCCCTTTGTTTTCCTTAGTGCAGCACCCACCCTGAGCTAACCTCCTCCCATAATTCACACTTGCAGGTTGGGTTCCCCCAGGGGCTTGTAAAGAACCACCTACCTTAGGTTCAAGTTATTCAATTTGTCCATACTTACAAAGTTACAACTGATGAGCCTCCATCTCTGAGTTTACTTTAATAATCAGCCAATTGACATAATTATCTTAAAAGAATGACATTTACTAAAATGTCATAGTAATATGACATACATAAATGGTGAAATCATAAAGAAATTAGATGAGCACAGAAGAAATTACCTTTCAGAACTATGGCTAGGGGAAGAGTTCATGATCAAACAAGGGATCCAGGGAATAAAAGATGATAAAATGGATAATTTTGAGTACATAGAATTAAAAAATATTTGTATAAATAAAATCAGTGTAACTAAACTTAGAAGGAAAATGGGTAACGGGGTACGGGGAATCTTTGTAACAAGTTTCTCTGATAAAGGTCTCAGCGTTGTAGTATATAAAGAATTGATTCAAATGCATAAGAATAAGAGTCATTCTTATAAATAGTGAAATGATATGAGTAGGCAGTTTTCTAAGGAAGCGATCCACACTATCAATAGCCTTATGAAAAAAAAATGCTCTAAATCACAAATAACTACATAAATGTAAAATAAAGCAACTCCAATCTTCCATCTTACACCCATAAGAATGACAAAGTTTACAGTAAAGGAAAATGAAAAAAATATTAGAAGAACTTCAGGTAAACAGAGTCAATGCTGCATTAATAGAGCTATGAATGTTGCAAATATTCTGGAAAAAGATTTGGAACTATATATCCAAAATGACTAAACATGTGCATATATTGGATAGGAATACAATGAGTAAAAAGAAAAAAAAATTAATTAATAAGCATATATTAAGTACTAATGTGCCCAGAACTGTGCTAAGCACTGGAAGTACAAAGAAAAAGTAATCAGCATCAAGAAACTTATATGCAAATGACAGGAGTCAACATTTACAAGATAAATATGTAGTATATGGGAGGTAACCTCAGAGCTAAAGGTATTAATAGTTACTAGCAACATAATTTGAAACGGTAAAGGGTATTGTCTTGTTATTGGCATCTAACAATTCCAGTTTTGATGACAAAGAGGGTTAGTCTTAGAGCTGTACAATAATAATACCTCACATTTATATCAACAGATTTCTAGGATGTACTTTAAAATACCCTAAAAGGGAGGAAGAGCCAAGATGGCAGAGTAAAAGCAGTGACTTGCTTGAACTCTCCCCCAGACCCTCCAAATACCTGTGAAAAATGGCTCTAAACAAATTGTAAAGCAGCAGAACCCACAAAAAGACAGAGAGAAACAAATTTCCAGCCCAAGACAATCTGGATGGTTGATTGGAAAGGTATATCATGCCAGGCAGGGAGAGGAGCACAGTTCGACATGGGTGCGCAGGCCTCAGTGACCCTGGAGCAAGCCTCAGAGGACTGAATCATGGCAGCTGTGGAAGTTTCCAGACTTCTCAATCCATGAATACCAAAGACAACTTAGAAAGTCAGTAGGAAAAGTCTGTGTCTGTGGTGAGAGAGAAGCGTGCAGCCTCAGTCCCAGTGCCCGCATGCAGCCCTGGAACTGCAACTGCTTCCGGAGCTTCTGGCCCATAGACTGAGAGGGAATCGAGTGGCTGATCAGAGGGGGATTGCAGGGATTTCTCTGCTGGTTCAGGATTCTCTTGCTTTGATTGTGCTTGGATCTGGGTCACAGTTCTGAATGGTGGTCCTGGGGCTAGGAGAAGTGCTAGCGTGGTGGAGCTTGTAGTGGTTGTGGAGAAAGAATCCTCCTCACAGTTCCAGGACAGAAAAGAGTGCTTGTGGTCACTCATAGACAAGAGCACAGGCCAGGAAAGGAGTAACACCTCACCGTTGATCATACAACCTTGGAAGAACCGAAAATTTACAGGTCCCTAGAAGTACACAAAACCCCCAAAGCTTGGGACAGTACTTTCTCCACACTGGAAGCAGACCTCTACCTTAACAAAGAGTTTATAACTCAAGTAATTGGCTGGGATCATGAGCAAGCAGCACAAAAAGAGTCAGACCATAGAATTTTACTTTGGTGACAAAGAAGATCAAAGTATACAACCAGAAGAAGACAACAAAGTCAGAGCTCCTACATCCAAAGTCTCCAAGAAAAATATGAATTAGTCCTAGGCCATGGAAGAGTTCAAAAAGGATTTTGAGAAGCAAGTAAGAGAAGGAGAGGAAAAACTGAGAGTGATGCAAGAAAATCATGAAGAACAAGTCAACAGCTTGCTAAAGGAGATCCCAAAAAAAATACTGAAGAAAATAACACCTTAAAAAATAACCTAACCCAAATGGCAAAAGAAGTCCAAAAAGTCAAGGAGGAGAAGAATGCCTTAAAAAGCAAAGTTGGCCAAATAGAAAAGGAAGTCCAAAAGATTACTGAAGAAAATACTTCCTTAAACATTAGAATGGAGAAACTGGAAGCCAGTGACTTTACGAGAAATCAAGACATTGTAAAACAAATTTAAAAGAATGAAGAGATAGAAAACAATGTGAAAAATCTCATTGGAAAAACAACTGACCTGGAAAATAGATCCAGGAGAGAGAATTTAAAAATTATTGGACTATCTGAAAGCCATGATCAAAAAAAGAGCCTAGACATCATCTTTCAAGAAATTATCAAGGAAAACTGCCCTGATATTCTAGAACCAGAGGGTAAAATAGAAATGGAAAGAATCCACCGATCACCTCCTGAAAGAGATCCCCAGAGGAAAACTCCTAGGAATATTGTAGCCAAATTCCAGAGTTCCTAGGTCAAGGAGAAAATATTGCAAGCAACCAAAAAAGAAACAATTCAAGTATTGTGGAAACACAATCAGGATAACACAAGATATAGCAGCTTCTATGTTAAGGGACCACAGGACTTGGAATATAACATTCTGGAGGGCAAAGGAGATAGGATTACAACCAAGAATCACCTACCCAGCAAAACTGAGCATAATCCTTCAGGGGAAAAATGTACATTCATTGAAATAGAGGACTTTCAAGCACTCTTGATGAAAAGACCAGAGCTGAGTAGAAAATTTGACTTTCAGACATAAGACTCAAGAGAAACACGAAGAGGTAAACAGGAAAGAGAGATCATAAGAGACTTATTAAGGCTAAACTGTTTACATTCTGCATGGAAAGATGATATTTGTAACTCATGAGTCCTTTTTCAGTATTAGAGTAGTTAGAGGGGAAAAAAAACTTGTATGTATGTATGTATGTATAGATAGATAGATAGATAGATAGATGATAAATAGATAGATAGATAGAGGGCACAGGGTGAGTTGAAGATCAAGGGGTGATATCTAGAGAATAAAATTAAGGGGTGAAAGAAGATTATATGGAGAGAAAGAGAAAGGGAGAGGTAGAATGGGGTAAATTATCTCACATAAACAGGCAAGAAAATACTTTTACAGTGGAGGGTAAGTAGGGGAAGGTGAGAGGGAATGAGTGAATCTTATTCTCATCGGATTTGGCTTAAGGAGGGAATAACATACACACTCATTGGGTATGGAAATCTATCTTACCCTACAGGAAAATAGGGGGGAAGGGTACAAGAGAGCAGGGGCATGATAGAGGGGAGAGCAGATTGGGGGGGTAATCAGAAGCAAATACTTCTAAGGAGGGACAGGATCAAAAGAGAAAATAGAATAAATGGGGGGCAGGATAGGATTAAAGGAAATATACTTAGTTTTTCACCACAACAAAAAATAAAATAAAATATCCTTAAAGGGACAGTTAGTATCATTCCATCTGAAGTCATCTTTTATACCAACTCATTTGAGAACTAGTATGTAACTTTTCCCCTAAGCAAAAAGAGAAAAAAAAATGAAGAACTTGAACATCAAATCAAATAAGGAATCCTCAAGCCAGTTACAGATTCTTGTTGTCTATAACAATCATACTGATATTAAAGCCTAATGACAAGATGAGACTTGATGGATACTAGTAGTGCAAGGTTACTAAGCACTTAAGTAGAATCCATACCCAGTATCTATAGCCAATAATCATTATTTTTCCAGTCTTGCTGAGAGAAAAATCTTTGTAATATTTAATTTTATCCAAACTTGCCAACAGCTAATTATGAATGCAAATGTCCAATCAACAGCCACTGAGGGATATTTTGTGTTAAGTGCGTTCAGTTCAGAATTGACAGTATCCATAGGATTTTCCAGTACTTCATTGAAATACTACTTTCTAAAATTTAAAGTACAGTTTGATATTTGATGTCCTGATTATGAGAATATCCAGTGGTGATCTAGTAGGAAGGAAATCATATGTCATTATAATATATTAGATAGCTGAATGATAAAGGAGAAATGTCATATAATTTCTAGGGTTACTCACTTGAGATGTCATGTCAGCACTGCTGCCATTCCATTCACCTAGATCATCCATAATGTTCCTTCCACGCTGAGTAAAGAAGACTTTTCTGGGTCTACTCAGTTTCAACCATATTTTTATACCAGAAGTCTACCATTGCTGAACCACTTCTGTGTCTACTAGGAAAGTATATTCCATAGCACTGGTCTGATGAGCATAAAGTGCTTTCTGGAATGTCAAGCAGTTACTGATTTCTTCCCTGTGCCAATACAATGACAATGAACTCAAATCTTACCACTGATGCTTCATCTTGGAGTTGAAACAGTGGCTGCTTACTACTAAAGAACAAAAGAACATAAAAGGGTTTTTTGTTGTTGTTGGTGGTGGGGTTTTTTTGTTGTTGTTGTTAATCTATGTGAGTAAAAAGACCTGCAACTACCCTTATAACCATGTCATTATAATGTGTATTGATCACCAATCTCCTGTGGATCCATGACTTTAGTCTTTTGCTCCTTTCTTACGAGCATGCGCTTGTCCATAAACCTGGAAATTCAATATTAAATGCTACTTTCCTGGGCCATGTATGGCAGATTCCAGATTTTGTTGTGGAAGTCTTGATTTTAGAAATCTTTCCAGTTTGACTTTTTCCAACTGACTTTTGATGAAAATGAACAGGATCCCAGATTGTTCTACTTTCACCTGAGTATGGCCAAGGTGTAAAGTAGAGGAATTAATTGAATAAATCAAGCCATCCACAAACGATTATAGACCAGAGATGAGTTCTTTTAAAATGAAATGCCAATATTATTTCATTATTTATGTAAATACTATTTTACAACATGGTATCCACATGGCACAAAGCACTTTTCAGGATTATTTGCATTGAAGTGTTAATTAGAGGCTGTCTGGTGATCTGAAATTGATTCTGATATTGAAAAGACCAAGGAAATGTAGCACATGCCAGGCTACTCAGCATAAACAGCTAAACACATCTATTTTTTCTAGGAAGTCAAGCTGAATTTTTAATAGGATAACACTTAAAAAGACCTGTCTTGACTCTCTCCAAACAAACCCAAGGGAGGATACATATAACTAATAAGACTATATCCCAGATGCTACTCTGTGGACTTACTATTTGCTTATTTTTACTATGAGTGCTCAGAACTATGTAGCTTGCGGAAGGTGGGTTCCTGCCACTATAATTGAAGTCATGGGTCCTGTAGCATTAAAGTTTCACTATACGTGTGTCTGTGTGAGCTTGCCATGTGGATCAATTGTGAAAGTATTCTTTCCATTTGAGTTGGCAACAATAAGACTTTAGAGACACCTTTCAAACCATCCAGTTTTTTGGTTACATTTCCTTGAGGAATTAATAGAACCATAAAGCTACATAAGTAAGAATTGTTCTAGGGGATACTTCAACTGCTAAAATGATATCACTCGATATTACTGTTCCTACTCATATAATACATATGGCCTCACAAAAAGATCCATGCCTTTGCTGGTTAAAAAGCAGGGCCACTTGTTTGGGATGTTAAAAAACAAATTTGTGGTCAGATATGGATAAGACTGGATGGCCTCTTAAGGATCCTTCTTATTCATGAGGACTAAGGGAGAAGGAGCATTGTATGAGAATGCTAGAGGGCATGATGAGGATATTTTTGTTCCTTTGAGTCCATATGTGTATTGTACCTTTGAGACTTTGTCGTTAGTTCCACAATATGATTCTAAGTCAGGGTTTCACATGGAATATGTTTTTAGTATTGATGTTCAGTCATGATGAATCCCTGATTTTCTTTCCTACTAATGACATCTAACGAGACACAAAGCCCCTAGGATTCTGGCCAGTGTGAAGAACGGAGCAGTGTTGGGAAGTCAGAGCATGCTGACATAAAGTCAAAACACAGAACTTCTTCCAGTCATACTTACTACTAATAATAAAAAAAGAAAGAAAGAAAGAAAGAAAAAGCCGATATTGAGAAGGTCATCATGAAATGTTATAACCTAGCAGAAATAACCATGGGGACTGACCTATTCTTTTAGCCTGTGTCTAACAATATGGTTTCTATTGTATAAGCTTTGTGTAACCTGAAAAAATAATTTAATATTATTCCAATTTGGTTGCTACCATATGGTTAATTCTAGATATATGGGAGATTTGAGGTGATTTGCTTTTTAAAATTTCTTTTGGAAGTAATCTCATAAAAAGCTGTGTATAATTATATTTTATGGAAAAATGTGGGGTAGGAAGTATTTTAACATAGAGCCTAAAGACCTGAGTTCGAACCCTGACTCTGACACTTGAATTCAATTAAACATTTATTAAACACTTTCACTGTATGCAAAGCATTGTACTAGGTGCTAGGAATACAAAGGCCAAAACAAAAGTCCATGTTGGTTATATCAGATGAATTTTAGGGTCACCTCATGTTCTAAAATACTACTTTTTTTCCAAGGAAAAAGAATTGACTAGGAAGTTATTAATTCCTGACTCTTCAAATGTATTGGCATTCCTTGCTTCACTTTTACCTACTTTGCCAGGTTTTAGTGATTATGGGAGACAGGTTCCTTGCATTGAGAAGGGCTCATAGTTACAGCTACGCTCAATCCAAACATATTGCTTTTGTAATGATCATCTTGTCTTCTAAGTATTGACTTCAATCATCATCAGTTTTCCAAAAATATTTTTTTTCCAGAAACTTCTCCTTGGATCCCAAAGTGGCTTACATCTATCTGAAAAGAAAACTAAGAGATTACAGACAAAGAACAAGGCAGGGCTTGTGGAAAACAAACAAGCAGAAACCAGGGAGCATCCTTCTGTATCATTGTCAAAAATTATGATTTTTTCTTCCTCAGTAAAAACATATAAATATTAATTTCATTTGCTGTGTTAATGGTACATAGCTTAGAGATGACTGTGCAGGATTTCTTGTAGTCCATTAAACTAAAAGAAATTCTGACTAAAGATTAAGAAAGTAATATAAGCTTATTATAATTATGGAATGGCTGATAATATATTTCTGTATCATATAAGCAACAAAATGTTGGGAATTCAACATCACTTGAATATTTGGGAAAGGAAAAACATACACATATACGTGTATATGAATGTATATACTTATAGATCTATGTGCAGGTATGCATGTATACATACATGCCTATCTATCTATCTATCTATCTATCTATAACTATCTATCTATCCATCTATCTATCATTACATGGTAGACAGAGAAAAGGTCCTGGATTCAAGAAGATCTACGTTCAAGTCCCTTTCTGATACATACTGACCTTGTGACATTGGTCATGTTATTTAATCTCTATGTTGGCCTGCAACTCTTTTTTTTTTTCAGCCAATTTTTTTTTTTTTGCAATGTCCAACACATGACACTCCATCTTCCATCTCTGTACCTTTGAATGATTTCTCCATCCCTGCAATGCTCATCCTCCACACTTCTGAGAATTCCCACTTTGTTTCAAGGCTCAGCTCAAGTGCCACCTTCTCCATGAAGCTTTCCTTAGATACCACAATTGCCTCTCTTACCAAAAAATTCCATTGTATTTATTTAACACATGCCCTCTCCTCTTTTAAAATGTAAGCTCCTTGAGAGTTCCTTGTCTTCGTATCTTCATTGCCTGGCACATAGTAGGTGCTCAGTAAATGTTTATTGATAAAGTATTATATGTATAGCCCAGTGATAGGTGCCAAGAATACAACTAAAAAAACCCATTTCTCCCCAACAAAGACAGGTATCAAATGACGAAAAAAAAAAACCCAACCCATATCAAGAACATATTTTCATACTTAAAACCAGTGTCATTAATTCTCATATAGCAGCAAAACTTTCACTCTGTAGGACGAAGCCAGGCCCTGATGCACTCCCTTCACTTGTTATTGCCTAGACCCTCCACACTCTGTGCACTGAGAACTGTGATTCTGGATTCAGGAAAATTGTTCGGGAGGGACAGCCTGTCTTCTGTTTTCACTGTGCCCAATGTCCAGAGGGAGAGATTTCCAAGCAGAGGGGTAAGTGTTTAAACACAATGCTGAAGTTGCAGACCTGGGAGACTGGAAGAATGGTGATCTCAATAGAAATAGGGAAGATCATGAAAGTAGAGGATTTTGGTGTGAGGTGGTACTTCATGTTTGCTCTGATTTACGCTTCGCTTTTTATTAATGATGTGGAGCATTTTCCCTCACCTATTGAAAACTTTGTTTTTTTTTTTCCTTCTGTGAACTCATTGCTCATACCCTTTAACCACTTCTCTATTGGTTAGCAATCTCCCTTTTCTACTAGCTCCTCCCCTGTGGCTAACAGATATACCCTGATCTAACCCATCCTGCAACTCTTTGGATAAGTTGAACAGTTGCTGGACTGCATTGTTACAGAGAATTTCCTTACCAGGAATTCCTCTCATCAATAAAATCATAAGTTTATATCAAAATATTCATGGAATCACTGAACTTGGAGTTCTGACAAATCTGTATGCCCACATACACACACACACTCCCAAACACACATGTACCCCAATATCCACAGACATCTAAACAGATATCTATGTCTAATTCATTCATTTATTTTTAATTAGACTGGTGATCTTATTAGTGTAGGGAACTCCCTGTGAGTTATCGCCCTCTAACCAATGCTGACCAGCACTTTCTCTGCAATTTATACTATAGTCATAATGAGCTTCTCAGCTACTGTCTAAAATCACATAGTCAGTATGTATAAGATGTGAAACTCCAACTCTAGTCTTCCCAAGTCTGTTCACAACATTGCCAGATAGATAGACTAGTACATAAACAGATGGACAGATAATCGTACATGTACACATGTTCGATACTACTTATATTTTTATATGTATATGTAAGTTACCAAACCTCAAGGCAGGGACGACTAGTTGGATGGAGTACTGGACCTAGAATGAAGAAGACTAGTTCAAATCTAACCTCAGATACTTAGTATGTGACCTTGGACAAATCACTTAACTTCTTTCTATTACAATTTCCTTAAATTTTAAAATGGGTATGAAAATAACTGCCTCTTTTGGTTGTTATGAAGATCAAGTAAGTCAACATTTATCAAGCTTTTAGCACAGTGCTTGGCACAGAGTAAGAACTTAATGTTTGTTTTCTTTCCTTCCTAACTAAACATTTTATAGAATAGCCTGTGCCAGATTAACTTAAAAATAAAAGCTATTTCTAACTGAAAGAAGGTATTTATAATTCTAATGATATACTACCAAGTCTCAATATTTTTATGATTATTCATTATTTTTAATTATGATAATAGAGTTTGAGAAGAGACAGTATGGTGTAGGAGTAAGAATGTTGGATTTGAACATCAAGGACCTAGGCTTGAATCCCTTAACTATCTTTGGGATCTTGGGCAAGTATTGCCTCAGTTTCCTCATTTCTAAAATGAGGGGATTGGACTAGGTGTCTAGGGTCCTTCTCACCTCTAAATCTAAGATCTTATGATACTTTACAGTACAGTACATATATATTATACACACCTATACATGTGTGTTTATATATATATATATGAATATAAATATTTGGATGTGTTTTGTAAATCTATATGTATATACACGTATGCATATGTATATACAAGTATATATTTAAATATGCACACACATATATTTTATATACATATATGCATATATATTTTTAAAACACATTCAAATATATTACTGAAATTAGAATTAAACTAAAATTGTATATTTTATCTACTTTACCAGGTAGTCTATTTTAAATAACATACATGATATTTGAAGAATATACAAATAAGTTTTCCTTTCATTAACTCAATTTAAAAAAAAAGTAATATTGTCAGCACTTTTAAGTGGCTTCTCTTGAAGAAAAAAAGAGTCCCAGTTTTGAAGATAAATGAGCATCACATTTTGGCACTTGTACCAGAAAATAAGGATCAGGTTTACATTAAAGGCTTTCCATGTTCAAGTAAGACTAACACACTTTGTTACAAGGGAACATATTTTGACCTGGGATATAAGTTGATCTGTGATATAATCAAGTATTCTATAATAGGGTTTCAATGTAGGCATAAAAAGTTTAATTACAAAACAATTAAATTCCAGAGATTTAAAGAAACTGCATTTTAAATACAAGAAATGACTTTTATATGCTGTGAGTGCTACAAGAAATGCAATTATTTGTTTAGTCATTGTTACAAATGCTAATGTTTTCTTTTTTGTTGTTGTTGTTGTTTTTCCTCCCCTCCTCCACCCCAATACCTGAGCTAAATTGTAGTCTAACATAAAAGTGAATCTACTGATTTGGAGAGGGGGATAACTATTAGATATCTGTTGGTTTGAGCGGCTTCACTGCCTAATTCTACATGGCAGTGGAACTTCAATCATGACTGTGAACAGGTTTTAATGTGCTTAGCCTTTCTGGGCCATGCCTTCCTGCCCAGAGTCACGCCTTTCCAAAGATAGTTCATTATTTTCTATTGAGTGTCAAGACTTACAAAACATATCTGTGGGGTTGTATTAACACCCCTGAGCAACAAGGCCATCATTTCTGAGAGAAGATCCTCCTGAGCCCCTTTCTATGGCTCTATATGGCTTGTTCTTCTGGGCTGGGAATAATGAGGCCTGCTGGGTGTAAGTAAGCCTGTGGGTTTTGTGTGTGTGAACAATAAGTAGGATCCTTTGATGGTAATACTTGCCATTCATCCAAATGATATGATATGCTGCTCTGCCAAATCATTTCTTTGGGATAGCTAGGCCAAGAAAGTTTTTTAAGGCCCTGAATTTCTGTCAAACCTGACTCCAAACCCAAGCTCCTCATCCCAAAGATTTGCTTGGATTATAAATTTTGATAGTATCTTACACTGAGAATTATTATACACGGCTGTCAATGTATTGGTTTGGTATGCATACATTGGATTACTACCATGGTAATACTTCTCTTAGGCATCATCAAAGACAAAGTTACACAAGTAAATCCATTTCTACTCTATCCCACTTGGGTTTCCTTATTTCAGGAGCACTATTGATCCAATAGCTATTTTGCCACAGTATTACTAATACTTTAAAATGGAAAGTTCCTTTTCATTGTTTTGCCAGCATTGAAGGATTCTTTCAATGTTTTATGAGATCAGTTGAGATGTACACACTCAGTTAGGGGTAGGGAGATGAGATCATGCTGATAAACCACAAGACCCGAGATGTCCATTCCTGACATTGCATGAAGTTTCTGAGATTCTTCAGCTTCGAAGATTCTTCAAGAAGCCATCTAATACATACCTTTATTCATGACATCTCCCAAATGTCACTTGTTTTTTTTTCTTTAAAAACACACATGGAGACACACAACCAGAACTACGACCAGTGTATTTTAAAAAAAGAAGTTATCACCACATTGTTATATCATCATTACAAATACGCACTTTTATGAATATTCTGCAGAAAGAGGGATCATGTCAAAGTTAAATTGGTTGTTTGAAAAGATTCTTAGCTCTCAGAGACTGCTTCAGCATCATTAGTCTCCCCCAGAAAAAAAAGTATTTAAGAAAGTAAACCATTCTGAAGGTATCTAAACCATGTTGATTGAAGAGTGATAATCTCTTCTCTTGGTATTGGTATTTAGTCATTTCTCTTAAGACAATATACTAGTTGTCTGGGTTGATAGAAGGGAAAAAAAGGTCTTCAACTTCTCTGATGTTCTTTTGAAGACTTTTTAGTCTAACATTCATTGAAAAAGTCTTCAGAAAGGCTGATTGCCTCCAAAATTATGTTTTGGAGGGGCTGATGTCTTATTAGAATCATAGAATGAAAAATCCCATTATGCTAACAAGCCTCATGCTGTCGCCACTAGATCATTCTTAGCAACATATTTTCTTCTGATATCTCCAGATTAGTTTTAAAATATTGTCATCGAATAATAAACAGCATTTATTTTTATTAGCTTTCCTTATTGGAGAGCTCCTTCCTTGTTCAGTAGACTTCTTTCTCCTCCTCTTTCTTATTTTCTGTGAGGAAAGGTTGATCTAAGCATGAAACAGACTTTATTTTCTTGTTAGCAATCTGAACTCTAGATTACTGATAGACTAGTCTGAGAAGTATTTAAAAAAAAAAGAAAATTACTTCCTCCCAGAAGACAGATATTCACCTCCTCTTTGGAAAGTGAATATCAGAATGCAACTGCAGGGGTAGCAGCCCGCACCATCAAAGTAATTGTTTGGGGTATCTCACACATCTAGTCCTAGCTTACTTGTTAAGGTCACGCTGAGACTAATTGAAACGAGGAACCAGAAATCTGATTTCTACAATTTCATTCAAAGTATAGAAGAGACAAGAAAGCAAATGCTTCCAAAAAAAATCAGTGTGTAGGCCAGAATGAGAAACCTTCTTCAAAGATACCCTTTACAACCATAATAGCTCACATTTATGTAGCATGTTGCAATTTGCAAGATGAGTTCCTCATCATAATTCAGTGACACAAGTATTAGAAGCATTGTCTTCTCTGGATCTCAGACTGGGAAATGGTTTAAAGAACTTGACCGAAGGTCACACATTAAGTACTAGATCTAGGACTATCACCCTGGTCTGCTGATTCTACTGCTGGTGAATTTTCATCCTACAATATATGATTTTATATTCTATAGCACATAGTAGGAGCTTTATGACGGTTTATTGAGCTGAAGTAGGGGAGTATTAACTGTAGACACTTTTTAGACTTCGTGATCCTGTAACTTTGGGTTTAGACTGAATGGCACTGAATGACAAAGGGGATGACTCCAGAGAAAGTTGGGAAGACTTGTATGAAATGATCAAGGGTGAAGTGGGAAGCACTGTTATATTTTCAATTGAAATTCCTATATTATGTTTTATAGCACTGACATGGTTTCTGTCAGTTTCATATCTGTTTTGTAATCTTTGTCATTATTCTCAAGCTTTTTTTGAGATAGACAGATTTTACTTTTGTGAAATAACTCGATATTTTATAATTTAAGCTCCTTTTGAACTTCTGTAATTTAGAGATAAACACTTAATCTGGATTTATTACAAAGTTAACTCCATGATATAAAATGAGTAGAACCAGGAGACCTATTATATAATAACTTCAGCATTGGGAAAGAAAAGCAACTTTGAAAGATTTAAGAATGTTTATCAACCACCACCGCACAAGACTGATAATAAAGCATGCTACCCACCTCCTAACAGAGAGCTGATAGATTCAAGGTGTAGAATGAGACATATTTTCAGATAAAGCCAGTGTGTATACTTGCTTTGTTTTATGATGCTTATTGCTAACACAGGAGGAATTTTTTTTTTTTAAATGGGGCAAGGAATTAAGGAGAGAGAGTCTAGCTAGTGATAGTGATGCAAAAAAAAAATGTTAAGCGTTTAAGAGAAGGGAATATAAACCTCTCAGAGGGGCAACTTAGACACAAAATATTTGAACAATTTCATTTTGTATTTTTTCTATTTGGACACTATGACTAGTAACTCAAACAAGGATGATATAAATACTTTTGAGAGTAATTTAATGTTTCTGGGCTACAATTGAATTAAATATATCTTGGGTCACATAAAAATCCCTTTCCACCTGCTTCTTGTGCTCCAATATTATTATAGATTTGATTCATGTCCAAGCATCTGTTTTAACATTGCTTTAAAAGTAAGTTTGCATCATGATGACAGTTTATTAATACACACAGTAGTTCTAGGACCTTTTATGTAATTAGTCTGGTGATTTCTGGCAAACAAAAGAACCAAAAGCAATAATATTCTTCTGAAGTCTTTAATAGAATGAATTTTCACTTCATGTTGAAATTAACATTTTAAAGATATTTTCAAAGGCACTATTTTTGTTGTTCCAAAGTCTTTATTTGGCCAAAAATTTCCTGGGCCTGCATTTCTCTATAACTGGCCTCAGTTTGAAATGAAAAAGAGCGTCACATCATAAAATGTATCATTACATGTTCTGTTATATCACAAAGCCTTTTTCTCATTTCACTTTCTGTAGATTCATTATCTTGTGGCGGAGGAACCCTAACCAATTTAGAATTTTGACATGTAAATATTCTAAAATGCTCAGGCTTTTGTAAGTGTTCTCATACTGTTTATGCTTATATAAATGGGAAGCTTGCTTGAGAGCAAACTTTTTCTCTAGAAATTTCTCATAAAGCTATTTAGTTCTAAAACATTCAAGGAACTATCTTTCTCCTGACATTTTCACAATTTCTACCGTAATTAGCGTCCGGCAGAGAGAAGAAAATATCCTAAAAATCACAAAAGGGGAATAGATCTGGCAGACAAATTTGGGGGTGATTGTATTGGCCCAATTACCTATTCTTTAGTTAGATTGTCATCATCCACCTGTTGTCCTAAAGACTGAGTCCTTTTCTATGAAACAGTATATTTCTGTGAGGCAGTGTATTTAGCTAAATATCCAAAATTCTCTGGAAAACCCTCCTGCTATGATATGATTAAAGATAAATATGCATATGTAGGAAGTAATTATGTTAAATACATATTTTTCCTTTTATAAAATATTTTTCATTTGCATTGTCTTCCCCTCCCCATAAAGAAAACTTTCTTACTATAAAATAATGTTAAAAAGAAAGAAAAAGGCAACTCAAAAAATGACCCCTCGGTTGACATTCTCTTCTAAGCCTGAGAACCTCTATTGTCTTTCCTCTGGTAATAAATGATAATAATTAAAGGCAAATACACAATAATTAGTCACACTAGGTTTATCCATCTGGTGTACCTGTATCATATCACTGTGTCTTTGAAACAGTTGACAAGCAGCATATTGCAACACATCCTGCTAATGGGTCTAAGTGGGGAATGGAAAGGTAAAGGGGTCATCACACAAAAAGGGCAGCAGCAGGGAACAAGAGTTTTACACATTAAAAAAACTTTTTTCACTGACCATTAAGATGAATATCATCTGCTAGCATATGTGTTTCTAATCAGATGTTATCAGAATTTAGACACATGACGAATTTGTGCTTAGCACCAATTTTATTTATGTTTTATTATTTTTTTCAGTCTTTTGATTTTGTTTTTGTATTTCCTGTTGTCTCACTGAGTCATTAACTTCTATTCGATCTATTCTAATTTTCAAAGAGTTAGTTGCTAAGGTATGTTTTTGTAGTATATCTTTTGCTAAACTGTTAATTCTCTTTCCAAGTTCTTTCATCCATAGTTCTCATTTCTTTTCCACTTTTATATCCTCTAGCACTTTCATTTTACAAATAAGATTATTTTTTAAATTCTCTAGGAACTCTAGTTAAATTTGTATCTAGCCTCTGTTTTTCTTCAAGGTTTTGCTTGTAGACATTTTGGAGTCATTCTCTTCCTCTGGGTTTGCTTCTTGGACATACTTGTCGCCTAACAGCTCTTTATGATAGCACTTAAACATTTTTACTAATTCTTCCACCCTTAGTTCACAAACGGTGAGGTTGTTAGGTCCAGGTTTTACACACTTCTGGAGAGGATGCTTGGTGTTTGCATAGTCCTGTTTTGTATTCTCTTGGGTCCTGTTGCTGCTTTCTCTGGATAGTAAATATTTGTTCTTCAAGGACCTCAGAAGCAGCTGAAACTGGGAATTCGCAAGCTTTGAGTGTTCCTGAAACTGTATAACAATTATAATATAATAATAATAATGATTGCTAGCATTTATATAACACTTACTATATGCCAGGCCCTGTGCGAAGTGTTTTACAAATATTATATCATTTGGTCCTCACAACAATCCTGGGAGGTAGATGCTATTATTATCCCTATATCACAGTTGAGAAAATTGAGGTAAGCAGAGGTTAAGTGACTTGCCAAGGATCACACAGCTAAGAAGTGCCTGAGGCTGGATTTGAACTCAGGTCTTTCTGACTCCAGGCCTCGAGCTCTGTCCACTGTGTCATCAAGTTACCTGTATCTTTCTGATTGCTACCTTCTTGGTCTAAGCTTGGCAAACTCCTGATCCAGGGCTGGATGCAAACAGTTGCCGCTCAGATATACTGCTTCTGGATTGAACCACTTTCAGGAAGAACAAAGGCCCCACAGATTCAGAGGAACGTAATTGCAGCTCCCACATGGTCTGAGCTCCCTGCTCTGGTCGCTTAGTGGGAGGCTTCAGACCAGATAGGTTGTTGTCCAAAGTCAGTGCCAGATAGCAGTGGCTTGCTTAGGTTCATGCTCCTTCCCCAGAATGTAGCCTCAGGCTATTGACCACTCTACTGTGGCCTGACACCCCTAGGTACAAATGCCCTCTTCAGTTCCCACTGGAACTTCAACCCAGGTCTGGGATATAAGCAAAAGAGTTTCTATTTGGCTGCAGTTTCTGTTCTTCACAGGGCAAATGCTGAACATGGGACCTCTTTTCACATGCTGTTAAGCACAGCTATAGGCCCTAGTTTTGTCCCTACACTGGATGGCTGGCTAGACATTGACCCCGGTATCCTCAGATCTCACCTGTCTCCTATCTAAATCTGAACTGGAAAAAGGACTCATAGTGATGTTGCCTTGGCTTTCCCAAACAGCACTTGGTCTAATGCTTTTCTAGGTCCATGTAGAGAAGTTGGGAGAGAAAGGGCAGGAGTTAAACTACATTACTTGGTCTCACTCTACAATCCTGGTTAGTATTCTCTGGATTTTGTCCTTACACATACTGGGATGATCTGAATATGATTTAAAGTATGCTTTTGGAGTTGTCAGTTTTTCCTGAATCTGCTTTTTCAATTCATAGAGAAGTTTAATGTTGACTCAATTTGTTTTGGTTTTTCTTTTTTAAATCTAGAAATTTGTATATGTTTTTATGTATAACACTGACTCTTTATACTCAAATAGAGCTGCAACTTCATTAATGTATGTATGTTTTCCCATTATAAAGATCACGGACCATTCATGTAGGTACATCCTGTGGCAATCTAATCCATATGTTCTAATAATTTCATTACAAGTGGTCCACCTAATGGACTGGGTGGGAATAAATGGAGCCCATTGCTGTCTAGTCACCTGTTTCAGTCAACTATGTGAATAGCTCATGTTTTTTTTTTCCCTCATATGTTTCTTTGATAGCATGCTTTCCTCCATTTCTCCTTTATAATTCTTTGTTTAGAGAAATCAGCCAAGATATCAGAGTAGGAGGAAGCTGCACAGTCAGCTTCTCTGATAACTATCTCAACAAAGTACTCAGCTTAGCCCCAGACCAGGTGGTGATCAAAATTTAAGAAGAAACCTTAGTGGGTCATCTCTCTATCAAAAGATTACAAATTCAGCTCAAAGGAAAATTATCGTGGCAGGAATGGTGGAATAGTGGTAGCTTCAGATAGTGAAGCCGGACTCCAGCAGTGGAACACAGCCCCATTGCACTAGCCCCAGAGAACACACACTGAGCCCTCTGGCACAGGGAAGCAGAAATCTCTTTCTAATTCCAGAGAGTGGACCTCAGACTCACCCCTCAGGTGAAAAACAAGGCAACAAATCCACCTCTCTGACTTTTGGGGAGAGGGAAATCAAACACTTGGCCTCCAGGTACAGAGACCATGGTACTATCTTTCTAACACAGGAGAGAGGAAATTAAAGCCAGTCCCTTGAAGCAGAAGAGTTCCATGGAACTGTCTCTCTAACACAGGAGAGAGGATCTTGGATCCAGACTGAAGGAAAAGACCAAAGATACAGTACAATTTTGCTCTAAATCAAGAGAGTGGATCTTGGATCCAGACCTCAGGATCAGAACATGAAAACATCATTATCACTCTCACCTCAGTAGCACAGATGCAAAACAGATAAGAGAGGTCAGGCCCATACAAGGCCAGGATAGTCCTGCCAGAAGTGCATAGATCTTAGCGATATCTGACCAAAGTCCCAATCCAGGAAGTGAGGCTAGGAGGACAAACAAAAACCCCCACAAAGATAAAGAGCTATTATGATGTCAGGGATGCCCAAGACACAAACACACAAACCTAGAAGAGAACAATGATTCCAAAATCCCTACAATCAAAACTTTAAAACAAAACTTGGCCAGAAGATCAATTAGAATTCCTAGCAGAAATAAAGAAAGAGGTTTTGTTTTTTGTTTTGTTTTGTTTTAGGCAATTGGGGTTAAGCGACTTGCCCAGGATCACACAGCTAGTAATGTCAAGTGTTTGGGCTGAGGCCAGATTTGAACTCAGGTCCTCCTGACTTCAGGGCCGGTGCTCTATCCACTGTGCCACCTAGCTGCCCCCAAGAGTTTAAATGATACATTTTAAATAAAATCATAGTGTCAATTTTTTTTTAAAAGAATAAGCCATGGAAGAGAGTCTTGGAAAGAGAATTAAGAGCTTAGCACAAGAAGTGCAAAACCTTACCCAAGTAACAGACTACCAAAAATTAGAGCAAACCAAATAGAAGTAAATGATTCCATTAGGCAATGAGAAATATTAATATAAGGTAAAAATATTTAAAATTAGAAGAATATATATATATGTCAAAAAAATCTATCTAAAACTAGTGACCTGGAAGACAGATCATAGACAGATAATTTAGGAACCACTGGACTATCTGAAAGCCAGGACCAAAAAAGTCTGATTATATTTCAAGAAATCATGAAAGAAAACTACTTAGATCTCTTAGAATGAGAGGGCAAAGTGAAAAATAGAATCTATCAATCACCTTCTGAATAAAATCCCAAAATGAAAATTCTCAGGAACATCAGAGATAAAATTCAGGACTTTCAGGTCAAAGAAAACTACACGGCCAGCAGCCAGAACAAAAGGCATTCAAGCACCAAAGAACCACAGTCAGGATCGCACAAGATTTACAATTACCAATAACAGAAATAAAGAACATGGAATACAATATTCTACAGGCAAAAGAGGTAGGACTACAACCAAGAATAACTTCCTTTGAAAAACTGAGTATCATCTTACAAGGGAAAAATGAAGCTAAGTACACCATCACATCATCTTCCAAAAAAATGATTATTTTGTCTTATCTTTGCATATGTTTATTCCTTCAGTTTCTACAGAGTCAACTAAAAATTAATTGAAATAATTAATCGCCAGTAAAGTTCCATAATACAAAATAAACCCACATACATTGTTAGCACTTTGGTATGTTACCAATAAAACTCAGTGGGAAAAGATAAAAAGATAAATTCCACTTAAAATAACTACTGAAGATGCAAATACCTGGAAGTCTACCTATTAAGATATGTGCAATAATTATATGAGTACAACTAAAAAACATTGTTTAGAGAAAAACAAAGTTGGACCTAAGTGGAAAAATATTTATTGTTCATGGGTAGGCTGAGCCAATAACATAAAATGATAATATTAGCTAAATTAATTTAATTGTCCAGTGCCATATCAACCAAACTAACAAAGGATTACTTTATAGAATTGGAAGAAGAATAATGGTGAAATTCATCTCAAGAAATAAAAGCTCAAGAATCTCAATGGAAATAATGGGAAAAAAAAGTATGAGGGAAAGGAACCAAGAGTATCAGGTCTCACACAATACTTCCAAGAAGTTTTCATCAAAACAATTGAGTACTGATGAAAAAATAAAGAGACCAATCACTGGAAAAGATTAAATATAAATTATATCAAAGAAAACTTAGTTGACTTGCTTTGGATAAGCTTAATTATTCTAGCTATTAGGGTAAAGACTTACTATTTAACATAAGCTGTTGGGAAAACCAGACAACAGCTAGTAGAAATAACTTTTAGACAAATATCTCAAACTGTTTACTAAGAAAATCTCCAAATGGGTACAAGCCCTAGATATAATAATAATGTCATAAATAATTAGAAAAGCAAGGAAAAAATTACAATGGATAGGGAATGAGTTCATAATCAAAAAGGCAATAGGATTACAGAAGACAAAATGGATAATTTTGAGTAATACAATTTTTAAAAGATTTTGCACAAGCAAATTCAAAGAAGCTATGATTAGAAAGAAAACAGTTAACTAAGAAAAATATTTGCAGCAAATTTCTCTGGTAAGGGTCTCATTTCTAAAATACATAATGAATTGATTAAAATTTATAAGAAGCAGCAGTAGCATTCCCCAATTGATAAACCATCAAAGGATAATAACTGAGAAAACCAAGCTTTGTATAGCAATATGAACAAAATATTCCTAATCACTGCTAATTAGAAAATGCAAATTAAAAGAATCTGAAGTTTACCTCATACCAGATTTTGTACAGTTGACAAATGAGGAAAATGGCAAGTATTGGAAGGAATTATAAATGACAAATGTTAGAGTGGAGATTACATATTATGAACACCAGAAATGTTTGTGCAATATTTCCCCCATTTGATGGCTTTGATTATATTAATGCAAACTCTTTTTAAATTTTATGTAATAAAATTGTATGATTATTCTTTTGTGATAACCTCTATTCTTTCTTTGGATGTAAAATTTCTCCCTAATTATAGTTGTGAAAGTTATCATCTTCTGTTCTCTGATTTTTGAAAGAGGAAAATTTCACATTTAGGTCCTTTTAGGGCTTATTGTGGTGTATGGTGTAATATGCTGTTATAAACTTATTTTTTATCAAGCTGCTTTCTGTATTTTTTCCAGCGATTCTTGCTGAATAGAGTCTTTTCCCCGGTAGTTTGTGTTCTTGGGTTTATTGAACATTAGGCACCTGTGTTCTTTTGCATTTTACTTTTTTATTTTCATCCACAGGTCCATCTTGAAAGCTCATCTGAAATCATGCATTTTTTAGGAAGCTTTTCCATATCTCTCCTGTTAGCAGTAATCCTTCCACCTACCCATCGCACAAGTACTCAAATGGCATTTCATTTATACCTCAATTATGAACTTCCATATATTATTTTGTATCTTAATTATTACATGTTATATTCTCCTCCTAAACTGAAATTTTCAGAAGAGACAGGACCATATCTTATTTGAAAGGTTTGTCTCTCTTGGTGCTTAGCATAGCTCACTGACAATAGTGTGTCCTTAATAAATATCTGTTTAACAAATATGTGCCAATGAATGAATCATGATCTAATACAAGGAGTGCAATGCCTTACTCCATCCCATAGCTGCAATAAAGTAGTTATTAATTAAAAATGAGAGGACAACAACAGTAGCTCCATGACCTGAATTTTATTTCTATATCCAAATTTCTCTACTTAGTGATACATTTTAAGGTGATGGTTAAGAACAAGAAGTAAATAGCCCTATGAATCCATGACATTCTGTTCTGCTACTCTCTGCTAACCTCATAACAATAATCAACAAGAATATGGACTGAAGACATGCAAGATTTAGGACCACTAGGTTCTGTGGTCTAATTTCTGGTTCTCCTAGAATCTTGCTTTAATTTGTCCTTACAGATAATTTTTATTATACTCTACCCACAATGAAACATTTTTTTAAAAAAAAATGTGTATTGTGACTTAAATTTATATGAATAGTTTATTCAGAGGGAAAAAAAAGATGCTATTTGCTTTTGTTACAATTCACCAAATTCTGGGTGTCAAAAAGACTAAAGAGAATTTTGAAATTGGAACAGACTTAGGAGGTCATTTACTCTAACCTATTACCCTAGAAACCCTTTCTACTTTATCACAGATGGTTGGTTGTCTAGCCTCAACTTGAATAGACGCATTATTCACAGAACAACCCAATCCATTTTCAGACAGATGTTATTGCTAAAAAATTTTTTTCCAGTTCATATTGAACCATTGTCTCCCTCTCTACAATATTCATTCATTAGCTATAAAGAGTATGTTTAATTCTTCCAGATCATATAGGTAACAAACTGTCAAATTTATTTGAAGCTTTGAAGACATATTATATATCCAAAGAAGTCTGGCTACAATACATTAAATAGATATGCCAAAAAGAAAAGAGATTAGAAAGCATAATGTATTGAAGCAAGTAATTGATTTGGATTCAGGAGAGACCAGTTCAAATCTACCCTCTGACTCTTACTAGGTACATGACCCTGAGCAAATCACTTAATCTCCGAGTCTCAGTTTCTTTATCTATAAAATAGTACCTGTAATACCTGAAGCATCTATCTACCTCATTATGTTGTAAGAAGAAATTTAGTTCACTTTATCAACTTTGCAGTCATAAATGTTAAGTCATTATTAATTGACAGAAAACCATGAAGGAGTTATATATGTTAGTAAGACATTAGGTGGTATCATCTTGTTTCTGATTGTGGCCACTCTGGATCTAGTGAATTATATTACTAAATCTCTTATTGAATAAATCAGAAAATTCAAGAGAAAGAAATTTCAAGCCCCTTATGAGTCCAAAGAAAAATGACTAAAAATGACAGTTCATAAGATCATTGATTCAGAGTTAGAAGGGATTTCAGAGGTCATTTAGTCTAACCCCTTCATTTTAAATGAAAACACTGAGGCTGAGGGTAATTAACCAAGTAGGAAACTCTCAGTGAGCCATAAATTGGAGATTCAGAGGGAATAGAGAGTAAAGGAATTATTCCATTGGCCTGGAAGGATTGTGGACTAGATAGAGAACATGAAGAAATGGTTCAATATTTCTTATATTAAAACCCACGTTCGCTTATTACTGAAGCAATACTTTGAGGGATTGGTGAGGCACAAGGGAAAGTAGAGACAAGGGACAGAGTGGAACCAGAGATGCATTCTCATCTTCCTTAAGCTGAAGAGGTGAGAGGTCTATGGCTTTTATTTTTCAATCTTTAGATCCACATTAGAGGATTTGGGAGAGTAGTAAATGAACATTGGGGGTTTGTTGTTGTTTGGTCTTCAGTCATGTGTGACCCCATGTATTATATCCATAGGGATTTCTTGGCAAAGACAATGGAGTGGTTTGCCATTTCCTTCTCCAGTGTGTTCCCATTTTACAGATGAGGAACTGAGGCAAATAAGGATTAAGTGACTTGCTCAGGGTGGCACAGCTATTAAGTATCTGAGCCCAGGCTTGAACTTAGATATTCTTGATTCCAGGCCCAGTCCTCTAGCTTCCATATTACCTAACTATCCCAAAACAGATAGAATGCAAATGAAAAGTGATAGTAAAAAATATTCTAGAAGCATTGCTGTCTATTCCTAGAAAGGTGTGTTTATGTGGAAGGGGGGGCATAGATGAGGGAACCTTTGAACAGGCTCAATTCTGAAGGAATGGCCACATCAGCATATGAACAGAGGTTGTGTTTCTTGGATTTTTTCCCCAATATTAAATAATCTAAGGTGGGTAAGTAAATGGAGGAGGATATAGCTCCTGAGATAGGATTCATTGGCCTTAGGATCCCTTTTTTTTGGAGATGATATGATGCTATACTTAGAAAATCCTAGAGAATCAACAAAAAGACTATTTGAAATTATCAACAACTTTAGGAAAGTTGTAGGATACAAAATAAACTCACATAAATCATCAACATTTATATATACATAACCAATAAAGTAGCAGCAAGAGATAGAAGTAGAAATTCCATTTAAAAGAATTGTAAACAATATAAAATACTTGGGAGTCTACCTGCCAAGACAAACCCAGGAACTATATGAACACAACTATAAAACACCTTTCACACAAATAAAGTCAGATCTAAACAATTAGAAACAATTGGAAAAATATTAACTGCTTACGGGTAGACTGAGACAATATAATAAAAGTGATAATTCTATCTAAATTAATCTATTTATTCAGTGCCATACCAGTCAATCAAAAATTATTTCATAGAGCTAGAAAAAATAGTAACAAAATTCATCTGGAAAAACAAAAGCTCGAGGATATCAAGGGAACCAATAAAAAGCAAATGCGAAAGAAGGTGATCTAGCCATACCAGATCTCAAACTGTATTATAAAATATTATTATGAAGTATATGAAAACAATCTGTTACTGGCTAAGAAATAGAGTGCTAGATCAATGGAATAGAGTGGTACAAATTACATTATAGTCAACGATCATAGTAATCTAGTATATGATAAACCCAAACACAAAAACTCATTATTTGAAAAAAACTACTGGGAAAACTGGCAAACAATATGGTAGAAATTAACTGTATACCAACATCTCACATGATAAATCAAGATAAGGTCAAAATTAGCACATGATTTACATATAAAGGATGGTACCACAAGCAAATAAAGACAGCATGGAATAGTTTATATGTCAGATTTATGGATAAGGGAAGAATTTAGGACCAAAGAAAATATAGAGAACACTACAAAATATAAATAATTTTGATTATATAAAATTTTAAAAAGTCTTTGCAAAAACAAAACCAAAGCAACCAAAATTATAAGGAAAGCAGAAAACTGGGACAAACATTTTCAACAAGTATCTGATAAAGGCCTCATTTCTCAAATATAGAGAACTGAGTCAAACTTATAATAATACAAGTCATTCCCCAATTGATAAATGGTCAAAGGATATGAATAAGCAGTTTTCAGACAAAGAAATCAAAGCTATCTATAGTCATATGAAGAAATGCTCTAGATCACTATTGATCAGAGAAATGCAAATTAAAATATCTCTGAGGTACCACCTCACACCTAAAAGAGTGGCTAATATGATAAAAAAATGGAAAATGTTGGATGTTGGAAGGGATGTGGGAAAACTGGGACACTAATACACTACTGGTGGAGTTGTAAAATGATCCAACCATTCTGGAGAGCAATTTGGAACTATACCCAAAGGGCTATACAACTGTGCATACCCTCTGACCCAGCAACACCACTGCTAGGTCTTTATACCAAAGACATAAAAAAATGGAAAAGGACATATTTGAACAAAAATATTTATAGCAGCTCTTTTTGTGATGGCTAATCATTGGAAATCAAGGGAATGCCCATCAATTGGGGAATGGCTATACAAGCTGTGGCATATGATTGTAATAGAATATTATAGTTCTGTAAGAAATGATGAGTAGGATAGTTTCAGAAAAACCTGGAAAGACTTACATGAACTGATGCAAAGAGAAATGAACAGAACCAGGAGAACATTGGACATAGTAACAGCAATATCGTTCAATGAAGAGCTGTGAATGACTTAGATATTTTCAGCAAGTCAATCATCAAAGAGCTAGTGATGAAGTATACTATCTGCCTCCAGAGAAAGAACTGATATTGATTGAATACAGACTGAAGTATGCTATTTTTCACTTTCCTTCATGTTTTCTTTTATTAGTCTTCTTGTACAAAATGACTAATATGGAATTGTCTTACATAATTGCACATGTATAGCCTATATCTGATTGCTGACCATCTCAGGGAGGGGGAAGGGAAGAAAGGATAGAATTTGGAACTCAAAACTTTAAATAAAAATATTTTAAGAAAATTTTAAAGCAAGCATGCATCCCCAATATTTGTATATTTATTTAGAAATTAAATATAATACCAATATATGGATAGTATGTATGTATAATAACATATATATAAAATATGAATTTTAAAGCATGAAATAAGCAATCTTTTAAAATTGCATTTACTAATGGTAGAAAAACCTTTTACCCACTAGAATATTATTATTAATAAAAATATTTTTGTGAGAATAATATGATTTCATTGTTTCATTAATTTTTAAAATCTTGGTTTAACACTTTATAATACATTGATTTAAGGATTTTGCTAAAAGTTCTGTTTATTTCCATACTTGTCTTTAATGGCTATCATAGCTCAAAAATATAGCTCATAAAGATTTAAAGATCCAAATGGAAAACATGCATTGTTGGCTGTGCTTTTTAATCATTATGGAAAAGTATTTTCTGTTGCTGAACCACAAAGTTTTAAAATGTGAATAGTCGATCCTTGGTAGCACCACCCTCAGAGTTGTCTCTCCACTAACTACACATCTGAGACCACTATAGAAAGAAGTGGCAGTGCCAGGACAGCATCAGCCCAGTGGTAAGAGATTGATCAGGAAACTCCTCTATTAAGACACTGCCAAATGTCTCACACAATGAGACCATGACATATTGAAAGATGTTCATAGAGCAATAACTTTAAAAATCTGAGCAGTGAGATCATGTAGTTCATCATATCCTGTAGTGTCCAATGACTTGAACAGGCAATGTGTTCACACTTTAGAGCCTTCCAAATATGGCTCCCATCTACCTTCCCAGTCATTTCATATTATTTCCCCTAATGTATTTTACATGCCAGCCAAACTAACCTATTACTGCTCTTTATATACATTCCATACCCTGTGTCCTTGCCTTTACACATGTGGTCCCCCATACTTGCAATGTTGTTCATCCTTATTCCCACCTTGTTTTTTTGTTTTTTTTTCCCCTAGGCTCCTTCAAAGCATAACTCAGGTACCAACTTCTATATTAGATCTTTCCTGATTCCCACCCACTCCCTCCAGTTGTTTGCTTTCTCTCAGCTAGAAATCACTATGTATTAATATGGTCTGGACTCACTCTCCCAGAATCTGGGTAGACTACATCTCCCCTCAGAGATACTCCTGAGGAACTAGGGTATGTCTTATCTCATGCTATTGGCTCATGTCCCTTCCAACCGTATTACCCTAAACTGTTAAGAGCTTATGTGTGGCACCCCAGTTCCATTTAGCCACTTAGTATTGATTATCTATTACAGAAGGACATTTACATCAAAGCTATAGTAAGAATTGAAGTACAAACATTTCCTCCCAGTACCTCAGGGGCATCTTGTCCTCTATCCTATCTTGGCCTCTAAGGAGAATAGGTTCAAACTTAACTACATTCCAAGCAGAACCCAAAAAAAAGACAGAGTGAAACAAATCTCCAGCCAAAGACAGCCTGGATGGTTGATCAGAAAGGTACATCGTGCGGGGCAGGGAGAGGAGTGCAGTTTGGCGTGGGCGTGCAGGCCTCAGCCACCCTGGAGCAGGCCTCAGAGGACTGAATCGCAGGGAGCTGTGATGGTTTCCAGACTTCTCAACCCAGGAACGCCAAAGACAACTTAGAAGGTCAGTGGGAAAAGTCTGTGACTGCAGTGAGAGAAGGAGCTAGGTCTCAGTCACAAGGCCCAAAAGCAGCCTCTGGGGCTGCGGCTGTTTCCTGAGCTTCTGGCCCACAGACTGAGGGGGAATCAAATGGCTGATAAGAGGGGGATTGCAGGGATCTCTTTGCCACTGCTGAGGCAGGAATCTCTTGCTTTACTGGTGCTTGGAGCTGGGTCACAGTTCTGAGGGGCGGTCCTGGGGCGAGGAGGAGTGCTGGTGTAGTGGAGCTTGTTGTGGGGGTGGAGAGGAAACACCTCGCCCCTTATCATAGCACTGTGGAAGAACTGAAAATTTTCAGGTCCCTAGAAGTATCTCTGAAAACAGCTGTACAAACTCCTGAAGCTTGGGACAGTACATTCTCCACATTGGAAACAGACTTTTACCTTAACAAAGAGTTTAAAACTCAAGTAATTGGCCAGGATCATGAGTAAGCAGTGCAAAAGGAGTCAGACTATATTATCTTACTTTGGTGACAAAGAAGATCAAAACATACAACCAGAAGAAGACAACAAAGCCAAAGCTCCTACATCCAAAGCCTCCAAGAACAATATGAATCAGTTCCAGGCCTTGGAAGAGCTCAAAAGGGATTTTGAGAAGCAAGTAAGAGAAGTAGAGGAAAAACTGAGAATTTTGCAAGAAAATCATGAAAAACAAGTCAACAGCTTGCTAAAGGAGACCCAAAAAAATACTGAAGAAAATAACACCTTAAAAAATAGCCTAACCCAAATGGCAAAAGAGGTCCAAAAAGTCAATGAGGAGAAGAATGCCCTTAAAAGCAAAATTGGACAAATGTAAAAGGAAGTCCAAAAACTTACTGAAGAAAACAATTCCTTAAAAATTAGAATAGAGCAATTGCAAGCTAGTGACTTTATGAGAAATCAAGACACTGTAAAACAAATCCAAAAGAATAAAAAATTTGAAAACAATGTGAAATATCTCATTGGAAAAACAACTGACCTGGAAAATAGATCCAGGAGAGAGAATTTAAAAATTATTGGACTATCTGAAAGCCATGATCAAAAAAAAGAGCCTAGACATCATCTTTCAAGAAATTATCAAGGAAAACTGCCCTGATATTTTAAAACCAGAGGGCACAATAGAAATGGAAAGAATCCACTGATCTCTTCCTGAAAGAGATCCTTAAAGGAAAACTCCTAGGAATATTGTAGTCAAATTCCAGAGTTCCCAGATCAAGAAGAAAATATTACAAGCAGCCAGAAAGAAACAATTCAAGTATTGTGGAAACACAATCAGGATAACACAAAATTTAGCTGCTTCTACATTAAGGGAGCATAGGGCATGGAATATAATATTCCAGAGGGCAAAGGAGATAGGATTACAACCAAGAATCACCTACCCAGCAAAACTGAGTATAATCATGCAGGGGAAAAAATGGTCATTCAGTGAAATAGGGGACTTTCAAGCATTCTTGATGAAAAGACCAGAGCTGAATCGAAAATTTGATTTTCAAATACAAGACTCAAGTGGAACATGAAAAGGTAAACAGGAAAGACAAAATCGTAAGAGACTTATTATGGTTGAACAGCTTACATTCCTGCATGGAAAGATGATATTTGTAACTCATGAGACCTTTGTCAGTATTAGGGTAGTTGGAGGGGAAAAAATTATATGCACATATATATAGATATAGATAGATAGAGGGCACAGGGTGAGTTGAAAATGAAGGGGTCATATCTGGAGAATAAAATTAAGGGGTGAGAGAGGATTATACTAGGAAAAGGAGAAAGGGAGAGGTAGAATGGGGTAAATTATCTCGCACACACACACACAAAAAAACAGCAAACTTAATTCCATTCCTGTATAGCATTGGTCCCAACAACTACAAGTCCATATGTGGCCTCACTACTAGATGAGTTCTTGTCTTAGGTACTACTAGACTGAGTTCCAAAGGTTATTCCAGGACATCACTCATGGAAGTCACTCCTGGAGACACTGATGCTGATCTAGTTACAAAATTTGGCATAGACTCAGACTTCTAGAATTCCAGATTCTTACTTTCATGTATTTTGAATCTCACAAGGTTGGAGCCTCCAAATTGATTTCCTTTACCTAAAATGGGAAGAAAAAATGCCAAGGTAGAGAAAAACTGAGGCCTATTTGCAAGGGCTCCCAGGGAGGGAGGCCACAATAACTGTTCCTCATGCCTGGAATTCTCTTTCTCCTCATTTCTGCCCTGATTTCCTTAAGTCTCAACTAAAATCCTATCTTCTAAAAGAAGCCTTTCTCATCCTCTCTTAATTCTACTGCCTTCCCTCCCTTAATTATTCCCTAATTCTATATATAGCTTGTCTGTATGTTTTTCTTTGCTTTTTGTCTCCCCTATTAGAGTATGAACCCCTTGAGGGCAGGAACCTTCTGCCTCTTTTTGTATTCTCAGTACTTAGCACTGTGCCTGGTATATAGTAGGCATTTAATAATTGTTTATTGATTAAAGACACATTAGCGTCCATAGGTTCAGTGATCATCTGTATGCTGATTAATCCCTGAGCTATATATCGAATCTTAGCCTCTCTCCTGATTTCCAGTCATACTCACTAATTTCCTATTGGACATTTTGAATTGGCTGCCCCGCAGGTATTTCAAACCCAACACATCCACAGAACTCAAAATCTTTCACTGAAAAATCCATTCTACTTCCTAACTTTCCTAAGCTTTCCTATTATGGTCAAGATTAGTACCATCATCCTAGTTATCCAATTTGACACCTTTGGTGCCATTCTTATTAACTTCAAATATCCAAACATGAATGCCAGATATTGCCATTTCTATCTCTATGACATCTTTCTCATATATCTACCTCTCTCTACTGGCATAGCCATTACTCTTGTTACAACCCTTATTTGTTAAAATGTAAGTTCCTTGAGGTCAGGGACTATTTCATATTTGCATTAGTACCCCAACATTTAGCATAGTATCTTACACATAGTAGGTGTTTAATATATGTTTCTTGATTAACATGGTCACAGTAACTCTCATTGCCTACCTCCTGGAAAAGCCTATTTTCTCTCTGAATCAGCTATATTTAACTGAGGTCTCATCACATGACCTTGTCCTAATGGAGTCAAACTTCTACATAGAAGGCATGCTTGTATATTGTACACATTGGTTTATTATTTTTTACAGAATAAATGAAATGATTTTTTTTAAACTATATGACAGCTACTGTATAGCAGCATGACCACAACTCCTAGACCCAGAGCACTCCAAAAGAGTAAGTCAGCATGCTCTTAATGCAGAAATTACAGCAGTAATGGACTATATGGAAATGCACTTCCCAAACAATTTGATTCACAACATCCAGTAAAGCCAATCACCAGAAAAAGGAGTTAGAAATTGGAACCCAGCTCTTGGTTCCTTGTTGTAATATGTGGCATGGGCTTGGGTGTGGAAATAAGGTCTGGCAGCTGGCATTTTTCAATTTGGTATCTGGCAGGGATATGAAATTCTTCCTTGCCATTGGTGGTTCAGAGCTTGGGAAGAATAGAAACAGATTCAGTGACAGAAAAGGAAAGCCTGCTGTCTTACTTCTGCACTTTGTCCTCTAACCTCAAGTCTTCCAGTTCCCTTTTTTCAGCAGCCCCCTAAGTATGCCATGTCCCACACTCTCTACTCCTTCAGTTCTGTTTGATGTTTCAGTTTTTCAGACAGGGTTGACTCAAGGCCTAGAACAGTGGTTGTCAGATAGGTCATAGATATTTAAAACTCAATCCCACAGATATCTGACACCATGGGTTTTATTTCCATCTCATTTCATGGGTTTTATCTCCTGTTAATTACAGGATATAACTTCTCCTATCATTCTTCCTATAGTGTAATGACTATACTCTACACTAGTATCTAGATGAGTGGACATATGTTAAAAGTTTTCTCTTTTCACCTCCCTTTTTAGCGTAAAGCCCTTTTGATTAAGCATACAGGCGTTAAATACTTCTAGACTAATAATAACCACAGGTCTGTGCTTTGGGTCAGCCTGACTCATAAAGCCACAAAACCACAGAATGTCCAAAGGATGAAGACAGATGTGACATACTATTTTTTGCCCACTGCAAAACTTAACTGAAGGTCTCAAAGTCAGAATGATGAAAAAGTAGAATAGTAGTACTAACCTCCCTTGTCAGGAGGTATCCTTATGTTACTTCTCATGCTAAGTTAGCAATGATATACCTGCAGCGTGAAGCACTGAAAAGTCCCAGCCAGGGATAGCACCTTGAACAAAAAAAAAAAAAAAAACAACCCAGACACAGGAACTTCTGTTTCTATGATGGTTCACAGCATCCATGTCCCCATCCTGTGCAAAGCTGAATCCTGGAACCAGAACGCTTTAGTTGGGAACTGTGTCATATTTCCTACATTCTCTGCTTGCTCACAGGAGAAGTAGCCAATGAATCAGGAGGGCACTGAACCAAATAAATTGTGTCAGTCCTAGAATTACTTGTTTTGAGACACTTTATATACTGTTGGGGGCTTGAATCTAAGGGTCTATAGATAAGCAGTAGGTGCTTTATTATGTTTGTTATATATTCCTTTAATTGATTGTATGCAAAAAAGTAAAACACTGTGTATAGTATCTAAGTATGTCTGCCTGCTCACATAGTGAAGTAACTACTATGGCAAGGTTCTAGGGCTCACGGAATTAAATATAGCATGATCTGGGATGAGGTAGGGTGCGTAGTAGGTGAGATTTCAGAGGGAATTCTGACTGGGAAACTGACACAAATTATGCTTCTTTGACCAATAAAAATGACAAAGCCACTGAGAGACAAAGGCAGGGAGGTACAAAGAGACAGAGCTGGGGAATAAAAGGCAGCCAACTCTCTAAGAATGATAATTTGGTACTTCTCTAGCATGGCTCCTCAAAAGGATAGCAAACTTAACTGGGAAGGTAAGCTTAGACTTCTCAGAATCAGGTCCTTTTTGGTAAATAGGATCAGATTAGAAGCTTGCAATGCCATATGATAGTTAAACATTGATTTATAAGACCCTAGACAATTAAGTTGTTTTTTTTTTTTAAAACCAATACTCATTAGATGCACTTCATTCTTGGCCAAGAGTCCATAATTCCTCTATTTTTTAATCTGTGGCTCAGAAATTTCTATCTTGTTCTTATTCACCACCATCTCAAATCAGCTGTTCACTCCCCATATCTACTGTCCTCTGCTAAAGCTCTTGTCTTCAAATGATAGCAGTCAGTAAAGTACCATGCATTCTTCTATAATCATGAGCTTCTTTTGTAATCCTTACTAGTGCTTTTTAGGTTCTTCCTGGCAGTATTATTTATCCCAACATAATTTGCCAAAAGTGAATTGTGGTCATTTGGCTTGACAAGGCTTTGAGTTTCTTCATCACTTCCCAAGCCTGGAAACAATTGGGCACCACTTTATTTTTAATGTTAAGTTAAAACATTTTGTTGCCTTGATACCTCTTAGTAAGGCATTACCAATCAGCTCTACTATTTTCTCCTTCTTCTGATACTTCCTGAATGATATCTTTCTTGATATAACCTGGGAATTTACACGTATTTTTTCCCCTAGAATGAAAATCACTATTCTAGAAACTGACAATCGTACAACAATATCCTTAATATCACAACATCTCCCCATAAGAACAGATGGTCCCCCAATCCATTATACACACCAAAACCCAAGTCATACTCTGCCTTCAGCTAACAATCTAGGCACATTAAATTGTCTTCCTTACCAAAAATGTCTTTCCCCATACTGACCATCATCCTAACATCACCTGGACTTGGAAAGGCACAGGCAGAGAACATTAGAAGCCTCGAGCTGTTTTTCCCAAGTTCGATTCTGCACTCCATGGGAAGAGCTTCACATCGTTTTACTTAGTGTTTCTTTTCTTCTTCCTCCGTGTCACATCCTTCTACATTCCAACTCCTGACACAGGTCGGGATTTCCTTCTTCCTCCTGAGATCATTTTATTCTTTGTTTTAGCATCAAAGTCCTTCTTCAATTTTCAAAAAGAAATCTTCGTTCTCCACAGTAATATTCAGAGTAGAGAAGCAGCCTCCCCAACCTTTTTATTTTCTATTCTAGGAAGGACCCCAACTTGCATTTTGAATATAAATAGCAGTTAGTTGATGGTGACAGAAAGACAAAATCCTCCCTGAAGATATTAGCGCTATGACTAGTTGACTGATTGGGTAGACATTCTAGGCTATAAATAACTGGCTTTAATTTACACAGACAATGGAGGAGTTGCAAGTTTTTCAATTATAATTTTCTTTGTCAATTCTCTTCTGGGTCTGGACGATATAAAGATGATGGGCAGTCAGGAAAAGTTCGATCTTTGTCTAAGAAAGATGCAATATGCTAGATTATGAGCCAAAGACAGGATACACATTATGTTTGGATGTGTATATTGGGTTTGGAGAACACTGTCCTTTATTGGAAGATGCTATGATATAAAGGATATTGATGGTTTACTATAAATTATCATAATGATAATTTTAGTTCTAGTGCTTTTGTGACTTTACATTATTCTATTAAGGGAATTGATGTTGGATTGTAAATTGCTATAATGATCATTTCAGCTCTAAGAGTAACATGTGCTACCTTTTGGAATTAATTGGTTTTTATGCTGGTTTTTGAGCTGTGATATTCTTATAAGTCCCCTTTGAACTGTGGGGAAAAGGGACATATGAGAAATGAGGGATAAATATTGTCCCCTATATGGGATTTGGAAACCTGGAAGCCCAATTATGGAAATGACACACTGCATAGTACAGTATGGTCAATGACTCCCTGCGGAAGTGGCGATCACCCAGGATGACTTACAACACATCCTGTGAATAATCACGGTGGCATACAAATGGGGTCACGATGCCACTGCAACCTTGGGCAGCCCTTGAGCATAGAGGCCAAAGTCTGATTATTCTCCTATAACTTTTGTCCTTAGACTTCTGCAGAAATAGAAATTACAATATTCCAATTCCCATTTACTTGGAGGTTACCTTCCTTAATACTTATCTATCCCACATTCCTTTGGGCTTACCTCATCCCCAAATGCCAACATCCAAATCTTCACCCATTGCTAATAACTGTAACTAGGCAGGAAGAATAAAGTGTAAAGTCTATCATCTATTGATGGAGTCTACAGGGCCATCTGTAGTGTCCAATGGATTTGCAAAGACATAGGTCTAAGGAAACAATATGAGTCACCACAAGATATACATAGCCTTGAATTGGTAGAGGTCTTCCATCACCGAACTCCCACAGAGCAATAGGATCAAAGTTTATTAAGTTTTACTTGGAGAAGGGATGGTATACAGCTCATGACTTGATGGGAGCAGCAGAGTCAGCTTGGTAGACCCATCTATCTGACCTTGCTAACATATGTTGCATTATGGTGGAGACTAAAAGCAATTACTGTAAGAAATTTAATACTTTGGGGAATGAGATAGAATCAGACAATGGATGATTCCCTGGTACTCTCTGAATTTTGGCTTTCCAATTTAATATGTATTCTCAGTCAGTTAGCAATAAGCATTTATTAAGTACCTACTATGTACCAGGACCTATACTAAGCTCAGTTGATACCAAAAACAGTAAAAAGCAGTCTATGCTCTCAAGGAACTAAGTCTAATGGGGAAATAAAATGCAATTAACTATGTCCAAATAATATCACTGCTCTGGCAACTAGTTTTCTAAGTCTTCTCAGACCCTTGGATCGAGATGCTCCCCAGACAACTTATTCTGGCTTTTTGGTTTATTTTACTCTCTTCCTAATCCTACTGTGTCTGCTGTAAGTGGAGATTCTTTATCACCTATACTCAAAGGTCTGCCTAATCAGTGACATGTGTTCATCTTGCCTGAGGCTGGGCATATTATGCAGGATAGGGTTGTTGTTCAGGATGGAGTTCAAGTGGACCTTGAACCATTGAATTCTCAGCAGTATTCATAACAGCAGTGTCACGCCACCTTTAAAGTACCTATCCCCATCAGTGTGAAAGTTTAGAGGAGGGGCATGTTGTGTGGGGTGGAGATAGTGAGTTCAGCTTTGAACATATTGAGTTTCAGATATCTGTAGGACATCCAGGAGGAGTTGTCTAGCAGGCAATTGATGATAATGAGTGTTGAAAGAACCTAACACTCAGAAGTAAAACAGGATGCCAGGGGTCATCAGGACTATTTGCTTCCTGTTGTTAAAATGTGACATTAAGTTCGGAAGGTTGGACAGTGAGAAAAATCAGGCCATAGTGCCATTTCATCAAAGGTCTTAGATGAAATTCTTTCCTTTAAAAACTTCTGACCTACATAGCCTCTTCTCAGTAGCCCATTTTTTATTGTTTTATAGCCCTTACTGTCCGAAAGTCTTTCTTATAGCTAACTTATATCACTCATGTTTCAGTCAGGCAACAAGAGAAAAGGGGCATTTATTTAGCAGAGTACAAATGGCTTAACAGTGGTAATGTGATAAAGTAAAGGAAGCCAATTTATGTTGAATAAAAATAGATTTTGATGGGTTTCTTTACAAGGTGAAATGATCTTTCAAGGAAGTTTATATAATCCTTTTTATTAAAGCTAGATTGGCTGAAGAACTATAAAGAGCAAGATGAATGAGGCTTTAGAAAGACAGGTCGATTAGTAGAGAAGTCTCTGTGACCATGGCCAAAAAGAAATGATTTTGTCCTGTAGATAAGATTTTTTCTTTACTTTCCTTTGCTACTTAGAAGAGAAAAGCTTTTTTATGGACTAATGAGTTAAAATAGTTCATCTAAAAGATCATATAATTGAGCTTTCATTCATTCACATATGCATTCATTCAATACATATTTGAGTTTCACTGTTATTGAGTTAAATTCAGTTGTTCAAAATTGAATGTCAGTCGGTCATCAAAGATTTATTAGGAGCTTGCTATGTGCTAGGAACTCAGGGGTACAAGGCAGAAAGGCAAAAACAATACCTCTGCACTCAAGGAGCTCATAATCTAAATAGAAAGACAACATGCAAATAATTGTGAGCATATATGATACATACAAAATAAAGAGAAGGTAATCTCAGAGGAAACGCGCTAGTGGGTAAGAGGGAAATTAGAAAGGTTTCTTGTAAAAAGGTAATATTTGAGCTGAGTTATGCAGTAAGCCAGGAGACCCAATATGTGGATGTAAGGAAGAAAAGCATTCCAGGCATAGGGGACAACCAGTGGAAACACATGGCATTGGACGATGGAGTGTAGTATATGAGGAACAGCAACTAGGCTGGCGTAGAGAGGGTGTGGAGGAGAGGAGAGTATAAAAGGCCTGGAAAGGAAGGAAAGGGACAATTTGTGAAGGTTTTTTTAAAAGTAAAACGTGGGAATTTATAATTGACCTTGGAATAGGGAGCCATTTTAGTTTGAGTAGGAGAATAAAATAATTAGACCTGAACTTCAGGAAAATCAGTTTGACAACTTAGTGAAGGATGGATTGGAGTGGGGAGAACCTTGAGGTAAGGAGATGAGGTTGAAGGCTTTTGTAAAACAGTCTAGAGAAGAAGTGATGAGGGCCTGTAGTAGTGGCTGTGAGTGGAAAAGAATGGAATGTATGAGAGATTTTGAGAAGGTGGAAACAACACAATTCAAAAAGACATTATATATGCGGTGTGAGTACAAGGAAGAAGATGAAGACGATGTTGAGAGAATTTTCCCTCTGTTATTTTTCCTCCCTGCATCCAAAATGAAATTATATTGAGTCAGGTCATCATTAAATGAATAGTTAAGACAATTGAAAAATCTCCTAAAAATAATGTGGTCCAGATGATATCACTAATTAACCATTAGGAAGTAGGATGTGTGTGTGTGTGTGTGTGTGCATGTGTGTGTATGTGTGTGTGTGTGAAGTTTGCAATGACTACTCTAAACTAAGCACCCCTCACCTAACCACTCTCTTAACTACTTATGACTATGCAGCCTTTAGTTTGATAATCTAGTATTCTTTTGGGAAACTGAAATTTCTGAACATTTGTAAAAAAAAAAAGAGACGGATGATCTCTAGGTAGTCAGCTATGAGTTGGGTATATGGCAGGCAGCCATTGAGGCAGCTTTCAGAGCATCAGAAAATTCTCTTTCAAATTCAGATTAGGACTACTATAGCCCTTAGGTGATGCAAGACTGTCAGTCCTTGACTCTTCCTAAGTCTGATAACTACTGATGTAGAATATACATGGAACACTTGAATGCAGACAATGGGACAATGAGTTTGACTTTGATTCCCGGGAAAATTCTAGAATAGATCATTAAAGAGATTGTTACTAAACATCATGATAAGGAAGTGTTGATTAGAAAGAGCTAACATGATTTCATCATAAACGTGTCATTCCAATCTAAACTTATTTCGCCTTTTCACAGCATTAATAAACTTGAACATGGAAAATGCTGCAGATATAGTTTATCTGGATACTAGCAAAGCACTAGATAAATTATCATATACCATTCTTGTTGAAAATATGGAGATATAGACTAGATGATGGACAAATCAGATGGATTTGGAAATGTTTAAAGGGCTTGACTCAAAGAAAAGACTTTTATAGTTCAGTACCAATTTGTTAAGAGATGTCCATTGGAGTAACTCAGGGATTTGTGCTTGGCCCTGACTTGTTTGATATTTTTATCAATGACTTGTGTAAAGACATACACAGATGGTATGAGTAACTTATTTGCAGATGACATAAAGCTGGGAGATACACTAACATACTGGATGATGGTCAAAATCTAAAAAGAGCGTGACAGGCTAGAAGATTGGCCAAATTTAATAAGATGAAATTCAAAAAAAAAAGGATAAATGTAAAGTTTTGCGTTTCCATTAAAAATTTTCACAAGTACAGGATGGAAAAGGCATGATCAGAGAGCAGTTTGTTTGAAAAAGATCCGAGGATGCCAGTGGTCTAAAAGCTCAATATGAGGCAGAAATGTGATGTGGCTTCTGAAAAATCTAATTCAATCTTAGGTGGCATTATATGAGGCATAGCTTCCAAGATTGGGGAGGTATTAGCCTTTCTATACTTACTCTGATCTCTCCAGACCATATCTGAAGTATTTCATTTAATTCTGGGCACAAGTTTGCTAGGGACATCGATGAGAGGGAGAATATGCAGAGAGGAACCACCAGGATGCTGAAAAGAGCTTGAATGTAGGCCCTATAAAAAACAGTGGAGAAGAGAAGGCTCAGGTTTCTCATTCTCACCTAACCGTACTACTTTAGGATTTGACTTTTCCTCTATGCCCCAGGAAACTCATTACTGGAAAAATCTCATCATCATTCTGTAAGATCCTATAAGCCTTGGAATTCCACCTCATTGCCACCTTCTGTCCCTCTGATTGGCAGGTAGAGCCATGAACTCCAAGACTTTTATTTAGGGGGGAGGTTCAACTCAGAACATCTCATTTCTCACCTGACTGAACTATTTTGGGACTTTACTTGACTTTTCTACCTTGCCCTCTTTGTCAGATATCTTCCTTGGCAACTATACCCCCACCCCCACTTTTCAGCTTCCTTTTGTGTATTGTCTTCCTTGATTAGATTTTAAGCTCCTTCTGGGCAGGGGTTGCCTTTCTTTTTTTTATTATTTATTTGTATCCCCAGCACTTAGCACAGTGCCTGGCACATACTAGGTGCTTAGTAAATGCTGATTTAATAAATAAAAGTCAGACTGACTGACTGTGTGGAGGAGATAGTTGTTTCCAATTGTTTGAGGGGCTATGTGGAAAAGAGATTAGATTTTTTTTTCTGGACCTGGAAGTTGCAAAGAGGCAAATTTAGGCTTGATTTAAGGAAAAAAATTGTAACATTTAGAACTATCCACCAATTGGAATAGTTTCACTTAGGAGTTAATGGGTTTTCTCTTATTGGATGTCACTAGGAGAGATAATAACTTTTGAAGTGAGAATATGTTTTATTTTTTAATTGGACTATACTAGAAGACTGATGAGGTCTCTTTTAGTTCTAAAATTTTGTGACTTTCCTATTCTATGGAACCTCAGACAATGAATAATATGGGGTAGTTTCATTTTTTCACTAGGCCTATAGGCCTGAGGGAGCTCTCACCATGGATACACAGGTCTCGAGAAGACACTCTTTTGTGTCCCACTTGCCTCAGATTGGCCTGTGTTTTGGGATGTGGGAACTCATGAAAATGCTAGGATGTTCCAGAATGTTGTTCAGCTCAATAATCATACCTTCTGTATCTGGTATCCACTGGAGACACCTTAGGTGATTCAGGAAATTGGTGAGAGGTGCTGTCAAGTCAGAGAACCAAGGGCAGAAGTTATAAAATTAACTGCTTTTTGTCTTCCATGGAAGTAGATTCCGCCTACTACAAAATAGTCCCCATCCTTGATGGATACATATAGACTAACTGATGATCTATTACATGCTTCAAGACCCCTTTTTTCTAAAATTGATATTCCATCAGTTTGGAAAATAACCAGTATTAACACAGGGCATATAAGATGGCTTAGATCAATTTGATGTGCTAGGCATGATCTCAAGACTAAATGACGATATTTTATTGATATAAACCATTGTTTATTGATATAAACCATTACTTCTGATTCAAGTATACATTAATCTAAAAATTAATCTAAAAAGTATGAGGGTGCTATACAACCCAACTTGTATAAGCCACCACTCATGAAAAGGTCTAAAAGACCATCTTCTATTTTTACTCTAAAATTTTATTTCTAGGCCAGATTACGTGGCCTCTCAAAATCACATTGATCATACAAACAAATGGTCTATATGAGGTCGATTCTCTGCTTCGTTCATCCCAAACAGATTTAATTGTTTGCCGAGATTGAACAGAATTGAAGGAGATACTAATTCTCTTTGCCCTAGAACTTAGTTCATAAGGTTCATAGAAGCTCTCAAGACCCCCTGCAGATAGAATCCACAGTACACATTGGCCAGGTAATTCAAACTTGAGAGGTCATAAAAAGGTGGGTTGTAGAGAAGCAGATGAAGAGCGGTCAATACAGAAAGGAGAAAAAAATCTGTTGCCCGCTCACCCAGCTGCTGTTGTTCAGTTGTTTTAGTCATGCCCAACTCTTCGTGACCCCATTTGGGATTTTCTTGGCAAAGATACTGGAGTGATTTGCCATTTCCTTCTCCAATTCATTTTACAGATGAGGAAATTGAGGCAAACAGGGTTAAGTGACTTGCCCAGGGGTCACACAGCCAACAAGTGTGTGGGACTATGTTTGAACTCAGGTCTTACTGACTCCCAGCCTGGATCTCTATCCACTGAGCCACCTAGCTGCCCCAAAACTGAGCTTCGTAGAAATTAAATAATTTGTCTTTGGGTTCTGTGATGAGATTTGATCCCAGATCTTTTTGAGTCCAAGTCCAACGTTCTATTCACTAGATCGAGGTAGAGGCTTTTATGTAATGGCTGCAGGCCAGTTTGTCCAGAGGTATATCTTAGCCTGGTTATAATTCTGCATCTGTGTATGTCTGGGATTAGCATTACATGATATTCTCTGATCTGAATCGGTTTTTCTACCTCATACAGCTGGCTCTCAATGCGTACATGCTACAAGTTTCACCATAATAGAACCCTTATGTAAGAGGCTATCACATGAAATAAAGAGCCAGGGCTTACTTTTTTTTTTTTTCTCCCCAGTTTTACTTAAAGGACCACATATTCTTTCTTGGCTAACTGTGTTGGCTCCTGTCTCTGAAATTCTTCTTAATCTTCTCGTGATAGCCTTGGGTAGGGGGCCAAACAGAGGAAACCAATATAATGCTGGGTGGCCTCCCATGTTAATAGGAAGTGGGGGGGGCAGATGGAGAAAGCCAGTCCCAATCACCCTATTCCTATGCAACTTTCTCATTAAGAAAATGTGCTTATAACTAAAAGCAGGTCTCAATGTGCACTCATTGCTAGATAAGTAAAGGCAGGGCTTTTGGTATGTCCACCTGAGTCTAATTCATTACAGATGGGTATAACCAAGCCAGAGCCATAAGTATAATATTTTGTGTATGAGGCAAGTACCAGAAATTCAAATTCAAGTTATTAAGAGCCTACTACATACAAGGCACTGGTTTAGGCTCTGGGAACAAAGCGACATAGACAAAAATGAAAGTCTCTGCTTTCAAGGACCTTACATTCTAGTTGGAAGAACCAAATGAGTAAGGAAATAAATATCAATCGAGCCCAGGAAAAGCATCATGAAGCATGCACTCAGTTAGTAGGGGGCAGAATGAAGGTGAGGAAGGGGAGTCCACCCTAGCCTATCATCTAGTAGCTTCCTATTTTAAGTAATCGCTCTTGCTAACTAGGCTCTAAGTTCTGTTGTTTCCCCGACATTGCTAAAGGATTCCAAGTGCTATGTTGTTGTTGTTATTGTTGTTAGGGTGTTTCAGTTGTGTCTGACTTTTTGTGGCCCCATTTGTTTTTTTGTTTGTTTGTTTTGTTTTGTGTTTTGCTTTGTTGTTTTTTGTTTTTTTTTTGGCAAAGATACCAGAGTAGTTTGCCATTTCCTTCACCAGCTCATTTTACAGATGAGGAAACTGAGTCAAACAGGGTTAATTGATTTAACCAGGGTCATGCAGCTAGTAAGTGTCTGAGACCAGACTTGAACTCAGGTCTTCCTGACTATAGGGCTAGAGCTTTAGCTAGTGTGCCTCTTAGCTGCCCTACTCATCTTCGTGAGTTCAAATCATAAACAGCATATACTGAGCCAGAAATTATGACATGGCTTCCCAACGAACTATTTGGTTTAACCTGCTTTTCCAAAGCTTTGCTCTTTTTGCTATAGCTGGTGAAGGTAGGAAGAAGACACAAAACAACATAATTTCCAAAAATTGATAATATTTATAACAACCCTAAAGATACCATGGGCAGCTAGATTGTGCAATGGGTAGAGCTCTTGACCTGGCATCAAGAAGACCTGATTTCAGATCAGACACTTCCTAGCTGTGTGACCATAGGCAAGTCACTTAATCCTGTTTGCCTCAGTTATCTCATCTGTAAAAAGAGTTAGAAAAGGAAATGGCCAATCATGCCAGTGTCTTTGCCAAGAAAACCCCAAATAGAGTCATGAAGAGTTGGACATGACTGAAACAACTAAACAACAAGAAAGATACTAACATACCTTCATTCACACAGCAGAGGATTACCATCTGTTCTGCCACTGCATCTTCATGTTTGTGTGTTTACCATCTGCTTTACTTCTATTCCTTCCAGACCAACAGGTGCTGTCAACTGGCTGGGTGAGGAGCGCCAAGGATCCCTGGCTTTGCTATTTTCCCTGTCACTGTATCCTTAGAACTTCTGCACCTTTCCATATCCTCTGCACCTGAATTCTCTTTTATGTGCTTTCTCTACCAATTAGGGAGTGTACTCCTTGAGAGCAAAGATTAGCTTGATTTTTCTATTTGCATCTTCTGTACTTGGAACAGTGATTGTCACATAGTAAGTGATTAATGAGTCTTTCCTCCCTCCCTTCCTTCCTTCCTTCCTTCTTCCTTCCATCTCTTCCTCATTTATTCCCTTCTTCCTTTCCTCCTTTCTTTCCCTTCCTTCCTTCCTTCTTTTCTTCCTTCCTTCCTTCCTTCTTTTCTTCCTTCCTTCTTTTCTTGCTTCCTTCCTTCCTTCCTTCCTTTCTTTTTCCCCTCAAAAGTCAAAGACAGAAAGAAAGGCCCTATATTTGTAAAATGTTTATAGGAGCACTTTTTTGTGGTAGCAGATGACTGGAAATAATGTGGCTACCTATTAAATGGAAGATGGTTAAACAAATTATGGCACATGATTATCATGGAATGGTATTATGGATTATGAGAATTTCAAAGAAACATAGAAAGAAATAAGTGAACTAATGGAGTGAAACAGAAGGGGTAAAACGATGTACACAATGAGTGTAATAAGGAAAACAGAAAGAACCCTAAAATAACAATGAACATTATGTAATTATAAGGACTTGACCCCCAGTGAAGAGAAGATGAATGCTCTACCCTCTTTTCCATGGAATGTTGGGGAATCATGTGTGAGTATTGTTTCAGATGATATCAGACATGGTAAATATGTTGACTGGTTTTATTTAACTTTTTTTTTTCTTTGATTCAAGGGAGGACTCACTAGGGTCACTGAAAGGAGAAGGTACAGAGGGAGTACATACGGAAATATCTGTAATATAAAAACAAAAGGTATTAATCAAACTTCAAAAATCAAATAATGTATATGCTGTCTTAAGTATAATCAGCTAGGTATTGCAGTAGATAAAACAGTGTATTTGGAGTCACTAAGACCTGAGTTCTAATCCTGTTTCAGTCACTTACTAGATGTATAATCTACTAGATTACTAGATGTATAATGGCAAATAACAAACCCACCCAGACTCAGTTTCCTTATCTATAAAATGGAAATAATGGTAGCACTTGCTTCACAGAATTGTGAAGACAGAATAGGTGTAAAATAAACCTAGACATGATATATCCATGCCACCTACCATTACTGTTAAGTAAGTATGTACTCCATAAATCATGGGACACTATAATCATGAACTATTCATAAAAATACCACGGCAGTGGTGATCAAGGTGAGCATATGTGAGTGAAAAAGTCTGTAGAAGACAGTAGGGGACTCTCCTTTCTCAATGCAGATTGTGATAGTTAAAGCAAATCTTCAGACAAGAGCCATTCAGTTGCAGGGCTATGAGAAAAAGAAATGACTGCAATGTGCTGAAGGTGCTTCTCCTGTTTAGAATCACTGAATCATAGATTTTTCAAAGTAGGAAACAAAAAGAGAGCTCAGCGAACTCACCTCGTTTGACTGAATTGGAAAGCTGTACTCAGAAAAGTTAAGTGATTTGTCCAAGGTTACACAGTGGAAGATGTGGGGCTAGAACCCTCTCATTTGTACCTTGCAAACTCTCTAATGCCCCAAGGCAGCTAGGTGGCCCAGTGGATAGAGCGCTGGGCCTGGAGTCAGGAAGATTGGAGTTTAAATTTGGCCTCAGACGTTTACTAGCTGCATGACCTTGGAAAGGTCACTTAATCTTTGTCTGCCTAATTTCCTCAGTTGTAAAACGAGGATAATCATAGCATCCACCTCACTGGGTTGCTGGGAAGATCAAATGAGATAATATTTGTAAAGTACTTAGCACAATGCATGGCACACAGTAGGCATTTAATAAATGCTTATTCTAGTCCTCTCCCTCCAAGTCATGAGTCCTTTCCCATCTGGTGCATTCCAGGTACTTATTACTGCTCCTGTAGTACACATATCATAAGACGAAGGGGAAAAAGTACTTAACTTGCATTTTATCATCATCATCATTGAAAACAACTGTCATTTTGCCTCAGTTTCCTCATCTAAAAAATGGGGAATGTAATAGCACTCATGTCCCAGAGTTGTTGTGAAGATGAAACGAGATCATAATTATAGAATGCTCAACACAGTGCCTGGCACATAGCAGGGACTATATAGATATGAGCTTGCATTTGTTATTTAGATAACTCATTCTAATTCAAAAAGGGCGTTACTATTATCTCCACTTTACAGATGAACAAGTAGAGGCCAAGAGAGGTTCAGTCACTTGACTATAGTTACACAGCTAAGAAAGCAGGATTCAAACCCGGGTCTTGCTGACTCCAAGGACCTATAGTGTTCTTAGAATAGCCGTAGGATCAGACTGCCTATCTGGACTGGTCTGAATGTGAACTTGTCTTAAAACACCATTTTTCCTAATCAATCACATGTCTAGGCTGGACAAATAATTGTGACTGCTAATTTGTTTTACAGATTAGAGGTCAAGGAAGGACAAAGGCAAGCATCTTTTTTGGAAGCTGTGCCCCTATATCTCCGAGCCCTTTGCCAGTTCTGGAACAGAACACTGCTGCCCTGAACACAGCTTACACATTCATTTTTTATGATGCATTTTTTTTCTCCTTACTTTTTAAGTTACCTGAACTGCATTTTGTGGCATTTTGAAGTTCCTTTCTCACACAATGCTCATATGCTCGGGGTTTGGGGCTGCTGCAATAGATTTCTGCCATCAAGGGCCTGAAGCTCTCCTCATTATTGCTTTAGGCTTTTCTAACACCTTCAGGTGGCCTTTTTGATTTAATGACTGATTTCTGTGGAAAAAGGGTACCACATGCACATTCTGGTATGCTCCAAGCTCCCATTACTGAACCTAGTGTGTTATTCACATAATCACTATTTCTCCTTACCACAGAAATGGGTTAGGCTCTTCTCCCTATAAATTTATTTATACATAGATATGAATATGCTGTATGGAATTGCTTGATAGAGTCAGAAAACGGAGCAAACGTGACTTCTGTATCCATATTTATTCTTTTTTTTTTTTAAAGAAGAGGGTTGATTTAGTTTCCACTCACGAAAAAATATGCAGGCATACCCCAAAGAGGGGAAATGCCATGTAAAGGGGAGAAACTTCAATGCTATTATCACTTTCCTTCGTCTCTTCAAACCTCATAGCTGTGGGGGTTGCCATGGTGATGCAGGTTTGACCTCTCACTTTTTACTCTTCCAGGAGCTAAGAAAGGTAAAAATGAGCCATTCCGTCTCAAATGAAAATCAACCTCTCTCAGTTAAAAGATGCTAAATCGCTTTCCCTTCGTCAAACCTAATGTTCCATAGCCACAGTGTTGTTTTTTTTTTTTCTTTTTCCTCTTCTCCTGAACAAAAAGAAGGAGTAGGAGCAACAGTGCTAAGGAACAGAGGTGAACTGATCTAGCTGCAGCCACCGCCGTGGCCTCGACAGGGACAGAAGCAATGGCAGCCGCAGGCCGACCAGGCAGCTGGCCAGTTCTGCTGCAAGTTTTTCTGGGATCAGAGCTGACTGCTTCCACACTTTCCCTACTTCACAACATCTTTTTTGACTTCTTGTCTGTTTGAGGGTTGGGGGATTGGCTGCCGGTGGAGTTGTTGCCTTTTTGTTATGTGGAGGGAAGCTAGGTAACAATATCAGAAGTCATCGCTGAAGTCTGTCACAGCATTCTAAACCCTTAGTGATAATAAGCCGCCTGTGAGAGCAGAAAGGGTAAATCCGCTTGTTGTTATTAATATTCTTAAGTCTTTTTTGCAGCAAACCAGCTGTTTTGCCAACCTGGCATGCATTGAGCTTGCACATGTGGGTTTCCTCAAAATTACATGTCTGGATGCGGATACTCTCCTTTGGTGAAAGGTAAAGGGCGAGGGATGCTGTACTAGGGGGCCTGTGTTGTCTGTGCTCAGAGCGGGCCCTGTGAATGGACTGCCTCCTTCTGCTGATTTCAGAGAGGTGGGCCCAGCCACTCTTTTACCTCTTTCCTCTTTCTCTGCATTATTAGAGCTGCCTCTCTGGAGCACTTGTGGAGTCAGTGAGATAGCAAATCAAGCCTTCCAGCTCAATATTGGCCCAGGCTGTGATAAGGGCTAAAAGGCCTCATTTGGTTTAGCTCTGATGGAAATTCCTAAGCATTCAGGATAGATCTGTCAGACCTTCTCCTGCATGTGAATTACACGTAATTACAAGCTAGGTAAGGACTTCAGATTTGTCATTACCACACACCACATTTACTTGTTTAATTTCTTACCTCTTTAATGCGATGAATATTGTTTAAAAATAATAATAAATGGCAGTAATAGGAGTGGTGCATATACCTTAACTCTATCAGGGAGATGCCATTCCAATAGACTGGCTAATCCTGAAAATAATCCTTTAGGAATCTCATTCTCTACAGGTCAGGGGGTAACATTTCTCTAAGGCCATATAATAATATAATGTACAACACTGCATCACATGGAATTGCACCACCCCTAGAGAGCAATGTGTTACAATGGAAAGAACGTTGGCTCTGGAGACAAAGTACCTAGTTTTAAATCCTGCTTCTGATGCTTCTTACTGGGCAAGCAACAACCTTCCTAGCTTCAGTTTCCTGTACAAGGAGTAGGTTGGATTAGATGACCCTGAGGGCCCTTATAAACCCAGATCTAGGATCCTGCTGAAGGCCCAAAGCTTGAAGATGTGTTACCCCAGTGATATTTATGTTTAAGTATTATCTTGTCACTAATGGTAACTAAAGCCAGTACCTTTTGCAAAGGTCTTCCAGGCCTTGTATCTTACCACTTCATTCACTCCATGAGTTTCCTGTGGTAATAAATTCTCAGTGCATTTTCTCTTTGCTTGTTGAATTATGCCTTGTAGATTTTTTTTTTTTTACTCCGAGAGTTGTAAGCTATGGGAAGTAAATGTTCTATTTCCTCATAGTAAGTCATAATGCCTAAGCCAGTAGCTGTCTTTCATCTTACTCTAGGGGCCCATTTCTGAGAACACACTCCAAAGAGGGCTTAACAATATCCTCTCCTGGCCCCCCACCTACCCTTTCTTCTTAATGGAGTAGTGTTTCAAAAGTTTAAAAGGCTAATTTGTAGAAGGGTGAAGCTATCGAATTCAGTATGTATGTTTTGATCAGATGTTCAGAATTTAAATTCTAATTAAAATAACCAAGCTCTTTCATGCTACCCACACATATATGCACATATTTCTCTAAGTACCTTTCATTCCTCATTTTCCTTAGTGTTATAGATCCAAGACTGATTAGAGTGTTTCAGATAAGCAAATAGCCAATAATATTCTACGGTTACAGTTTAGACTCCGCAGGTTAAATCCAAATGACATCCATCCCTGTGGCCCTCCCCATAGAAAACAGCTGCTTTGCAGATTGAAGCATAGCAAGCGTAACAAGAGTTTCTTTTGTCAGCTATTCCGATTCATAAGGCATTAAAATACATGCATTTTCTTAATCCCTAATGCAGTTCTACTAAGTCATCAGCTTTAAACTAAAATAGCATGTATCTTTAAAAAGTAGCCAGATGTAAACCATCTTCCAAACTAAATCTGCTCTCAAAACTAGCTCTCCCTAAGGCTTTACATAGGATGCAAAGGATCTCGGTCACAGTATGTGTCCTCTTTGCTTGTTTCACCCATAAATGGCTTTGTAAAAAAAAAAAAAAAAAAAGTTTACTTTTAAGTAGCACAAGCTATTTGGCAAGCTTCATCCCTCTTTCACCTCCTCCCCCTACCCCTTTAATACCCATCCTTGCAGTACAACTTGGCATCGTTCAGCACCACTTCTGGGAAAGACATTTCAGCAGCAGCCAATCGGTGTTTGCCAAGCAAGGTCACTTTCAGAGGCATTGCTTTTCTAAAGGCAGCATCTCTGGGAATGATAGAAAAGCAGTGGGTTCACAACTACGTATCCTCCTAGCTTAACCAACGGCCTCAAGAGGGACTGAATGCAGAACTCTGCAGTGGTAAATTCACAGAATATCGGGAAGGACTGTATTTAATAGCTAACAGGACATTGTGAAGCAAAGCATCAATTCTTTTTAAAAAAAAATTTAAAAGTATGTCTGGTTAAACAGCATTATACCTATATAAGGCTGTAAATAAACATTTGAAGTACTTCCAATTCAATGGGAAAATTTCAACCTCAGATGAAAATGTAAAAATGTAAATTAAGATTTAAGATTATAGTTGCCTAGGCAGATAGTGAATTGCTGTCATGGCTATTCAGTTGGAAAGGGGGGAGGAATCAATTTCTAGAGAAACACGTCTCCTAAAAGACTTTCTCTTTCAGTTGATTTTTTTTAAAAAATGGAAACAAAAATAATCCTTACTAAAATTCAACTGAATATTATTAAAATTCTATAAATCTAACAGTCTTTCTATCTTCCTCTAGGCAATTAAATCAGCAGCTTTCTAGTGTCTGGCCATGATGCTGATGAAGCAGAGGAAAGGGTAGCAGAAATATCTGTTACATTTTGCATTTAACTATAAATATTTTTACTGAGAAAGAAAATCAACTATGAAATTATAGAGAAAAATGATTCGCCCTGCCCCTCTCTATGCTTCATACTGTTTTTTTGGTTTTTAACTGGAATTTGTCTACATAACAAATGATTGCTGCTGGAAGTCTTTTGGATTTTAAGTCTCTTTCTGGGAGGTGTTTGTTTTTCAATTGCTGTGAGTCTTCTTTCTTCTTGATTCCACAGTTAAAACAAATTGTTTATGGATGTTCTTTGCATTAAGCATATTTTTCATTTGAAAAATGTCCCTAGGCTATAAAGTGGGAGGAAAATATACATGGCAAGATTTTTCCCCCAAGTGCTAGTCAAATATTGAAAACTAAAAGAAAAGAAGAGTTTCATGCATGAATGAAATTTAAAAAACAGACCTATACTTCTATGCTTATCTCTTTTGCCATAAGAGCATTGTATCTCAACAGTTTATTTATTAAAGAAAAAAACGAAGAAAAAAACTTCAGGTAATTCTACACGGCCTTTAATACCATTAAAGGAAAAGTTAATTCTAATCACTGAGCTATTCTAAGAAGCGACTCTTCTAGTTATAGTTTGTTCTTTTCTCAATCATGTAACATCATTGCCCTCTTCTGGAGAGAGAGAAAAACAGTGAGGACTTAAAACATAGGAAATTCCCCCCAAAAGAAAAAAAAAAATGGAGGCTTTAACGAACTGATTCTACACACACACACACACACACACACACTCTACCAAAATGGCTGTTGAAATAACAAAATGCCACTTTTCTATTAGAAACATTAAAGTGATTAGAATGACAAGCTAAACCTATCTTTCCCACATCTCTGTCACAAGTATTTCACAATTTTTTGTTACTCTACTTCTGACTTTTACAATTCTTTATTTTCAGGTTTATGAGCCCTACTGTCCAAACTATAGGAGAGGAACCAGGTTATATCATTATTCCAATGACTTTTTAGAGAGCTGAATATTCAAGCAGTAAACACTAGATTTTCTAACACTTTGCTTATTAAAGTATTTCAAAGTAGTTTGTAATGAACCAGTTCTCATTCTGTAGAGGAATTAAGTGTAATAAGACTCTTCCTGGGTATAACATAAAAATAATGGCAATAACAACTGACATATATGCTTCCATAATTAGGTAATGCAAAATTAGGAGGTACATGAAAGATGAATAATCTAATATTCAATTCAGTTTCTCAATATTTAGGGTGGTATAAATCTGTGTGTTATTTATTAGTCCTATTACTTAGAACTATTCTTTTTGTTTCATTTTGTACATCAGCATCTGCAAAGTGAGGATAATAATTCCGGTGACTGATGAAGGTAGAGAATAATTAAATACCAACACTTTATTTTTTTTTGAACTACATTAAAATGTACCCATTTTCAGTTTTTCTTCTCAGTCATTATTACAACGTCCTCCTCTTCCCCTCCACACATGCACCAGATTTCTACTCTGATGGCCTATCTTACTGTGGGAATACACAAGAATTTCTGATTACTAGGTTGGAGATACATAAAGTCTGGCAGAGCCTATCAAACTGGAAAGGCTTCAGGCCTGGGTCTGGAGACAGACTGTACCTTTCTAGTCCAATGACCAGCATGGCATTAAGGCTGAAGAGGCTTATTATCAGAAGACTGACTATTGAGTGATTTCTTTTTTTCAGCCACAGTTTTATTCATGAAAACCCTTACTAAGGCAAAGAAGAGATATTTGCAATGATTCTCAAAGCATCAACATGTCTTATTGATGTTCAAACACTTTGAGCAGTACTTATGGGATCACAGAATAGAGGTCATCCAGTACTTTCTCTCATTTTACAGATGAGGAACCTGAAGTCCAGGAAAATTTTGTGGGTATATTTATATTATAGTACAGTATAATATATTTTGATATACTATATTATATGTTGTATTATGTATCTTATTTTATTTTATTTTATGTTCAAGATTGGGCATCCCTATCTTATCCAAAGTGGTAGTGCCAGGCCACTCACAGGCCCACTCTCACCACTGATGGGTATGGAAACTGTGACCTACTTGGCTTCCAGCTCGGGCCACTTTATCCCTCGTTTGTTGTACCTTCCCCCTCCACCTAGAAGCTCACCATTATTTACGCCCAACATTATTAACACCAAACTTCCTGAGGATACCCAAATAGCCCAGCTCACTGTAGCTCAGACCTTTGGGCACAAAAGATCCACAGCCTCAGTCTGACTCGTGCACCACAACATCTGGAAACCCTCACTGTTCAGTAACTTGTCCAAAGTCCCACAGGAAGTAGTATCAGGAGTAGAATTTAAACCCAGATCTTCTGATTCCAGAGGAAAAGCTCTTTATGCCTCAAGACCCCTTTACAAACTGAATATTAAAGGAAAGTTTTCTTCTCAATGTTTATGAAACCATGACTATTAAGATGAGATAATATATGTGAAGAGAGTGAGTTGAGTTTTACCATTCCAGTTTCTCATGCGAAAAAGCCCAAACTTTAGAACTAATTTATGCGAATACTCAAAGAAGAGCAGCTAGGTGGCGCACTGGGCTTGGAATCAGGAAGAACCATCTCCCTGAGTTGAAATATAGCCCCCAGACACTTTACTAGCTATGTGACCCTGAACAAGTCACTTAACCCTGTTTGCCTCAGTTTCTTCATCTGTAAAATGATCTGGAGAAGGAAATGGCAAATCGCTCCAGTATCTCTGCCAAGAAAATCCCAAATAAGGTGATGAAGAGTCAGGCACAACTGAAATGCCTGGGCAGCAACAATATTCAAAAAATCTTTGATTTTGGTCACAGTTTCTCCACCAACCCAGAAACAGTCTTGTTTGTCTCATTTAGTAGATAACTCTTAGGAAGTTGCTTGAGTCACAAAGAACTTAAATAATGGGTCCAAGGTCTCAAATCACTAAGTGCCAGAGCTAAAATATGAACTCAGGCTACCCAATTATTAAAGATTTTTATTTCTAGTACTTCGAGGATACACAAACTTCATCAGTTGTTGTTCTTGTGTATATGTGTGTGTGCATGTATGTGTGTGTTTATTAATCTCCATTTAAACATGGTAATAAAGTGTGAACAGAAATTTTACAACTGGAAAATTATAGTTCAGAGATTAATTGACTTTACCCAATATCATATAGTAGGTAGTCTAATTAGGGTCTGAATCTATAGTTAAAAGAGAGTTACTACTCTTTGGTTTTTGTCTTGACTCTCTCATAACTATCTGTGCAACAAGGTGCAAAACAGTTCTCTACTCTGATCCTCAGTTTTTGTCATTTGTAAGACATTGGACTAGATGTTCTTTGGAGTTCCATCAAACACTAATAATATTCTGTGTCTAAGGTCTATAATTCTATGAATCATTCCCTTCTCACTCAGTCCATTATTTTTTCATCCAAATGAACCCCATTATTTAATTAGGTACTTGGACTTCATATACCACTTACAAAAGACAGAAATGCACAAATGTTAATTCTGAGACCATAGTTTAAATAGAATGGAAACCTTGTTTAATCAACATTTCCCCCCTTGGATTTGTAAGTTTACAGATGAAGTATATTGTTCTTTTTATGATCTTCTCACCTATGCAATAAATTTGTGGTGAGTTAACTTTTATCTTGATTGAAAGTAATATATAAGGAAAGTTTAATAAAAACAAATTGAATATAAGCCTGGGTTCCACTTTCTAAAGATGTGATTCTCTATCAATCCCACTCCCAATTGCCAAAGGCATGGGATAAAATGTAGATCCTTCAGTTTTAAAATTTTAGAGATCTAATGAGCCCTTTGAAGCTGCAATATTAATGAAAAGATAGTATTATATGCCTCTTTGGTCAGAAAGAGGTTGATGTAGTAGAACTGATGCTAAATCTCCTGGAGGGAGTCATGGCTGGTACATATCCCTCCATCAGCTGGCCAAAGAGCAGCAACAGTATAGGCTTCAGGCACAACTGTTTGCTGTCCTTGGTTACAGTAAACCTATGGAGCAACAGGCAGTCACAGTGGGGAGAAAATCAATACAATGAAAGGGCAATTTCACATTAACAATTACTTTCACTTCTGTTCCAAAGGAAATACTTATATCACATTGGATTGAAGTTTGACCCAGGATAGACAATATCTGTCTATATTGCACTGTTAGCCCATCTTATGAATTTAAAATAATTTTAAAAAGAATCTATCTTTTCTATTTAGTTAAAAAAAATCAAAGCTCAACTTTAACTAGAAGTCCACCTTCAATTCCACTCCCCATTCCATTCACAAGAGCATACTTATTAACAATCTGCTAAGCATTCATATCTGGAGAGGGATCGTGGGATCCAGGCTACAGAAAGAAAAACTTGAGTTCAAATCTTCCTTACCACTTCAGCAGGTCAATTAACCCTCTCTGAGTCTCAGTTTCCTCATCTGTAAAATGGGGATATTAATAGTTGTAGTATCTACCTCTGAGGGTTGTTGTGATAAATAAGATAATGTCTCTAAAATGCTCTATAATGTCTACTACCATTCATTTTCCTAGTCTCTGGTGGCATTCCATTTTAAGTTTCATGTGTTTGGGTATGCTTTCATTCAGTAAATATTTGTTGATCATGTAGCTCAGAGTCTAGTGACACAAATATAGATAAGACAATCTCTGACCTTTTAAAGAGCTCATGATTTAGTAGGGAGCAAAAAGTATGCAAACAACTAGTACACAAAATAAACTATGGTGGGAGCTTTAGGAGCTGCTGAAACAAAAGGCCTGTGAAAGTTCTTATGCACATGTCATGAATTTCTTAATCATTGTTTTGTATTAATTAATCTCAGGGACATGATGTTCACTTCCTCCAGGAAGCCTGCTCAGATTGATCAGCTGAGAGAAGACAGTTTCCCTGGCCTGACTTTGCCAAAAACTGGAACATTGCTAGCTATTCTGTCACTACTTTGTACTCCAATTATGTATTTATCCTTAAACTTTATGTGTGATTGCATGTATGTCTAGTATACAGTTGATGTCAACTCTTTGCTCTTTAGGATGCTCCTTTGCATTTAATTAGTTCTAGGTACATCTACTTATTGTTGTTGTTTGCCCTTAGTTCTCGAAGAGGACCAATGACAATAGAATGATGTTCACATGACGGCCTACTATGCTAGGGCTCTAATTCTCTAGATGGTGGTTGCTGTATTGTTACTGTAGGTTCTATGATACCATAAACAAATTGGGCAGTTCACAAATGCCATCAGAATGTAAGCTCCTTGAGGACAGGGACTGTCTATCTTTTTTATTGTATTTGTATCCCCAGTACTCAGCACAGTGCCTGGCACATAATAAGCACATAGTATTTGTTGTTGTTGTTGTTCAGTCATTTTAGTCATGTCCAACTTTTCATGACCCCATTTAGGATTTTCTTTGCAAAGATATTGGCTTAGTTTGCCGTTTCGTTCTCCAACTCATTTAGCAGACGAGGAAACTGAGGCAAATGGTTAAGTGACTTGCCCAGGGTCACACAACTACTAAAGTATCTGAGGCTGGATTTGAACTCAGGTCTTCCTGACTCCAGGCCCAGCACTCTTTCCACTTGCCACCTAGCTGCCTGGCACATAGTAAGCATTTAACCAATGCTTGTTACCTACCTCCCTACCTTAAGAGAATGTTAGGATACCAATAAGCCACCTATGAGAGAATGAGAAAAGTAGTCTTTAGAGTGACAGGAAACTGTCTGAGTAAATAACAGCAATGAATAAATAATTGAGATTCAAGTGATACCGGTGAACACCAGGACTGAAAATCAGGTCTAGCAGCAACAGAAGCCAAATGCAGAAAGGTGGGACAATTTGGACCTTTTTGGCTCCTGAGAGCCTGGATCTAGAAGAACTGGAAATACAGAAATGGAGAAGAAAAGGAGCCAAAGGTTCAGGAATCGAGAAACTGATATTTGAGAAAAGATGAGAAAAATAATTAAAGGAAGAGGACATGAACTTAAGGGAGCTATTCACTTCTTCAATGTAACAAATATTTATTAAGCTTCTGCTACATACAAGACATATGACAGTTCTTGAAGATATAAAGACAAAAACTAAATAGTCCTTCCCTCAAGGAGCTTTTATTCCACTAGAAAGATGTATCTTAAACATAAATAAGAATGTGATGATCAGAAGAAAGAAAAAAAAAGGGGAGGAGCTCTATGGGGTAATAGGACCTGAGCTGCACCTTGAAGAAAGATCATGGTTTTGAGAGACAGAAAAAAGGGACAAATGAATTCCAGGAATGGGAATTATTGGGATATTCAAGGGAATGAAAGATGGAATGAATTCAAAGAACAACTAGTAGGTGCCTGGTTGGGATACCAGCATGCCTGAAGGGGAGTCCCATGAAATAAATCTGGAAAGGTAAGTTGAAGTCATCTTTTGAAAGGCTCTGAATGAATTTTTTGCAAGAAGCAATAGGGAGCTTTTGAAGGCTTTTGAACAAGAGAATGGAGTGGTCAGACTTGGTTATTCTTGAACTTTTGTGGAGGATAGATAGTAAAGGGAAAAGAATCGAAAGCAGCAGAATGTAAGCTCTTTGAGGCAGAGGCTGCTCTATTTTTGTCTTTATTCCCTTGCCTAGCATCAGTGCCTTGCACATAATAGGCATTAAATGTTTTTTGAAATGATTATGAAGGGATCAGTAAGGATGCTGTTACAGTCCAGACCTCCAGAGGGAGTTGTGATAAGGGCTTGAACTACTATTAAAGTGATGAGAGTGGAGAGAAGAACAACATGGAAGGTGCTGTTATGGAGGAAGAATTAAAAAGACTTAATGATTGTTTACATCCATGTGCATAGAGGTGATAATTGAAACCATAAAAAGAAGTGACATCAACTTGGGAGAGACTGTAGAGAGAAAAAGAAGCAGGTCAAGTACAGAACTATGGATAAATAGGAAAGAATGTACTGGATGGTGATCCAGCAAAGGAGTTGAGGAGTGTATACTTGAAGAGGTCTAGAGGTTTGGGGTGCTTCTAGATGCACAGAGGCACCCCAAGATCATGGCGCTGAGCCCTGCCTGAAAGAATTCAACTCAATTCTTCTTCCAGCCAGAGAAAAAGCTTATTAGAGATAAAACATATAGGCCAGACTCCGAAGGAACCCAAACATCAGTAACACCCATAGGGACAAGCAGGCATGAGAGTCTCAGCCTCTGGGCTTGAGAGATTCTCAGCATCTTAATAGAGACAAGTTGGACCTTATATACAGAAAGACTGTGGGAGGGATCAAGGAGTGGCCAAGCAGTTTGGGGTGATGGGAGGAAGGGCCTAGGGAGATCTGGATGGGAGTGGCTAGTAAGCTGGGGTGAACAGAACTCCTGGGACCTGGACTTGTGGAGCCTAGCTAGGATTAAGGGTGGGAAATGGCCAGGGGCCATAGGGAGGTAAAACAATGGAGGGGAGATTGGGTGTAGCCACAATGAAAGGTCAGTTGATGGGACTATAGCCTCAGGGGAATGCCAGAGATTTGGTCATGTGGGAAAGTCCAGGGTTTTTCCTTTCTGGGGCCCAGATTCCAACTCCATCATTCCCATCTTATATACACTAAAGTAACTTTGGGTGGCCAGAGAAAGGGGGGGTGGTTGGAAAAACAGTCTAGGTGAGAATTCCATTTGGAAGGTCTGAGAGATTAAAAAGACAATGGGAATAGATGATGAAGGACACTGGAAGGTAGAAGTTTGCTTTCAAAGGGAGATAAAGGCAGTTCATAAGGAATCTAAAAGTTGAAGGTTTTTCTAGGAATCTAGACAAATGGGAGCCAGGTTCTTTTTAGGGCTAGGGAGGAAGGCGCATCTGAAAAAGATCAAAATGCAAGGCTAAGGCTTTGGAAGGGAGATAAAAGGAGTCTATAAGGAATCTAAAAGTTTAAGGGTTTTCAAAAAATGGGAGCCAAATTCCTTTTGGCAAAAAGGGGCAAAGGTCTCCGCTTCTGAAACTGAATGATGGGTGCATAACCCCGTCATACTGAGGCAGGAGAACCAAGAGAGCAGCTTCACTAGTCAATCAGAAACAAGATTGTGAAGGACTTACTGGGAGATAAGGGAGTAGAAGCAGCTGGAGTACATACTAGGTGATTTCTAAGTATTTATCTGCAAAAGGGGCAAAAGATACAGGAAAAAAGCTTGAGACAACGTCCAGCGTCAAATGACTGGTTTTTCAGGATGGAGGAGACCTGGGTATGTTTCTAAGAAGCAGGGGCAAAAGGCAAGAAATATGAAGATATTGAAGATGAGGGAGAGAGAATGATCAGACAAGTTCCCAGAAGAGACTAGACAGGAAGAAGTCAAGGATGTGATAAAGGCGTCAACCTTGGCAAGGAGAAGGGTCAGTCATTTCAGAGAATGATGCAAAGGAAGAGAAATTGGGAGACAATGTAGAGGAATTCTGAGGTGGTGAGTAGGAGAGGTGAAGAAGGTCATGGTGGATTGTTTTGATTTTCTCAATTAAATAGGAGGTAAAATCCTTTGCTAAGAGGGATGGGACCAGGCGAGAGAAAAATAAAAGCCATGAAAACTCTTGGCTTCCTCTGATAGTATTACAACTAAGCAAGTCCTAAACTGAAAACTGGGCATGAATTTATTATTCAGTGGTGAAATGAAGGTTAGTATATAAAGATAAATTGCAATTATACATATCCGACAAGAAGATACTGGATAATTTTGATATGCCATTAGAGGAATATAATTATTCCTATGTTCCTGTGTTCCAGTCAAATCAGATTGCATTCCCTCATGTCTTTTTCCTAATAAATGCATTTGTTCACTCCATTGTACCTATTTTGCCTCCTTCCCAGTTTGTTGAAAGCCTTCACTTCTTTCAAGCCAGAAGTCAGGTGCTACTTTCTCTATGAAGAGTCCCTCTAGGTGAAAGTGGCTCCTTAAATTTCCCATACACTTGACCTGTAGCTTTCTTTTGCATTAGATAGATAGATAAGCATATAGATATGTTGTTGTTGTTCAGTTGTTTTGGACTCTTCACGACCTCATTTGGAGTTTTCTTGGCAAAGACACTGGGGTGGTTTGCCATTTCCTTCTCCAGATCATTTTACAGATGAGGAAACTAGGGCAAACTGACTTGCCCAGGATCACACAGTTAGTAGGTGTCTGAGTTTGAATTTGAACTCAGATCTTCCTGATTCTAGACCAGGCACTCTATCCACTATACCACCTACCTGCCAGAGAGAGAGAGAGAGAGAGAGAGAGAGAGAGAGAGAGAGAGAGAGAGAGAGAGAGAGAGAGAGGACCATTTCCTCTTGTTAGATTACAAGCCTGAAAGCAGAACCTGTGATGGATTAATTTTCATATCTTTCATATCCCCAGTGCCTAGGCCAAGGCTTTGAATTTAGTAGGCACTTAAATATTTGCTGAATGAATAAACGGATGAATGTGCTTTCTAACATGGAAATTTCCTCAAGGAGAAATAAGTTACTGCAAATATACTGGGAAGTCAGGCATTGATTGATATAAATGTTTATTCAGTCACTTTGCTATATTTTGATGTGGAAAAAAGACACAGTCATATACAATGCAGAAACATCCTTATATGTACCTATAAAGGTAATGGTATTGTAGGTCCTATTTATTCGACTTAGGTAGGGTCAGAATGAAACAGATGGGGGTATGGTGGAAAAACATTAGATTTTTAGTCAGAAGCCTTGGATTCAAATTCAGACTTTACCACAGGTAACCTTGGGTAAATCCCTTAGCCTTCTTTAGCCTCGGTCTCCTCGTCTGTAATTCAAGGAGATGCTGGAGGTACAAAGACAAACACGGACTAGCCCCTACCACCCAAGGAGTTTCAAGTCTGTCCTGATCAGAGAATTAGATGATCTGAATGTTTGAAGGGACCCTAGAGATCTACATCCAGTTCAACCAGTTCCGAAAGAAGAGTCCCCACAAAACAGATGCAGCAAGTGGTCACCCAGTCTTTGCTTGTGGTTCCCTGCAAGGGAGAACTAACTCCCTGGGGAAACAGCCCATTTTATTCAAATATAATTCGAAGTGTTAAATTTCTCAAGTCCAAATTTGCTTCCTGGCAACCTCCACGTATTGACCCTAATCCTGCCCTTGGGAGCCAGATGGGAGTCCCTTATTTCTTTTCCATAAGAAGGCTGCTGAAACCCTTGAAGGCAGCTTTGATATCCTTCTTCCCCAAACCCCTTCCCCTACCTCTGAGCTAACACACTTATTTCCTTCATCAGTTCTTCATCAGGCACAAACTCCAGGCACTTCACCATCCTGTTGTGCTTCCCCTGGACATTCCGCCATTTACCAATATTCTTCCTGAAAAGTTTGAATTGAACACAATAATTCAGATACATTCTGAGCAGGACAAAGTACAGTACCTCCCTAGTACTGTACATTATATCTCTCTTCACATAGTTTCAAACTGCATTTGTTTCCTCGATTGCCAAACTGCATCTGATTCATCTTGAATTTACGGTCTGCTGAAACCTGGATATCTTTTTTTCAGACTCATTCTAAGGCCTCTTCAGTTCGAACTGATAAGAACCTAAGTGGGCAAAAAAAAAAAAATGAAGATAGTTGCTCAGTCAGCCTTAAGTAAAATTATGAGGTAGGGTACTCTCTTACTTCCTTCAAGGCATCCAGCACTGTAACCTCACCCCTTATGGCTACCTTTGGCTACCTCGTACCTACCTCCTTGCAGAAATCTGTAACCCAGAGTTTACTGCAGCTGTACAGAGCCCCAAAGAAATTTACCTTTATCTCAACCTCTCAGGGTCTGAGGTATCTACTGGTTAATCTGAAAACTAATCCTTGCTAAAGCAAGAAAGTTCCCCTTTTAGCTAATTAGATAATCTGCATTTTAATTCCCTGGGTTTTTTGAAGATTATATAAATCTCTTATTAATTATTCTATTACCTACTCTTAATGGTGGGAATTTTAGGCCAAGAGGATCAGTTGAGAAGATATTTGGGGAAAGATAATTCTGCCTTTCAAAAAAATCAATCTATTTCATCTAGCCAGATACCCTCCATGGCAGGGCCACCCCAAAGTGAGTCTGTTCAGCATCTCACCTATAAAAGGCCAAGGGAAAGTTGATGGGTAGCAGAAAAGAGTATGTCAGTTCAGGATGAAGAAATGGATTAAAGGAGACTGCAGAAATTATAGGGAGAAAAAGGAAGAGTCACATTTGAAGCAGCAATAGAGGAATTTTTTTAAAGAGATAGTGAGAACTAAAAAGATAAGGGAATGGATGAAAAAAATCAACATTCTTGCAAAATGAATAGCACAAAGTGAAAGCAGGACTAGATGAAAGTAATTTGTCTGAAGTAACTGATGAATAGAGGTCACAGAACTAGAAAGTCCATTGAGACAAATGTAACTGAAAGATAAACTATACTGATTGTCAGACTTGGAACAAGAAATTACATTGGTCATGCATGCCCCACCTTCACCCCTCACCACACCTCCTTCCACATATATCCAGAAGAGAAAAAAGAAGACTAAAGAGATAGTAGAAGGAAGCCAGGACCTAGGTATGCTACTAGGGAAGGGGGGGGGGTGGTAGAGAGATTTCTTTGTTCTCTTCTTCTCCCTCCATCCTCTATAAACCAAAACAAGAAGGGCAGTGCACATGAAAACTAAAAAAAGGGAGATTTTTTTTTTCACTAAAATTGGGGTAACTTACAAAGTCCCACACATACGTGTTAAAAAAAAGTAATGGAGGTTTGGAGCATGCACAGAAGGCATAGACTTTCCCAGTGGAAAGACTGGGATCCTGCTTCTAGGCATAAAGGAAGTGCCTTGGAAGGATGTGGACCATGCTTAGGCATTTTGTAATTGGTTCTGGTCTGCTAATCACATTGTAAATGGAGGCAATTTGGCCACAGGCATTCAGAAAGGCCTGTCAGGCTGTGCATAGAACTTTTAGCCACTTTCCCTTTGGTTATGCTGTGGTAATATGACTCTTTTGTACACAGTGAATGGTGATGGGGCTGACATCTCCCTTCTGAGGTTATATGGCCCTTTGAAATGCCTTAGTTCTGGGTCTCAGTATTTGTTCTTTTCCCTTTAGGTAAAGGGGATCAGAGCCTTTGACCCTGTGAGTTTGAAAGGTCAGGAGGACACTTTGGTATGCCTGTATTCCAGAGTCTGGGTTCTACAGCAATATTGCATCAATGCCCCAAGGAACAAGTAGTGACCTCTGGGAAAGACTTGTATCCAGGGCAGAGGAACAACTCACCTGGGAGTCATGCCATATCTGGACCTAAATTTGGTGGAACCAATGCTATATAGGAACTGGACAAAGTTGTAAGATTTTTCTTCCCCTTCTCCCCATCCCCCACCAACCCAACAGGGATAGAGACAACGCAGGGGAGAGCACGTCTCTGAGGGCGTTGGGAAAATACTGGTCTATCTATTCTTGCTGTCCCTTTGAAATAAATATCCCTTTATTAAATATCTCTCAATGTTAATTGGCTAAAAGAAATTGAGGTGTTATTCACTCCCCTTCAGCAATGGAAAGAATATAACCAGTTTGAGTTCAAGTTGGTGGCAATATAAATGAGACACTACCACCTATCAATGTACCCCAGAACCTTAGAGGAGATATAGCACTCTGGCCCTCACTTCAACAGGAAATGGTAGACTGTGGATTCTCTAAAAGGAAATGAGAGATAGAGCAAAAGGGCAGAGACAGGTTAACAAACTCATCTGGATTAAGAAAAGAAGACATTTCATAGACAGGACATTAGCTTTGTCTTAAAATAATGCAAGGAAATGGGCCATCATCCCAAACTGAAAGAATGCATAAATGTGACAGATCATAGTAGCAAATAGGGAGGTTGGAAAGGAACTAGATATCATAAAAGTAGGGAAAGGGGGGCAAGAGCAAACAGATGCTTTTGGGCATGGGACTCAAAGAATGAATGCAGTCACCTCCCCCCACTCCCTAAAAAAAAACCTCTCACAATATCATATCTCCTTAGAGATCCTCTAGTCCAATTCCTTCATTTTACAGTGTGGGCCCCAGAGAGGAAATAACTTGCCCAAGGTCAAAGATGAAGGTTGATTTGACTCTTACTGAAACATCTGTTGAACTGAATCTGAGCCCAAATTTCATAGAATTAAAATTATAGATTGATTTGTCCACACCTTTCATTTTACAGAGGAGGAAACAGAGGCCAAGAGTTAGTGATAGAGACAGGTTGTTAAAATTGAATTTGAGTTCCTCCACTAGGTACCTGACCTTTCAGAGAATCAGGCATTGGTCCTATTCAACAACTTCTATTAAATTAGTATTTATCATGGGTCAGGACATGCAGATAAGTAGGGATGGGAGATTCTAAATCCATCTCTCTTCCTTCTCTCAAATCTCTTCTCCATTACACAGGAAATATGGAAAAGTTAGAGCAAAATTTTAGGGATAATAAATTCCTCAGTGGGTAAAGGGATGGCTCCTTTCTTTGCTATGTCCCATCTGAAGTGCCACCACCCTATGAATCTTGCTGAGACCTTGTTGAGAATTTCTACACCCATTTCCCTTCCTATGGCAGGGTGGTCCATGTCCCTGAAAAGCCTCCTCTTGTCAACCCTGGCCTTCTGACTATTCCTAGGGGTGAGGGACAGAGAAAATTTGGTGCCTTTTCTTTTTACCTTGCCCCACCAGGAGGCCTATCCCCCATTTCGAGGGGGATAATTAAAGAGGAGAGGGAAACGGGCTGCCTTGCAGATGTACTGCTCTCTCTGCCTAGGGAGAGATTTTGCTATGAAGAGAGCCCTAATGAAGGCACAGCTCCTAGGACCTATCCAGGGTAGAGCTAGCTAGTTTGCCACTACTCAAAGACTCTCTTGTCCTTTTTCATACAACCACACACATTGGTTAGAGGAACCCCAAGAATTGGAGCTGGGGTCTTAACAAATGCTTTAGTTGAAATAGGAATAAAGTCATACCCTAAATCTCACCATTCATCATCACCTGCTCCTCCCTGCCACCAAATTCCATAGATCCTTATTTCAAGGATTATAAAATGCTACCAAAAGATATTTCAATTCCCTTGCCCTGTGGCAAATCTCTACCATTCAGCAAACCCCAGCATCATTCAGCTCCACCACTCACTCTTGGATCTGGCTGCTTTTCTTATCCTTTACCTTTTAATTTTAGATGGTAGTGAATAGCAGTGGGGGTGGGAGTGTGAGAAATAGGAGAGGTGAGGAATGTAGCAAAGTCCTTAGGGGAAAAAAAAAAGGTGACACCGTGAAAATGGGACTAAACTTGGAGTCAGGGAGACATGACTTCAAACCTCAAGGTTAGGCGACCCATGTCAGTCAGTTTTTAACCTTGTTCAGCCTCAGTTTAACAGCAGCTACCCCTATAAGGTTGTGGTGAGAATCAAATTAGATGATATATGTGCGGCAAAATGCTTTGCCTATTTTAGAGTGCTATATAAATTTTAACTAGTATTAATAAAATACCTAAGCAGAGTAAGGAAGGGGTTAATAATAATCCAGTTTGATCAGACTATATAGAGTATCCCAAAAGTCTTACTGTAGTTCTTCAACTTTGATAGCTAAAAAAAAATCTTACTGCAAAGCTTTGATAGCTGAAAAACTGAAGTAAGACTTTTGAGAAATTCTGTATGTACAGTCCAATCAAACAGGATTGTTTACTATTTCTTGCAGCTATCCTGTCCTTTTCCTCCTTCTTACCTTTATACATACTCCTCTATATAGTGATGATTATCTTGAGATCTGTGAAATTATTTTGATAACTGCATTTCAATACAATTGTTTTTTTTAAATAATCCTATGTATTTTATTTTATGCATTTAAAAACATTATTCTGAGAAGAGGTCCATAGGTTTCATCAGACTACCAAAGGGATCCATGGCATACAAAAAAGGTTAAGAATCTCTGATTTAGAACAACTTTTGCATTTTTTGTTGAATTTGTGGAATTCTTGCCCATCCTTTAAAGCCTGACTCAAAGTCTTCATCTGCAGGAAAGCTTTCCTGATTCTCTCCTCAGATGTCATACCTAACTTTGCTTGAACCTCTAACGTATTATTTGTGTTATAATTATTTGCATGGGTGATCTGTCCTTTCACTGGACTTCAAGTTTCATGAAGTGGGGTTCAGAAGTTATTTAAATTTTGTAACTTCCTTATCACCCAGCATAATCCTCTGCAAATGGCAGACACGTGATGAATACATGAACTAAACTGAAACTGTAGTATTGGGGAGTTGGACTATACAAGTTCTTAACAGTCCTTTGGAAGGAACAATCCATGATTCTAAACTACCCAAATGATAAATTAAAAATTAGCTTCAAGTTATGATGAAGGGAAAGGAAGATAATATAAGAAAAATGGAATTAGAAGAAAAACCCACTTTTATTCCTAGAAGTACAGTTTACAGAAAAGAAGGATGAGAAGCTGGAAGGTGGTTTAAGTGAAATGAAACTTAGAAATTAGGAAGGTAGTCTTTTGGACAGTCTTCCCTCAATGGTATTTAATTCTGGTCTTTCTGTACCTCTTATGCCTAAGCAATGTAACTCCAATTGGATGTGTGATGTCTCCACTGAGACTGATTTTTATTGCCTCACAGAACAATAAGGCCAGTATGATTAAAAGGCAGCTATCATAGTCCCTGAACAGGCAAGACAGCTGGGGAATGACACTCTCAGAGCTTTTCTCAGGAGTTATCTTTCTGTATTATAATTTAATAAGGAAGGGGACCTAGAAGAATGGAGAAAAGGTTTTACTTCCTCTACTTGCAACAGTAGTGGGAGGATTTGGCACCTTGAAAAAAAGGTAAAGGACTTAGGAACAAGATATAAAAGAGATTTTTAAAAGAGAGAGAGAAGAAGATTGGCAAGGGTGGAATAAAGAAAGAGGAGTTGACTGCCAACAGACTGATAGGATTGTATGCAGATGTACTAAGGGAAAGGGATATGAACAAAGTAGTGTTTGAAGGAAATGGGGGAAAGTGAAAGTGGCACTGAGAAATTTGAAGAATAGGAAATTACCAAGGAGGAAGAGACAAAATATCCTGATGGACTATCTGTAGAATTGAAGGAGAGCTAAGGAAGATCAGTGGTGAGAGGTTTGGGGGAGCAGTGGGAGGATACAGTGATGCTAAAGATCAAGGGGCTGAAATATAAGGAAATAGAGCTGTCTTTTTTTTTAAGCTAGAGTAGAGGATCAATGATCAATGCACTGGGAATGAAGGTGTTTGGGGACAGTCATGAGAGTGAATGTTTTAGAAAGATTGACACTATAAAAGGATTGTCAGAAAGGATAAAATATGGAATCTTTACTAACAGCTAAGATTACCCTTACCAGGGAGAAGGGGACTAACAGTGGGTGAGGACAGAAAACCTTCACTCAGAAAGGACATGCCTTTATGTTATAGCTTGGAAATGTATAGTTTAACAATGAATAGCTAGTAAGTAAAAAAGAAATGTTCTTATGATGGTTAATTCTAACAAAAACTGGGCATACAGCCCCAGAATACATTTTTTTAAAAAGAGAGCAAAATAATAATTAGGAATATATAGTATATGTATAAATGTATAGTATATATGCTATTTATGATAGTCATATACATATGTGTGTATGTGTATATATTTGTATGTATGTATATATGGTGTCCCAAAAGTCTTGGTGCAGTTTGTATCTTTAATCACTTAAATAGCTTTACATATACATACATGTGTGTACACACACACACACACACATATACATATATTTGTGTGTTTGTGTGCATTTACACACAGATATATATACAAAACCGTAGAGTGTGAAAGCAAGTCTATGTTAAGAGTGAATAAAGTCCTCAGAAAAAGACTTTAAACATTCATGAACAGGAATTCAGTTAATTGTATTTTTTCTTCTGATCTCCCAAAGTGCTTATTATCTATAATATATCAATAGAAATATTAATTCAAAAATTATTAAGAACATTAAGGTTACATAAATAAAGCACATGTTTTAGCAGGTCCTACCAAGCCAGAAAGATTTCAAGGATGAGTCTAGTAATGGCACTACAGATACTGTTTGAGCTAAAATCTAAATTCAGGGTAGTTCACTATCTCTGGTCATGAAGTGATGACTTTTTCAGCCTTAGAAACTCTTGAAGACTATTGAAGAAGACAACCTGAATGGATGGAAGGCATACCCACATAAATAAAAGCAAAGATCCTTGAGCTATTGAACTATTGATATTATTTACATGGGGTTCTTATTTATTCTTAATTATTTCATATGTATATGTCTTATATTCACAGATAGGTTTCAAAGTCCTCTAAAGCAGAAGCAGCCCCGTGCAAGATGATACACATGATAAGCTACTTAATAAAATACTTGCTGAGTGACTGGTGGAATGAATTAATGAATGAAAGAATGAATGAAATGCACAGGACCAGAAAGAATACATCATAAGGCTGATATTTTATAACCTGAGATGATTAAAATGTTTCAGTTTATGTATGTCTCAGTACAGAACATTGCTTTGGAAAGCCTTGTGAAACATAACTGACAGTAGCTAGGTACTGGGATTTGAAGGAGGTGAGAAGAGAGAACATGGGAAATCATAGTATTGATAGGAGATTGGGGGGCCAAAAAAACTAAATTTTCCCACTTTCACAATATTGCTTATGCGTGTTTTTTGCCTCTTTGTTTTCTAAGAAAGAAGGCAAAGAATTATCTAAAGGAATGATGAGATTAATTTTTACTTCTTTGCTATAGGCATCACAGAAAATCATTAAAAGTATACATAAAGAGAAAATGACTTTGACAACTGAGCTTCTAAATTGTATTTTCTGCACTAATATTTCAATATTTCTTTTTTTCTGCCTCTAGATTACCCCCTTTCATGTTCACAGAGACATGTTTGAACCTTTTATAAATATCATTGGCCAACATTAAGAAGTGAGACTCTGTTGACAATTATCATAATGACCTCACTTGGAATTTTCAAGTTTCAGTTTTGACATGGAATAACATGACTATTTAAACTCTTCTGTGCCCATAATGTTTTCTGAACAAAATTTTCCAGAGCAGTACAAAAGAAGAAAAGAAAACCCATGTAAACACATCCCAATGGAAAAAGTACAGCATTTTGCATCTGGCATGAAAGAGATGAACACTGTTTCATAGTCAAGTTTCCATCCTCATGCTGTTTCTAGGGCCATTACTATAAAAGTGGATGACAGAGACACCTCCTGGGAAAGAGAGGGGAAGTTCAGTTCACTTCAGTTCACTGGTAAGAAATTAGAAGAAATGCTATTGCTTTGAAAGTTTTTTTTTTTTTTTTAAGGCAATTCGAGTTGAGTGACTTGCCCAGGGTCACATAGCTAGTAAGTGTCAAGTGTTTAGTCTGAGGACCGATTTGAACTCAGGTCCTCCTGACTTCAGGGCTGGTACTCTATCCACTATGCCACCTAGCTGTCCCAAAAGTTGTTCTTCATCTGTTCATTTGTTGTCTTGAATTTAGTTATATTATAACTTGATCAAGGAAGGAAGGAAAAAAAGGAAAGAAGGAAGCAAACAAGTATTTATTAATTGCCTACTATGTGCCAGGCATTAGGCTAAATACTTTATGAATATTATATCATTTGATCCTTACAACTGTGTGAGATAGGTGCTATTATGATTCCCATTTTACAGTTGAGGAAACGGAGGCAAGTAGACAGTTAAATAACTTGCCCACAGTCACACAGCTAGTAAGTTTCTGAGGTCAGATTGAATACTTATAAAAAGGGTGTTTAAGCAGCCAAAGCTATTAGCTCCTTTTTGAGAGAGAATAAGTGGTCTGAGTGCTGTACTACCTATGTGACCTTGCGTAAGTCACGGCTCCCTTGAGTCTTAATTTCCTCACCCGTAAAATGAGGGAGATGGACTAGAGAGCCTCTAAGGCAGAGGGTGGGAAAACCTGCAGCCATGAGGTCCCATGTGACCTTCTAGGTCCTGGGGTGCGGCCTTTTGACTGAGTCCAAGTTTTACAGAACAAATCTTTTTATTATGGGGATTTGTTCTGTGAAGTTTGCATTCAATTAGAGGGCCATACTTAAGGACCTAGAGGGCCACAGGTGGCCTTGGGCTGCAGTTTCCCCACCCCTGCTCTAAGGTTTCTTCCAGCTCCAAGTTTATAATCCTCTATGATTTTTGGGAGAATTATATAATTATCATGTTCATATATAGGACAGTATATGGAAAGTGTTATATCTAAGAAAGATAAATAGCATTTCTTCACTTTATGAGAAGCAGATATGTATTTTACAGGATGCCAGAAATAACCCTTATGCTTTTAGTAGGATTTAAGTGCATTGAACAAATTGAAATTTCTCTTAAATTTTTAAATTATTGGATTTTTTTTTTTTTACCATTTTCCCCCTCAGTCTGCACAAAGTTCGGTTTTTGGCTATCTGCTGTCCCCTGTCAAAGATAGTAACAATTTTATTTTAAACTTTAGTTCAAAGGACAACATATTTAGAATTGTAAGTGACCTTAGAGGCCCTCTAGTCTATATCCTTTCATTTTAGAAATGAGTAGACTGAGGCTGAAAGAGCTTAAGTGACTTGTCCTGGGTCACCCAGCAAATAAACGGCTGAGGCAGGATTCAAACTCAGATCTAGCCTCTACCTTCAGCACTCTATCCATTGCTCCACTTACCTGCTTCAAATGCAATTATTCTTTATCATCTGTTTCTTACCTTTATCAACTTTTTTACCCTATGAAAGCCCTATTTTCATGTAGTCAATTATTACTATTTTATGTATGAGCTTAGACTTTCCAAGAAGCCAAAACACCGAAAAAAATTGCCTGTCAGTGTGGTTTTCAGCTGAGAGACAATATGGCCTGGTAGATACTATGTTAGACTTAAAGTCACAAAAACCTGGGTTCAAATCCTACATCAGAAACTTCCTGTGAGAATAGGGATAAATCACTTAACCTCCTTCAGTCTAAGCTTCTTAATCTATAAAATGAGAAAAATAATTACTGTAGCATTTACCCAAAACAAGGTTATGGGAGTCAAATGAGATAATAGATAAAAAGTGTCTGGTAAATAATCATTGTTATTATGCATTCCTCCTTAGGCACTATAAGTTCTTGAGATAAGAAATTGCCCCAGAGTTGTTTAGCTCTGTTACAAGCTGAAAATTGAATGCAGTTCAAATGAACAAAACCTTACCAAGTACCTACTATGTGTAATGTCCTGTGCTAGGCACTGGGGGTAAAAAAAAAAAAATAACAAGAAAATCATGGAAACTATCTCCTAATCATGGAAGGCATTGCTCAAGGGGAATTGCTCAAGACATTCACAAGGGGAACAAATGAGAAAGTGTCATCATAACTGGGGAAGAAAAAAAAGTAGGGTCAGCAGTATTATCTTTGTATAGCAAAAACAATATACTTTTAATGGAGGGCCACGGGAGGGTGACAAGTGGAGATGTCTTAAAACTTTAGTACATTTGTGCACCATATGAATGCTAAGGTGTTATTTTTTTAAATCATTAGTACCCCAGAGTTTATTAGCTGCTACAAAATATAAATACAATACATATTTACTTGTATAGAGAAGCTTCCATAATTAAAATATTAGGACACATTAACAGGCCTAGGACATTTTCCCCACTCTGGGTTAAATTTCCAAAATGAAAATCCTGTAAACTCAGAGGACTTAGAGCAAACCTATACTATATCTCTTGCTTGCATTGCTTACTTTTGCAAACAAAGCCAACTTAGTTTTTATGGAAAATAGTTCACATTTATATGGATGACCTAGACAAAGTGGTTTGAGCTGCTACAAATAGAAATGCAAATAAAACATCTGCTTCTAAATGACTGTCACTCATTTCAAGTTTAGAAGAAGGGAGGTTAGGAAGTTCTTAAAATCATTTAAATGACAACCATGCTATTACTTTGATCATGTATGCTTTTATTATCCCATAAAAATGGACCAAGCTTTATGAAATAAAACTTCATGGAGGTATAAGGAAAGTGGAAAACAAGTAAGATGATGAGCTTAAAGAACTGGACACAAAAGGTAGAAATATTTGTGTAAACAATGAGAAATTAGGGATGGATAACATACCATAGTAAATTAAAAATGACTATGACACGTATTTCAATGCAGCAACTTATGGGGAGAGATGAAAGGATAAGAAATGTCATCAGTGTCTAATATATCTTCTTTAGGGCTATAGTTGTAACATTTAAATAAGTGGGCCAATGTAAGATAGCCCCTTTGATTTGGGGAAAGTAAGATCAACAGGAACCCAAGGAAATATAGGAAGGTAGTACAACCTAATACAATGAACACACATAGAAAATAGTAAGCTTCTTTAGTGAAATGAATTGTAGTGTAGCTAATGGAAGCTCATGGAGATTTCTCTCCTTGTTACTAGGCCTCTTTGACTTAATCTCCCAAGATGAAAAGGGTAAATCTGGAAGGACAATTTAAATTAGTCCTAGAGGCTGAGAATGATCATGCTGCAACAGGCCTCACTTTTCCACAGAGCAGTCCCCATGCTGAAGCTCTTTCTTTCTTCAATTCATTAGACATTTAAGCACCAACCAGGTACAAGGCACTATGGGAGACAGTGGGGTAAGAAGATGAGAAATAACCCAGTCCCGCTCCTGAAGTAGTTTACATGGAAGGTAAAACTTGAACACAAGCATGACATTAGGTAGACCCGAATGAGCGCAAATGAGAAGGTCTATAAAATGTGTTACGATAAATTTTTAAGGGGGAGAGATTTCTTTGAGTTGGACACTCAGGGAAAGCTTCTTGGAAATCGGGAAAGAATTGAATCTCAGTGAGGCAGCAAGAGGAAGAAATAACAGACTGAGCTCAGCGAACAGCCTGTGGTCTACTTTGGCTGGAATGACAACCACTCATGTGGTACTTTACGGTTTACAAAGCACTTTATTCACAAGATTGAGTGTAAAGGGGAGAAGAGTATAAGAAGTCTGAATAGGTCGACTGGAGTCAGATCACAGAGGGTCCCAAATGCCAGAATAAGGGGCTTGTATTTTATTCTATAGGCAGTGGGGAGTCACATAAGGTTTTGAGTAGGGGTAGTGACAGACTTAAGTGTTTGCAACATTTTTTGGACAGACATGTAAAGGATGGATTGGAGAGGCAGAGAGAATGAAAGGATAAAAAATAGCATTACAATAGCATAGGGAAGAAATTATAAAGGAAGAAGGGGGAGGGCAGGGAAAGGAGAGGAAAAAGAGGGGTGAAGGAAGGAAAAATGGGAAAGGGAAGAAACATTAATTAAGCCTACTATTTGCCAGACACTGTATTAAGTGCTTTACAATTATTATCTCATTTGATTCTTATGACAACCCTATAAGGTGATAGTATGATCTTCATTTTACAGTTGAGGAAACTGAGTCAGACAAGGATTGAGTGAATTGCCTGTGGTCACACTGCTAATAAGTGTCTGAGATTAGATTTAGACTCGTCTTCTTGACTCCAGGCCCAGTACTCTCTCCACTGCACCACCCAGCTGCCTAGGTGAAGGTTGATCCTTTACAATAGATTAATAACAGCTGGCATTTATATAGCACCTACTATATAACAGACACTATACTAAACATTTTACAAATATCTAATTTATTTGATCCTCACAACCCCAAGAGGTAAATGCTATTATTATCCTCATTTTACGGATGAGGAAATTGAGACATACAGAAGTTAAGTGATTTGCCCAGGGTCACACAGCTATTTGTGTCTAACGCCACATTTGAACTCAGATCTTTCTAACTCCAGGCCCAAAGCTTTAACCACTGAGCCACCTAGCTGGCTAGGTGAAGATCTTTTATGATAGATTAATTACAATAATCATCATCATCATCATCTACATAGTACCTAGCATTGGTACCACCTAGCTGTCTAGGCAAATGTTGATCTTTCATAATAGCTGAAGAAATATACTTCTCTCTTTTCATTGGAAAAGCATGGGACTATGGGTATGGAATGTTGTTTAAGCTGTCATATGAGGCTGATATATTAGTTTTGCTTAACTTTTCCCCCATGTCATAAGAAAAGGTACCTTGGATGGGATACACATTGAAGTTATTAAGCAAAAGCAAAAGCCATAAATAAATACAAGAATTAAATATATAACAAAGACTGGAACCAGAGAAGTTTTGAGTGAAAATGTGGAGTTTTACACATGAAATATTTTTTGAGGTAGACATTGCAAGACTTGGCAAATGTTTTGATTGGAGGTAATTAAAAGGTCAAAGATAACTGAAATTTTGAGTGTAATTGAATAGGGAAGGTGCCAATGCCTTCAACAGAAATAGAGAAGTGAAGTCAGTCAGTCAGTAAACATTTAGAAGACAGGAATATTACTGAGGTGGGGAGGAGGGAGAATGATAAATTCTGTTTTAGAAACACTGAGTATAAGGTGCTAGTGGAACAGTTAAATGGAGGTATTAACAGACAGTTGAAAATGCAGTGCTGAAGCTTAGAGGACAGATTAGGGCTGGATATATAGATTGGGGAATAATCTTAATAGAGGTGATAATTGAAGCTATGAGAATGGATAAAAATCAGCGAGAGAGTATAGACAGAAATGAAAAGTGGGCCAAGGACATAGCCTTCAGGGACACTCACACTTAGGGGGTGCGATGAAAAAGATAAACTGAGGATAGATAAGAAGACCAGGAGAGAAAAATGGCATTCTTGGGGGATGACTGAGAAAAGGCCATTACATTTGGTAATTAAGACAACATTGGTGATCTAGGAGAGAGAACTTTTATTACAATGGTAGGGCAACAACCCATGGGTCAGGAATGTGACAAGAAAAGAGGCCAGAGAACTATAGAAAGCAAATTTTTAACTGTCACTAGGTTCCCATACATCTTTGAAAGCAGGGGTATGTTGACAGTTTGCCAGAGTAAAAATCTTTTTTTCCTAAAAACAAGCAAAACAAAAACAAAATTTTCTAAATGTGAATCCCAACATTTTACTTCATTTTATTTTTATATTACATTCAGCTTTGATTTTTCTCGTAAATATAAATTCCCTAATGCAATATACCGCTTTGATCTCTTTTATAAAAAATGCAGTCATAATAATAAATCTCCCAAAATAAAATCCCATAAAATAATCTCCTAGGCTCTAAGTTTTTTAAAAAGTGACACCATCACCTTTTTCCTATCGTGTCAGTAAACAAGGGCATCTCTCAGACCCAATTCTCCTTACTTAAGGATGGGGGTTTCTTTCTGGTCCTATGATATCATTGGTAGAGGGACTTCCATTGGAGAAATTCTTCCTGCTTTAATAAGAATGGATCCTCGGCATCAGAAGGACCTGCCTCTGACACTTCCCAGCTGTGTTAATTAACCTCTTATTATACTAATTTTATAACACTACAGATTATAGATTACAAAAGAATCCATGCAACTGCAAAAAAAAAAAAGGTTGTCAATTATCAAATATTGGCTGATCCTATCTTACCTATACTATGCACTAATCCTAAACCATGTAACACTAACACCTCAGTAAAAATCACAACAAACAATAAATAGCGAGTTAACCGTTGAAGCTTTTACCTGCATATTTTCATGTGCTAGCTTTCTTTTGGATGAAAAGATGATACTACCTAATCACTCTCAGTAGGGCATGTGCCCCCAGTGTGATGAATTAACAGTTATATATTGAGTATCTACTACATGAGAAATATTGCCAGTAGAAGTGATAGATCTGTACCATTCTATTCACATTCTCTGTTTCCCTTGTGACCTGCATTTATGAGCCAGCTGTCTAGGTTAGGGTTCCAGCCTATAGTCATAATAAACCCAACCTATTAACCTGCCCTGTCTCTCTGTCAGTGGGCCTAGGAAGTGAATGATGTTTTGGTCCTGCTAATGTTTCCCACAGTCCTTCACTGGGTGTACAAATTGGGACAGTGAGCCAGCCAGTGTTCTCGTGAGGATTCAGAGAAGGTGAATGAGGGACGGCTGATTGTCCTGCTAGTGCACCGTCAAGGGAAGAAGATAGCCTTTGGTCAGTGCTTTGATGTCTGTTCCCAGAAGACAGCATAGGAGATTTGAAATGATGCAGCTCCAGGGTGCTTAAAACATAATACCCAGCTGGGCCTAACAGATCACATTGTTAGACAAGAAAAGGGACTATTTTCTTTTCCTTTTTTGGCAGCAGTTTAACGTCTCTGCAGTTTTTATCACTGAGTACATAAATTGAATGGTTGTGTGCAGTGATGTAGTCAAGATCTGCTGAGCACTGAGCTTTAAAAATGTCATTGTCAGAAAGCATAGATTCCCTTTGGAAGCTAAAACCGACCTGGGAACCTTACCTGAGGTAAACTTTATCCAGATCAGTGGAAGACAAGCTACATTGAGATTCCCTGGCATTCACCAATGTCCCCTTAATAGGGGACAAGCAGAAGTACAACAGATTCATTCTCTTGTCCTTCGTATTCTCACTTAGATCTATTGCTCTGATGAATGATGAATTAGCATGTAAACATGGTGAGAAAAGTGATCTCCAGAGGTTAAAAGTTTGAGAACTCTGATAAATATTTAAATATTTATATGAAATTTCTGTGAGCCTTTAAGAGTATTCATTTTTAATTTTCTTTCTGTACAGTTTCGATTATCATTCCATAGAGAATGTAACAGGAATTTTCTGGCTGGCTAGTATCAATGCAGCTTCCTAAGGAGTAATGTCATTGATGCCTATGATCTTTTAGCAAACACTCAAACTCTTTTCTTGGGTTATCCCATACAACTCTCCTACAGGTCTCTATCAGTAGCTTTTTTCTATTGTTCATTTTTCTACATAAAGAAATGATGACTATTCCAGCTTGACAGGAAAAATTAGGGATATTCATACAAACCTGAACCACTTGATGAAAATATTCCTGAGAAATAAAGCATAAGAAGTTATATAAATAGAAAAACAAGTATAATTTTATCCCAATTCACTACGTTATCAGATATGGCAACTTATTAACTTCTGAATTTCCTACACTATTTCAGCAGAGTAGATAAGGGCTATCTGCATGATCACCTAAGGGGCAGGTGGAATATACAGTCTGATTTCAGTGTTCCTGGGAAGGGTCACCTGTTCTTTTAATATCAGGGGATCTGAAGGCAAACTTTTCCTACTTTATAATTTGTAATATGTTGGAATAAAATAATAATTTCCTACTTTATAATATGTAACTAACAGTTATGAAGTTCTGATGGAAAAATGTTCTACAATATTTCAAGAATCAGTGCACCATGCCATAGACTCCAAGATTAGGGCCAGGTCAAGTAAAAATTGTGAAGTAGACGGTACTATTTTAAAAAGAAAGAGATAACGTACATGTGTTGCACTGGTATCCAGACAACATCAAGAGATTAATTGGTGGGCCCATTGTGGAGGATGTATAGGAAAACATGAACAAAAATTGCATAGGATAAGACCATGCACATGGATGGTATGTTGATGTAAAGTAGTACCACACTCTGAGCCCATCCCTCACAAAATCTCAGAGCTAAATAGAAGCTTAGAGGCCAACTGCTCTAACCTGAGTCTGATCAAGAATCCCTTTTGCAACACCAAGTGGTCATCCAACATCTTCTTGTAGTTGTCCCCTGAGGGAGAATTCATTGGCTCTTAAAGCAGCCCATTCCACTTTCAGATAGCTCTCTAGGTTATGATTTTTTTTGTTTACATTAAACTCAACTCTATCTTTCTGCAACTGCCATCTATTGATCCTACTTTTGTCTTTTTGGGGCCTAGTAGAATAAATCCTCCTCCACATGATAGCTTTTCTAAAACTTGAGAACTGCTATCACATCTGCTCTAAGTCTTCTCTTTTCCATACTTCACCTACCCAGATTCTTCAAATGAATCTTGATATACCACAACATCCAGTTTTCTCACTATTTTGGCCATTTCTAAAAATTCTTTAGCATATCCAATTCTTATTGAGATGGCGGCCCCCAGAACTACACAAAGTACTCCAGATGTGGACTAACCAGGACAATATCATTTTTATTTCCTTTTTTCTGGACACTATGACTCTTGTCATGCAACCTAGATTAGCATTACCTCTTTTTTTTGGGGGGGGGGTGGCTTCTGCATCTCACTATCAACTCATACTGAACTTCTGTTTCTTGAAAGCCACAGGACCTTTCTTTTAAACGGGAAATATTATCTAGCTTTGTCTCACTATCCTTACACTTACATTTCCTGAGCTGAACTGTAAGACTTTATATTCCTATTAAATTTCATTTTCTTAGATCCACCCAAATCTTTCAGCCTGTTGAATTTTTTTTTTATGCAGACTCATTCATCCAACATGTTAACTATCTCTCCAAGTTTCATGTTAACTGCACACTTGACAAGCATGTAATTTTTGCCTTCACCCAAGTCATTAATAGAGACATTAAACACCACAGCCATGGATATCTCCCAGGGATGTGCTGATAGAGAGCTCTCTCCAACTTGTCCCCATTAGTGAGTCTGGTCACTCAAACACTTCCAACTTCACCTAAATATACATTCACCTAGCTCCTATCTCTTTGGCTTGTGGACAAGAACACTGCCAGAGATTTTGTAGAACTGAGACGGGGATTGGATTTTACTAGTATAGAGAACTCTTGGTTAAAGAAACTCCTTCTACCAATGGAGATTATCGCCTTCTCTGCAATTTCATAGACCTAGTGTACTGATAGAATAACTCACCAGAGTCACAGGGTCAGGACTTTCAGAGGCAGGAAGTGAACCCAGGTCTTCTTGGCTTTCAGACCAACTCTCTACGAACTTCTAACTCCCAGTTACTACGAGAGGCCTGTGTCTGATGAAGCAGGTTTTTAATGGTCTTTTTTCCATGGTAATTTTGCCCTTGGAATGAAAGGTAGTTATTGTGCAGTTACTGCCTTGTGATAAAGCCCCCAGTTAGAGAGAAATGCTCTAATAATACACCGATGTTGAGAAACCAGCCCTGCTAGGAAAGACTATTTTCTCTTGGGTGACTCATATAGCTGTCCCATTGTCTCCTGCCATGAACACATAGATAGCAAGAAACGTAAGGATGGGGACAATCACAGGTATTTATGAGAATTATGATTAAATCCGTCACATGTAGTGTTTAATAGAATTTTTGAAAAGGATATAATTAGAAACAGGTGTTAATCATGAAGCAAGCCAAGAGATAGGGGCAAGGACTTTTAGTTCCTCATGTCTGTTTTTCTCTCAGTGCACTAGTTACCAAAGCAAGTGTCTCCTTTCCCCATCTAAAAGAAAATAAAACACAATCAGATAACCTTCTTCTGATTTGTTCAGGGGTCACTTGTACTAGATCCCTGGGTTTGAAGATTGGCTTGGTATAGGTTGCTGCCAGCAGCCACCATGGTTGTACTGTAGGTCTATGTTGGCGACTTGACCCAACCACCTCTTTCTTGTCATCCTTCCTCTTCTCCCTCTTAAGAGATTCTCAAAAATCCAATTATAAGAAGAAAAAAAAAAAACACGCCCTCCAGTCTTGATCTCACACTGGCTTCCTCTTTTCTCAAGGAGGAAAGAAATGTAATCCCCAGATCTTTTCAGGCTTAACTTGCCAGAAGGGTGTCATTACATCATGTTGCCTTTCAAATACATAACTGAAAAATAAATAGACTATGTCTTCAGTTGTCCCCTGATTTGCCAGCTAATTATCAAAAAAAAAAAAGGATAAACTAACTTAGTCTGGCATGATCAGCTCTTGATACAATCGTATCCATTCTTTGTGAACATTACTTGCTTTTTAAGTACTTACAAATAAAGACTATATTCTATAACTGTGCTATGAATAAAACTCAAATTCACTGATTTATAGTTTGGAGATTCTACTGTCTTCCTAGTTTTGAAAATGGATACCTTCATCTTCTTTCTCCATTAAGACACACCTCTCCTATATTCCATTCCCTGAGGGCCCTGCTCTTCACTTTCTTTGGTGATAGTTTGTTATCATAAATCTAACTTTAGGCTGTTAGAGCTTATAAAGAGTTCCTTAGTCTTTTATTTCTCCTAGTGGTATTTCCATTTTAACAGGCAACTCCTGTAGCTAGTGTCTTAACCCAAAGGAATGATATTAATGGTGGGAATTTAAGGCATTGTGGCTGTGGTAGAACAGTTTGTGTGTGTGTGTGTGTGTGTGTGTGTTTCTGGAGGGATAGAGGTTGGGGGGAAGCATCAAGAAAGCCCTTTGGTGTTCCTCCAATCACACCATATGGTCGACTACCTAAAGTCATCACAACATATAAAGATTATGGTTCCTTCTGTTCTGGCTACATTAAATTTTACCAAATAAAAAGTAAGCCAATCTAACAAAAGTTTAGGTACCTATTATGTTTAAAACACTTTCTCTATCTAGGCAGTGAAAAAGAAACAAACATGAAAAAAAAAACCCATGATATCTGCTAGCAAGTTTGTGACTTAGTAAGGGGATAAAAGATACTCATGAATAACTTTGATACAAATAAAAATGTAACGAGTGAACAGAAAAACTCCAACAAAGGAGGATGAAAGATTCATAAGGGGGATCATTTCTAGTTAGAGGATTGAGAAAGATTTATGGCACAAGTTAGAAGCTGAGCTCAACCATGAAGGAAGGAGAGGCTTTCAAAATATGGAAATGTAGATTTAGTATATTCCAGTTAAAGCACTAAGAGGGGAGAAGAGAGAGTAAGATGTGGCAACTCTTAGGATTCCGTTTTGCTTGGAATATAGAGTAAATGAACACACAAATAAATGTGGAAATATATATGGAAGCCCTCAGTGGGAGCAATATCTGAATCTCTTTTCACATGCAAGTTAGGCTAGTTTTTGCCTTAAAGGCAAGTGCAGCAGGCCTTTCAATTGATTCAATCGAAAGGGCCATACTTGAGGACCTAGAGAGTCACATGTGACCCCGAGGCCGCAGGTTCCCCACCCCTGCAAAGGCATTAAAAGGCATACCATATGGATTTAAGGCCTTTGAGACTTGGAGAATGTCCCAAGGCTGGGCAAGTCAGCACACCCTGCCATGCTGACCAGATGTAGTAGAAGAAACCATGTCAACCAAAGCTAAGTGATTAAACTGTGCTTGCTGAGTGTCTTTTCTATGCCATGACTACAAGAACCTCCTTTTCTAAACTCTTAAATTACATATGAGGGACAGTTTTGGTTCCAACATTGAACTTGAATAAATAAAACTCTAGACTAAGTCAGGCCTTCCCCTAATAGAGCCATATGGTGGAGGACCTGGAACAATATATTGAGGAGTTTGTGTTTTATCCTATAGGGAATGGAGAACCAGGAAGGCATTTAGAATAAGGTATAAAATTGTTCAGGCCTAGGCATTATGAAATATGAAGGTTTATCTGGCAAATGTGTGAATGATGAACTGGATGGAGAATAGACTAGAAGCATAGAGAACAGTAAGGAGTGTATTATGATTATAGTAAGTGCAAAAATGATCATAGCCCAGGTGAAAAACAACAAGGGTTCAAACTATGTGGTGACACTGTGAGTCAAAAGGAGGGGACAGATGTAAAAGATAATGTGAAGATGAAGTCTGTAAGACCTGGCAAGGCTGTAGTCAGGTGCAAACACCACAAAGCCTTCTCTGACACCAGCCATGAACTCCAGCAGAAACTGGTCTCTCTTCCCTTCTCAAAATCCTCCCAGTATGTTGATGGATCTCAGTTGTGCTCTTGTCTTAACTCTCCCTTGAATAGTCATCTTTTATTCTTTCATACTTCTCTATCAACTCAATCCGATCCAATCCAATTCCATACAAAAAACATTTATTAACCATCAAGCGTAGGACCCTGCATATAGTAGATAGTTTCAAAGTAGGAAACTGAAACTCCAAAAATCTAAGTATTCACAGAAAATGGTGCTACCTATTGTCATTCAAAACTGTTCTGAAGTTAGTCAGAAAGGTAGAATTGCTGGGGGAAGGTGGACAACAAATTAAGATTTGGATGCTTTCAGTTTGAGGTTCCAGCGGAAAATCTAGATGTGAATGTCTAGTAGCTAGTTGGAGATACAGTACCAGAGATCATAGGAGAAGTCAGTTCTGGAGATGGAGATTAGGAAGTCATTTGGATAGAGGTGATAATTTAAACCATGGAAGGAGACAAATTGCACAGAGAGAACAGAAAGAGAAGTAAAAAAAGACTACAACAGAGACTTAAGGGCTGCACACACATTGATGTGTGAAGTAGGAAGAAGAACAGGTTAAAGAAGCTGAGAGGTAGAAGAACCAATAGAATTCAATGCTGAGGAAACTAAAGGAGAAAAAAAAACTGTTGAGGAGAGGATGGACAAAAGTATGAAATGTGACAGAAAGGTCAGGAAAGATAAGGACCAAAAAAAAAAAAAGACATTGTATGTGTCAATAAAAATGTCACTGATGATCTTGGTGAAAGCAATTTTAATAGAACTGTGGGGGTAGAAGACACATTTCAAGGGACTGAGAAATGAGTGGGTGATAAGAAAGTAGAAGCCATGAGTAGAGACTAGAGACCACTTCTAGAATTTTCAAAGTGAATGGGAGGAAAGAGGTCAATAGCTCAGGTTAAAAAAGGTCAAGAGAAAGACTTTAAAAAAAATTTTAAGCAGAGGAATGACATGAGCATGTTAAAAAAAAAAGAAAAGGAATCAGTCAAGAGTGAAAAACTGGAAAATGTAAGGATGATGGATGTTTAATGGAGAAGGCTTCTAAGGAGAGGCAAGAGAGAATGGGTACAAACTTAAGTATTAGCCTTGGCAAGAAGGAATCCTATTTCATCATTTGAGGCAATAGGTTAAGATGGAGAAAGTTCCTGAGTTATGGATGAAGCAAGATGAGGAAATTTAAATCCACCAGCCTCTATCTTCTCCATAAAGCAGGAGCTGAGGTCATCTGCTAAGAGAAAAGAGGTGGGAGTGGAGTTCAATGCTTGAGGAGAAAGGGAAAGGCTTGGTATAGGCACAAAGGAAAGTAGGACAAGAAGTCAATCTTAGATGAAAAAGGGATTCTTACCACATCAGCTGGAGTGCCCAGCTGGGGTTAGATAATGCATGGATTTTTAGTAGGCTGAAGAAAGTTTCATGATCTGCTCTAGCAGCACGCAAAGACTTAGGGGTAAGATCCAAGAATTAGATGGTAAAAGTTGCTCAGATTTTAGTATTAGCAAGATGGAAAAAACAAGGAAGGTGAAAAATCATGAGAACATGCAATGAAGTTCAATAAATGGCAGGGACAAGGATTAGAAGAAGGTAGTATAAACAGAGGATCGTGGCTAGAGAGTCATAAGGGACCTTAGTCATCACATTTTTAGTCTAACCCCCTTCATTTTACAGTTGAGGATACTGAGGCCCAGAAATGTTAAGTGACATGTTCAAAGTCACATCAGCTATATGTGGTCAAGTTAAGCCTCAGACTTAGGACCTGTAACTACAAGTTTACTACTCCTTCTACTTAACCACACTGCCTCTGCTTAAATAGGGTGAACTTAAAAGTAGGAGTTCCCAAGTTATGGGGGCAGGGCAAAGGTCCAGAGGCAGAGCACTATCTCAGGAATCAGAGGACCTAGGTTCAAATTTTATCTGTGACACTTATTACCTTTGTGACTCTAAGAAAGTAATTTAATTTCCTTTAGCCTTAGTTTCTCCATCTGTAAAATGAGGGGGGTTGCACTGGGTGACCTCAAAGATCCTTTCTATGTATAAATAGAGCCCATATCAGATTACACACTGTCTTGGGGAAGGGGAAAGAGAGGGAGGGGGAGAAAATTTAATACTCAAAATTTTATGGAAATGAATGTTGAAAACTAAAAATAAATAATTAAAGAACAAATTTTTTTTTTAAAAAAAGATCCTTTCTAGTTCTTAGACTGATGATCTTCTATCATTTACGATACTAAGTGGAGAGAAAAAGAGTATGCTGATTCCTTGTCCAGTGAGTCAGGGACATAAGAACAGAATATCATGATAAGAGAGATGGTAAATTCAGGGTAGGGAGGAGAGCCAGGATTATTTCCAGGAGGTAGGAGTGTATGAGGAAGAAATCAATGATAAATGGGAGTTTCTTTCCAATACAGTTATCCTTTCCATATCACAATTTTCCCCACTGTGGTTTTGATATATTGCAGATTAGCATAAGATATTAAATGGGAATTTGGGGGGAGTTTTGAAGAATTTGCAGACAACACATCAAGGCTAGCAGACAATACACAAAAAGTTTAGAAACTCAAAAATGTATATAATATACGTATAGTATTGTATATCAATCCAAATTTTACAGTAAGATACGTAAACATCCCATAGAAGAAAAAGAAAAGGGACAGCTAGGTGGCGCAGTGGATAGAGCACTGGCCCTGAAGTCAAGGAGGACCTGAGTTCAAATGCGGCCTCAGACCAAACACTTGACACTTACTAGCTGTGTGACCCTGGGCAAGTCACTTAATCCCAACTGCCTAAAACAAACAAACAAAAAAAAAGAAGAAAAAGAAAAAATTCAGGTTTCTTCTCTGGTACAAAGAGACAGCAGAAAATTTTACATGGATTTTCCAGATCGCAGGGGCACCGTGTCCATTAACCACCTTCCCAATGTGGAAGGAATAACTATCCAGCAAAGATTTCAAATGGCACAATGGGAATAGGTAAGCAGAGAAAATTATGGGCTATGTAAGAGAAAGGCCAAAGGAGATGGCAATGAATATATGGGGAGAGGTAACAGGAGAAAGCAGCTGGTGCTTGGGGATAACAGCAGCAACATGAACAAAATGCATTCATTTTGTGCCAACTAAGTGTAAGTCACTAGGCTAGGCACTGAAGTTATGGAGGCAAAAGACTTGTCCTCAAGGAGCTTGATCCCACTGAGCAAAACTAGGATAGATTCTTTTATATTCTACTGAAGTTTGGGGGTAAGGCAACATGTAAAAAAATCAATATCTGCATGATAATTTGAGGGACAGGAAGAAAGAGAGCACTAACAGCTAAGGGAAAATGCTCTCCACAGCAGAAGGTACATGATTAGAGCCTTGAAGGAAGCTGAGAATCCCAAGAGGCTGAGGTGAACAAAGAGGGCTTTAATTCCATGAAGGGCAGCCAGTAAGCACAAAGGTACAAAATGGGGAAATGGTATTGAGAGCAGTAGGCTAAAAAGAAACAAGACTTCCTGTAGATTTGATTTGTTTTTGATTCATTAAATATGACATCAAAGAGTATGTTTCCACCTCTTCTTTAAAACCAAAGAATGTCCAGGGAAAAGAAATATAATTTAGAATGGAATGTTGGAGTATACTGAAATGGTTTCCAAAGGCCATTAAGCCTCGTTAGGGTTTGCAACTTCATGTGAACTTCAGAGATAAATGCACTGTTCTCAAAATGCCAAGTGCTGTCGGACTGGTGGGATAAGTATGACAAAGATTAAGGTTAATGTTATTGGATAGTAAGGATGCTGTACAATAAATTACAGTCATGTCCCTTTGCTATGAAAAATGTTTTATATGTAGTAATATTTCTATACTACAATAAGTAGGGATTTAACAGAGCTAATGGTTTGGATTTAAATTAATGAGGCATGCATGATGTGACTAGGATCTTATATACCCAGTTCTTGAAATATTTGTCAATATTTGCTTGAGATTTTTGCAAACACTGCATCAGACTCAGTCCTGATGGTAGATGTCTGGCCACATTCAGCAGAGGGATAATGAGTCGAGAGGGTTTTAATTTATTTGGAATTTTTAACAAATAAATAACATTCCAATTTGTTGTTTGCTAGCTTTCAAATTGCAACAAATAATTGGCTTTTTTTTTTTTTAGCAATTGCTTAAATTTCCCTATTTACCCAGCACATGCTGAAGGGAGACAACAGCTACATTTGATATTTACAAAGTGCTATTTTTCAATATATTTTAAGATTTGGTAATTAACATTAGGAATAAATGTGAATGCTAACTAATGAGATTGCCTTTTTGCTGTTAACACTTTTTTAATGGTGGTGAAGAGTGTCAAAGACTGCCTGGAGGCCTGCCAGTTCAAAGGTGACTTTAGAGCTGAGAAAGACTTTTGTAGTTAGCAACTAGTCCTGAACTATCTTCATTCCCATACTAGGCCAGAGTTCTCTTTGCCTCTCTCAGAAAAATAAAAATGACCAGATCTCATGATTTTGTGCTCAAATTCAATTTGGTGTCACAAATGCATAGAAAGAATAACAGAATCATAAAATATTGGATCAGGATAAGTCTCCAAATCTAACCTCATCATAATCCAAATGAGGAAAATGAGTTCCAGACAGGTGAAGCAATTTACCTAAATTAGTGACAAACCTGGAATGGGAGACTGGACTTACTGACCCCCAATGCAAAGCTTTCTCTTGTTGTTGTGACCCCATGGACCAACTATCCGTGGGATTTTACTGGAAAAGATACTGGAGTGGTTTGCCATTTCCTTCTTCAGTTTCATACTGTGTGCCCAGGGTCACACAACTAATAAGTATCTGAGGTCAAATTTGAACTCATGCCTGACTCCAGGCCCAGTGCTCTAGCCAATGCACCACCTAGCTGCCTTCCAAAGCAAAAGCTTATGCTAGCAGATTGCATTGCAAAAAAGTGATTGATTTCAGGTGTTTGAAGGGTTTTTGTCTTTCCAAAACCTGAATATGAATCCTTCCCTCCTCACCACTCCCACTCCCTACACATATATTCAAAAATATTCGATGGTTTCATATTACTCTAGGATAAAATAAAAAATCCCCAGGCTGGTATTTAAAGTAAAATCCTTTTTAATTTGGCTCCCCCCTTCCTTTCCAGTCTTATTTCCTATTAGTCCCCTTTCACTCCCTCCCTCAAACTCACACCCAAATAACTCTTTCCTGTATACCTTATTTTATCTACTGCACTTTGTGCATAAGTGGTCCCCATTCACCTGTCTCATAAAACCGCTCACTTCCTCCAAAGCACAACTAAGGTGAAACCTTTTCTTTTTGGGTTTTTTTTTTGTTTGTTTTTTTTTAGGCAATTGGGGTTGTGACCTGCCCAGGGTCACACAGCTAGTAAGTGTCAAGTGTTTGTTCTGAGGTAGGACCTGAACTCAGGTCCTCCTGACCTCCGGGCCAGTGTTCTATCCACTGCACCACCTAGCGGCCCCTCAGGTGCAACCTTTAACACAGTCTCTCCTGATGCTCAACAACCTTCTCTAGCCCCCCTCCCAGTTATTAACACTCTCTTCTTCTTGAAATTCCTTTGTATTTTCTTTCTTGTGTATACATACTTCATTCTCCCAGATTAATGTAAGCTTCTTGAAGATAGGGACTGATTCATTTTTGTCTTTGTAGCCCCCAAGGCCTAGCACAATACCTGGGACATAATGGGTGCTTTATAAATGTTTACTTATTGAATTGAATTGGCAGGGGACATAGATTTATTTTGTTTGGCCCCAGTGAGAAAGATTAGGAGCAATGGGATTGGTGTAGAGAGGTCAATTTCTGCTCTTCGTGAGAAAAAGCTGTCTAACAGTCAGCCCTGTTCACCAGCGGAATGGACTGCCTCAGGACTTAGTAGCTCTCCATCACTGGGGTGTGTTCAAACAGAAGAAATGTTGTATAAGGAAATTCTGTTCTCCTGTGAGTTGGGCTAGACAATCTGTATGATCCCTTCCAAAGATGAAATTTAGTAATTCAGTGTAATCCAATTTTGAAAACAAAATAATCTACCAGATAGAAAACTAACCTCAAACCCTGGGGGAACTTAGGTTTGTCTGCCTCTGACTTATTCTGACTGTGTGAACCTATGCCTCTCAGTTCTCTGGGATCATAAATTGCATAGCAGGTACTGCCCTGTATTGGTAGTGGGAGTTTCCTCACAAGGGAATTCTCTTTACCAATGAAATCTCGGGTCCAGTCCCAACTGTCCCAAAACCCAGCCTTCCTTTTAAGGTTAGGTTCCAGTTTCAGGCATACAATGGCCAAAATGCTAATGGCTAAAACCCCCTAGTTTTACAATATCTCTCTTCCACTCCTCCCCATCCTCATTCATTTCTTCCCCTTTTCTTGTTTTTGTTGTTGTTCTGTCATGTTTGACTCTTTCTGACCCCATCTGGGATTTTCTTGGCCAAGGCACTGGAGCAGTTTGCCATTTCCTTTTCTAGCTCATTTTACAGATGAGAAAACTGAGGTAAACAAGTGTTAAAGAAAAACCCCTGTGTACTGTTAAATAGAAAAAAAACCCAGACCCCAGAAGGAAACCTGGAATGAACCAGAGTGCTATCACAGTTTACACATATTATAAATGCATTTATTGCCTGAGAAAATGCTTGTAAGCTGAAACAGTGTCAGTGTTATAACATGTCTAAGGCCCAGTTGGAAAGCATGAGATATTTATGCTGTTCAAAGAAAGGGAGGCAGGGAATTTGGGGAGGGAGGCAGGAAATAGTCAGATCTTGTTCCCAAGGAAGGGAGATCCAGGAGGGAGCAGAAGGAATTCCAGGTGTCAGATATGTGGCCCTTTGATACACAAATCAGCCTGTCAGATCAAGGCTTGAACACAAACAATAAGATTAGGGGATGTAAAACAGGGAGTCTCTACAGATAAGGATGTCTTTTGAGGGTCCTTAAACCACCAAATGACCCAGGGTCTGCTTCAAAGCTGATAAGAGCTTAAATGGCTTCAGAGTTGCTGATTTTCTGCACATCCAGTTAGGTTTACTCTAGGTCACTGCAAAGGATTATTGGTACGTCAAGCCAACACAGCCAGTCCTTATACAGTTCTTCTGGTTACCTGGATAATTATGGGGGAAGGAGGTCAAGAGAGGAGGGATCAAGCAAATCAAGGTATCCATTTTCACACAGGGTTAAGTGACTTGCCCAGGGTACCCTTACAAGCCCTCAATCTGGCTCACTGTCAGCATCTACTGCTTTCCAACTGTTACTGCCTCTTCTGGACTGAGAGTCTGTCTACAGGAAAAAACATAAGCCATTCAGTTGCCATGGTCCCTAAGAGTAGCACACAACCATTCTTTTAATCTGTGTAAAAGATTTCCCTCCCAAGCAATACAGGGATACATAATGTGGAGGGGTGTGTGCAAATTGTAGTAAAAAATCAAAGGGAAAAGTTACAAATCTTATTGTAGTCTTTTTAGTCAATCCCTATGTTCCATAAACAAATATGTGTTATTAAGGTTGCTCTCAGTTCTTCCTCCTTTTTTGTTCGGCCTTCACGTGAAATTTTTAAATTCATCTGACTCACTATTTTTTCTATGATAAAATCATTCCCAGTTAACACTCACCACCTTAAGATAGCAAGGAATCCTCTCAGTAAAATAATAAGAATAAAAACTAAATGGAGAAAGAAAACAACTTTCCACAAGACAATCTATAATAAAAACAATAGAAGGCCATCTTAACAGTTCTACTACTTCTCTCTGACTCAGTGTTTAAGCTGTGAATTGCTTCAACTTCCAGAAAAAGAATTTGAAATTATGCAAAGTTATTAAACTGGTAATAACCTCTGACCTAGCAATTCATTACATTGGGTCATATAAAACTAAATATTCATAGCAGTACCTTTTGTAGTAGCAGAAAGCTAGAACTTTGTGTCCATTGTCTAGGGAATGGTTGAACAAATGATGGTAAATGAAAGAATGAAAAAGCATTTATTAGATGCCAAACAGTTCTGAAGCACAGGAGACACAACTACAAAAGCAGATAGTTTACATTCTAAAGGGAAAGACAAAAAGTTTGGTGGTTAAGGAAGGGTATTTTGGTCCTGAAAATTACGGGATGATGATTAGGGTCATAGAGGAGTAGACTGACTTAGCCCATCCATGAACAATGGCAGAGCTGATTTACTTGGCTCATGGTTGGAGAACTGGAGGGAGGTGAGAAGGTAACACACTTGAGGTACAAATGGTAAGACTGTCTGAAACAGATTCCAGGAGAGGCAGTGACCAGGAGGGCAGAGCTGCAGATATATTCATGCAATGGAATAATACTGCATGGTAAGGAAAAGTGACTATGAAGATTTCAGAGAAATATGGAAGCCTTGTATGGAGATTAAAGAAAGCAGAAGCAAGAAAATAACATATACAATGACTATAATAATGTGAGGAAAGACAACATTAAAAAGCAATGTAATTTAGATTAGATATAATGATCAGTATTGTTTCCTAATGACTGATACATGAATATACTTCATGTCTGTTGTGAGTTGGTGAATTAGACAATGGATTTGCAATGCTAAATATTCTGTATTTGTGAACACTATCGAACAGTTTTATTTTACTCCTTTTTCTAAAAAATAGGGGGTGGGAAAATAAAGCACAATGGGACAGGTAATTGGGAAGTGAATGTGGCACACAAAAAAAGTATGTATAAAAAATCTTCTAAGTCATAGCTAATACTCTAATGGAATTGTGATCTCATCAATGTGGCTATCCCCTCAAATAACGCAGACAGCAAATTGTCCATACCTCCCCCATCCTTTGTGATTCTTGTCTATATCTTCCCATAAGTTCACTGTGGAGAACTACACATTTCTTTGATGACATCCTTCACACCACTACTTCTTCACAATTCCTTGTCTATGATATGCATCAGCCTGCTCGTACCCCCCATAAGCCTCTCTTTTGGCCTTTAAGTGATCCTCAATTTTAATGCTTAAAAGACTGGGTGTTCCTCAGTATAATAATATTTGAAGAATATTGAATTGTTTAGGGAGAAGCAGTATGAGATATTTAAAAACTTGCCAATTTCTCAAAGGTAGTCTAGTCCTTTCTCTTTCCTTTCTCTTCTTCCTGTTTAATTCTAGTCCATCTGCAGTATTTCTTCAAGACATAAAGATGGACAAGCTTTATAGGTTTTCTACTGAATTGCATATCACTGTCTGGACATTAAGCATTCTCTATCATTTTATCCCCTATAGTGAAGGAAAACTACTTTAATTGATTAAGGATTTTATTTAGGAAGCTGTGAAATATTTCAATATCTGATGCAATCAGCACAATGGTATCCATAAACATGAGCATCTGAAGACTTACCATGCCTTTTCAATTTTGATTCTATGCTAGGTCTCCATGGTGTTGGTGGTGACCACCTTCAGTAACCATAGATCTTTCTGTTTTTTCTTTCCTAATGTTAATGATCAAGGGTTCATTGAATTAAACAACAGGTTTAAAATTTTATATATTCTGTTAGTCCTTTAAAATAATCTTGTATAATTTTGATATATGCATGGGAGAATTTTTATTAAAGCAGAACTTTTAAAGTAGTGTTTTGCTTTACTAAATCAAATAGGCTTTTATAACCAACAAGCAATAAACACATGCATTCTCTATCTTTCACTAAACTGTGTGATGGCAAAGATGTAGCTTTCCATGAAAAAGTCTGGCTGGGTCTGTTAAATACCCTCATTAAAGATGCCCTCAATGAATGTGTAGATTATTTGCATAAGAACCTTCTATAGATGGGAAAGAAAACACTTAGATTAGCTGTTTTTTTATGTTCTTTTGGTGACATTTTATTGCTAATAATAGGGTCTGAGATTCTTTTCTCCTCAAATCTCTGGAATATCCCCCTCCTTCAGATCCCTCAAGGCCCTCAAAATTGTATTGTTTCCAGCACGTGTAGACCTGGTTTTATTCCATTAAATTCCTCACCTTTTTGTTGTTGTTGTTGGCATTTCCACTTCTGCCAAAAGTATAACTATAACTGACGATGCAGTCAAAGTGTGGTGGATATAAATATAGGCAGATATATGTTTATTTAACTATATATCTATATCACATATAGATATCTGCAGATCTTTTCCATCTTTTTGTTGTTGTTGTTGTGGTGGTGGTGGTGGTGGTAGTGATGGTTAACCTTCTTCCAGTTTGATCCTTAAATAACCTCAGCATATCTTTGCCTAGTTGGATCTTTTGCTAAGCTTTCTTCAAACTAGTTTTCTTTCTTTTCTCCTTGCTGTTCTGTAAAAAACAAAGCAAAACAAAAAAAACAGAACTTCATAAACTTCTACCATTTTTCTCAAAATTCAACAAATGACTAAATTATAAACTGGTTTTTCTCTTGGTTTTTAAGTTCTCAATTTAGTGAATAAGTCAGGTATTTGCCAAGGATGGTTGATTTTTAATTTATTTTGGTCTCTTCTTTAAAGCAACTAGTTCAATTTTATATGAAATTGTTAGTGATATGAATGTCCCTTCTTCTATACATCTTCAGTTTTCCATATTCAATAACTCATTTAAATGGGTCAGGTTATAGCTGATTTAATGCACACTATGTTTTGTTTTCTGAAATTTCTCATCCATCCTTTATAGCAATTTTTAACTTTTTTCCTAATAAGTCAATCATGTAAACATATATAGACATTTAATTCAAGAATGACTTCCACACATCAATAATGAATCTGTTCCTCTATTTCAAAATGTAATCAATTTCATTTGCTGTGATGCTATTTAATGTTGCCACATCTAGTCCCAAAACATAGCCCAAGTGACTAGACCTTCCTCTCATCTATAAAATAAAAATGTTGGACCAGTTGATCCCCAAGATTCTTTTGGCCAGATGAGGTTCTGATTCTTTGTTTCTTGGTCTTCTCATTTTGTATTCTCCCATGGCAGCTCTTTATCAATATAAAACAAAAAAAAAAGTTTACTTTCTTAAAAAAGGGGTAGTACAATATAAAGTCTCATCCTTAAGACAAGAAATATCAAAGGTTTGAGGAAGTGTGTTTTTGTGGTTTGTTTACAAATGTTAAAATAAATTATTGCCCAAATTCTTGTTTTGGATATAAATTAACTTAAACAAATAATATCAGACTACTATCTTGGAAAGCTATCCTACTTCAAACATTGCAGTCATGGGGTAAGGACTCTAAGTTACCATTTAAAAAGAAATACCAGAGGGGATAATAAATTGTGAAGAAGAAATAAATAGGAATTTATTTAAACATTTCTGAGTATGTCATCTAGTGAATTAGGATGTAGGACCAAGCCATCCTATCTTATGAATAACTTTTATTGATTTTTAGAAAATAAGTTGAATTAATATCAATACTTTAAATGAGAAGATTAAAAGTCTTAGTGTTCTTTCTTGAGTGTTGTCCTTTGATAAAAGCCACATTCTCACTCAAGAGCCCAGGTTGGAATTAGTTCTTATCAGGACCTATCATCACTCCTGGTAACCTGATAATCTCAAGCCAGTTCCATGATTTTCCTCACTATTTGAAGACACAAAAGCAAAGTTGGTCCCCAACTGTCCTACAATAACAGGACACAAGTGCTTTGTGTCACCACAGAGGGTACTAAGACAAAGGGAAGCACTGAACCCATAGAAAAGACTAATTGAGGAAGGCATCTTAGATGACATAGAAGTAAAATTGCCCAGAGCATACAGCTCAGTGTCCCTATCTAAACTATCATACTCATCAAGTGCCTTTTCTGTAATTACCTTGGTCAAGGAGTTTGCATTGGATGTCCAGAAATCTGAGCGCCATTTGGGGCCAAGACCTCCACCTCTAAACACTGTAAAAAGACAAGGAAGTTCTGACTCTAAAGTTGCAAACGGGCCTTCTCCAACTGCTATATCCTTAAAGGTCTGAGACAAGAATTGTCTCAAATCCATGTTCTCTGGAGATGCTGTTAGAGGTCCTACAATATATCAACTGGCTTTGTCAGTTTCAAGCAATTAGAAAATGATTGGTTAACTGAGACAAGAAATAGAATAAACCCCACCTGGGACAAAGGAAGCTGAGTCAGAGTTGAGAAGAGAGAAATCTAGAACCAAAAAGCCAACATGGATTGGTACTAGGACTCCTGAAGAATATAGAATTACAAGAGTCTGGGGCATACAGAAAAAAATCAGTTACCAAAGCAGAGATCAAGAATGGAGGAGTGCACACTAGATGAGGAAGCCAAAATGTAGGGAGGTGAACATTTTTCTGATTCAATCCTATTTTCCAAAGTTTTGGCATTTTTGCTGTGGCTGCTTGCTCTTCAAAAATTAATTACTGAGGACAGAAAATTCCATCCTAAATACTGGCTTAGGTTAGGGAAGAAGTTAACATATTCTGGAACTGTCCTTTGTTCAGGAAACTGCATATCTGCTCACTTACAATTTTGCTTCTAAGATCAGTGTTTAAAGTGCCCTAGTGACCTAAAGATACCCTTCCACATCATCTAGTAGGACATCATTTTCTGTGAAGCAGCTTGTACTGCATATGTGGAGTTCAAAGTAGGCTACTGTGGCCTATCCACAGAGGAGAGACCTGTGAAAAACTTAAACTACACCATAAGCTCTGGGAGGTCTTCTGCCCAGCCAGCAAAAAAGTCTAGAGTAATTTAGCACCAGCAGTTCTCCAGGGCCAGGACCTTGGCTTCCAACTATTACTTGGACCGGAAGTCTGTGTTCCTCATATTGCAGCCAATCCCTCTAAAGTTTGGGCCAACTGTTGCCTTGATTTTACAGTCTCTGGACCCCGCTGCTATATGGTTTGTAGTATGACAAGTGACTCTGCCATTTTAGCTGCAGTCTATTTTTAATTCTTATTTTAATCAAATACTTTTTGTTGTGAGACAGACACAGTCCAACCTATATTCAAACAAACCTCCCACGAATTTCCACCCTTACTTTAGAACTTCTAGTTCATCTTTGTCATTGGTTAACAAAGCTGCCTAATAGGGTGATCTCAACTGATTGTGTATGCCACTTAGGACATTTGCAATTTACTGATCGCTAATAAAAAAGGAAGCATATATACTTCAATCATTTGGGGCCAATGTTGCCTATTGTCTTTGACCACAGTTTTGTTGCCTTTAGGGTTCGTCTTTATTTACATTGTTTTAGTCACTGTGTATAGCATTCTTGTGGCTTTTGCTTTTTTCACTCTGTATCACTTCATTTAAGTCTTCTCAGGTTTCTTTGAAATCTTTCCATTTGTTGATTTTTGTGGTGCAACACTTTTCTATTATATGCACATACTACAATTTGTTTGATTATTCTTCAATCTTGGGCACATTTTGTTTCCAGTTTTTTGTTCTTACAAATAATGACACTCAGGAGAGTTTGTATATATGGGTTTTTCTTGTTGTATTAACCTCTTTGTTGTTTAAACCTAGCAATGAGATATCTATGCCACAAAAATCACATAATTTCAGCAACAGAAGTGATCACAATGACCATTTAATCCAACCCATAGTTAAATTAGAATTCCTTTTACAGTTTATTCAACAAATGGTTGTTTTATCTTTTTTCAAAGACCTCCAATGAAGGAGGACTGACTTAGAGATGGTCTAAAAGAAGCTACCTCTCAAGGCAGCCCATTCCATTTTGGTACATCTCAGTCAATCAGCTAGCATTTATTAAGTTCCTACTATGTGCTAAGCCCTAGGGATGCAAAGAAAAGAAAATAAGGGGGGTCCTGCTCTCAAAGAATTCATCATCTAATCTCTTAACCATTAGGAAATGTTTTCATTATATTAAGCATAAATTTGACTCCTTTCAAATTCCACCATTATTCCTTCTTTGGCATTCTAGAGTGGGGTACATGGTGTATAATCTATCTCACTTCAATCCAATTTTACATACAAGTCAAGACATCACCCCATGATGTCATTAGTCCTTTCTGAAAACAAAGGACAAACAACCACAAAACAACTCTACAATCAAGGAGAACAAGAATTGAGAGACTTTTCCTTCTCTGGGTTTTCATCATACCATCCACTGTAAGCAAGCGTCATCCTTTCATGGGACCTACTCTCTCTGCCACTATGTAATTAAAAAAAAATCACAGCCTTTCTTATTAGTAGTATTGATTGGTTGATTGATATCATCAGGTTTCCAGGCCAGGCTTAGCTTTAGCACTTTTAACAAAGTTCTTACAACATTGTGCCAAACTTATATTTTCACATCCAACTACTTGCCTTTGCTTCTGCCTTCTGTAAACATGTTTTAAAAATCTAAATTTTTTTGTGAGTTACCTGTGCATCACCACTGGGCTCTTTAGATCAGAGGTTCTAGACCTGGGTTATGTGAACTTGGGTTTTGTTTATTTGTATATTTTTGAAAACCATGTTTTAATATAATTAATTTTCTTTGTAATCTTATATAATTTAACTTATGACTTTTAAAATATTATTCTGAAGAGAACTTAGTCTTCACCATACTAGTAAAGTGATCCATGACACAAAAAGTTATTAAAGTCTTGCTTTATACAAACTCATTTTCCTTTCTCATCGGCATTGTTTCCCTTTGTGTATTCAGAGTTTAACTCTCGAGAGCTTCCCAAACCTCTGTGTTGCCTTGTCATGTGGAGTTTTAGGCCAAGTGAACCTATCTTAAGTGCATGTCAGACTAGTCCAGGCTTACTTCTCTTTCTCTATTGGAAGTTCTAAAATGAAGACACTTCCCTCCAAGTTTCCCATCACTTGTACCTTTTTGGTGGGAACTGGATTAAAAGAGGAATAACTTTCTGTTATAAGGGAGCAAGAGTTCTGCTATGCTTTGCCCTAGACATTTTGTTCTGTTCTGAGGGCTATATTTTAAAAGGAAATTGATAAACTATGGAGCATTCAGAGAAAAGCAAAGGAAATTGATTGTGAAGGAACTATTTGAAGATGGAAGGAATTGGTTGTGCTTTAATTCAGAACAAACCACTTAGGGAGGATGTGATAGCTGCCTTTAAGTATTTGAAGGAATGTCAATGGGAGAGGTATTAGATTTGTTCTGGGGCAGACCTTGGACTAATGGGTAGAAATTGCAAAAAGCCAAATTTAAGCTTAATATAAGGAAAACACTTCTTAATAATCAGTGTTATTGAAAATTGGAATGGCTATTTCATCAAGTTATAGGCTATCCTCTTTTTGGAAGTCTTCAATAAAGGATGGATGACCTTAGTTAGTTTTGATGTAGAAGGAGTTATTTTCAGTCATGGATTTAATTAGTTATTGAGATCTCTTCAAAACTCTAAAATGCTATGGACCATACTATAATTTCCCTTTGTTAGTGCCTCCATTTTTAAAATTACCATCAAAAGAAGTCAAGAAATTAGTAGTAGCTCTATTTTTGGAAGACAGAGAGTGCTAGCTGATTTCCAAATGGAAGTGTCCCATCACTACTGTATTGCACCTCTATGACAGGACTGTGATATTTCCCCAACTTCTGTTTCCATTGTCAGCAAGTTTATAGTATAATATTTATGACTATATCACTTTTATTTCTTTTTAATTAATCTTTAGTGAAATGCTTGCCTTCCACCCTGTTTCCTACTTGCCTCCTGTTTCTGGATTTTCTCACAAGTATACAGTCTAAATATATAATGCCACTGTACTCCTTTTTCTTTGCTCTATTTTTTAATTCACTTGCTGAGACATATTTCAGTTATATTTCTCAGGCAACCACGTCTCAGTAATACCCATAAGAGCAAATTTCTATCCTTACTTTAGAACTAACTCATCTTTGTTGTTAGCCATACTGAGCACATTTTTGTATAGACATCAGAGGCCATGGGCTTTATTACTGACTCCTTTCTTAGATTTTGTATCCTGTGAACTTCAAAATAGATGAACTTTACTTCTTTCTACACCATACTTTTTGATATTTAGCTTCTGGATAAAAACAACAACAACAATAATAACATTTATTTAATGCTAGTTACTATGTACCAGGCACTGTGCTAAGCACCTTACAATCATTATCTCATTAGACAAGCATAAAGTTTTAACTCACTCTTCTCTTTTCTAGTATGAAGCCACCTTAATTATGTTTCATAAGATTCTAATAAATACAATCTTATTAGCCCTTTCATAAGTGAACTATATCCCTGGACAGGAGCTTGTCGTTCCTTGTTTTACAAAGTGCTTTAAAATTTTTGTTGATATTTAAGTTTATAGAAAAAAAATGTTTAAACAGTCCAAATCTAATTTTTGGACCCAGTTTCTTAGTCAGGTATAGATAATTTAGTAAATTTCCCAAATAATTCCATTTTTCACCCTGCAGAACATTTGAATTCTATTAATTCAAAATGAATTAATAGAAGAGAATCAGTAGAATGTTCACCTTCCAATAATACCTATAACATTAAATTTTCCTGTCTTTACAGTTCCCCCCCACCTGAATGTCCCTGGTGGGTTGAAATATCAGGCTTGTTTTAATATGCATTTCTCTGATTATCATTATTACTACTTTGATAACTGTTTCAGATGTTGGAATAGTTTGCATGTCCTTTTTTTTTTGTTGTAAATTGTTTGTCCCTTTAACTACTACTGAAGAAATGCCTCTTATTTCTAAAGATTTACATTTGTAAATGGTATATATTTCTGGAAAGGTCTACATTTACCTTCTATACATTTTTGAGGGCTGTTTAATGCAAAGATTATTTTTCCATTAAGTATCTTTTCTTCTTCTTGCTGCATTGATTTTATCCATGCAAAACCTTTTTACATTATCATAATTATCTTTTTTGTCTTATATAATCTCTCTCCTGGGTCTAACAATCCCCCCTAAACATATTGTGAAAAATATAACATTGCATTTTCATTTTAGTTTTTGGATAGTGTAACAATATTGAGATTTTTTTATCCACTGATATTTATTGTGATGTACACTATGAAATGCTAGCATAAGCTTATTTCCCAATGAAACACCTTCTACTTTTTCAAGCATTTCTTTTTACATAAAGGATCTCTTGTTTAGAAGTTTGGGTTCTTTAGTGGACATCAAACTGGTGTACTCATGTGTCCTTCCATCTTATTTGTGCAAACCATTCTGATTTTCTTCTTTAAAAAAATTATTTAGTTTTTTATTTTTTCTCAGTTACATGTAAAAAACAATTTTAACATCTGTTTTTTTTAAATTTTGAGTTCCAAATTCTCTCCCTTTCTCCCTCCCCATATCCCTCATTAAGAAGCAAGCAATTTGATATAGGTTATATGCATGTAGTTACGCAAATGCCAATTTACTTTTTAAAAAAATTTTTTCCATTATCATATAATTGTGAAATTTTCAGTTTGTAATGTAATTTGAGGTGTGATTATACCAAACTCCATTTATTCCTATTTTTTTGTTGTTTTTTTCCTTGACATTCTTGACCTTTTGAGTATCCATTTTAGTTGTGTAATTATTTTGTTTAATTCTAGAAAATACGACCTTGGATATTTGATTGGTACCGTGCTAAGAATGTAGGGTAACTTTCATAGTAATGTTTTTACTGTATTTGAGGTGTTGAGGTATTCATTGTATATTGCCAAGCCAAAACAACATAATGACATGTTTTATAGTTGTATTTGAGGCAACCAGGATGCCCAACAGTTAGAGTGCTGGGCCTGAAGTCAGGAAGACATATCTTCCTGAGCTTAAATCTGTGATGTTGGGCAAGTCATTTAACCATATCTGCCTCAGTTCCTCATCTGCTAAATAAACTAGAGAAGGAAATGGCAAACCACTCCAGTATCTTTTCCAAGAAAACCCCAAATCAGGTTACAGAGTATGAAACAAAGAAAGAACAACATAATTGTATTCCTATAATCCCTGTGATTATAAGTTAATTCTTGGGCACAAATAATTTTTTAAAGTTTGTGTATCCTTGATTTTGTTAGTAATATAACAAAATATCATTTTTTTATTATTTATTTTGTATTCTGCTACTTTATTGAACCTCTTAGCTATTTTTGTTGCTTTTCTAGGGTTTTCATATTAAACTTATATTATCCACTACACACATCCGTAGATATATACGTAATAGTAACTCTTCTTTTCCTATGTTTATTCTCTTAATTTTTGATATCTTATAGTCCTTAGCTAACATTTCTAATTATTTATATACCCAATAAATAATGAAAACAGCATGTGTCCTTTTCTCACCATTGTTTCTATTGGGAAAACTTCCACTGTTTCCTTATTTCAAATAATGGTAATTCTTGGTTGCTTATAAATATCTGCTATATTTTTAAGGTCTTATGTCTACATTAATTGATGCAGTCAAGTGATTTAAACACTTGGTTTCATTATTTTCCTTGGCATGAAACCAACTTTGTAATAACGAATGTGTGTATTTACATATATACCTACATACATATATACCTATACATATACCTATACATATACATATTCCTATGTCCAGGCTCTGTCAAAATTTAATATTTTTATAACAAATTGATTACTGATACTGGTCTTTAATGCTCTTTCTCTGATTAATCAATCCATCCCTGTTCTAAGGATCAGAACTTTAATCATCTTATAGAGAAGATTTTTAGAGTTCCTTCTTTTTCCATTTTTGAGAACAATCAAATAACTAAGTTGGACTACATAACATACTAACATCATCTACTTCAAGCCTTCACTCTATGATGTGACATGATGTGCTTGGGGATTATATTTTCTTTGAATTTTGGATACACTCCACCTTTTCCATATCTTGGAATCTCCATCTTCCTTCAAGACTCAGTTCAAGGGTCAATGTATACATGAGAGTTTTCCTGATCTTCTCCAATTCCCAAATTCAATTTGTATATATTTTCTTAGCTTATTTATATACATCTTATTTCTCCCCAGAAGAATATAAACTTTCTGAGTTCATAGACTTTCTATTTCTATCTTTGTGACTCCAATAATGTGCCTAGCAAGAGGCACTCAAGAAATGCTTATTAAATGAAGGAATCAATAAATATATTGATCTTTTATGAATATTTTGGGTTTTTCTCCCTTTGGAAGTTTATCTGTGTCTCGCTATATTTTCTTTATGATATTCTAATGTTTAAATCCCCTTCCTACTCTTTCACCAATTTAGGTATTTGTGTACTTTTCATTCATTTTAGATGAATTTTAAATTTCACTGGCATGTCTGGGTATGGTAGTTTCTGAACATTTTCTTTCTCTATTTTTTGGGTTTTTCCTTTTCTTATTTTTAACTTTTGGTTATTTGTTTTTTCTCTCTCTTCTTAAAAATCAAATCAATGGTTTATCAATTGTTGTTTTAAAGCTATTTTAAATCATTTCTTTTTGTTTTTAATTTTATTTCTTTTGATTTTTAAATATCTTCTTCTCTGCAGTATTTTTTTGCCCACCTTGAAAAGGAATCCAGTTCAAGTATCCTCTCTCAGAGTCATGTCCTTTTCTTTGTTCCCTACCAAGCTCACATCAAGATTATTGGCTCTTTTTCCTGTTTTTTTTTAGATCAACTCTAACTATCTGTATCTTATTTTTCTTCAAACAAGCTAATTTCAGTCTCTATCCTCACACTTAGTCATATCTTCTGCCCTTTCTTCCCTGGGTTAGATCTATATTCCTGGATTCATTTTTTATGATATTAACCTTGTTTTATTTTAAACTTTCCTTGGTAAGACCAAATAAGAGTATTCCCTACCCCAAACTCAGGGGTTCCCTTCTTTCTCTCCCTATCTTGTTCTTTCACTTTTTTTAAGTGACCTTAATGAAGTACCATAATTCCAGAAATGCCAATTCACTTCTTCTTTTCCTCTCTAATCTTTTGTAAAGATATTTATGTTTAATTATTATTGATTAATCTCTTCTTATTCCCTCAATGACTCTCAAAAAAGGTGGAATGTCTATGGAAAAATGGTTTTCCCCTAAAATTCATAAACAGGGTCAGCTGAATTTCTTTATATTTATTGTTTCTTCTGTTTGATAAATTGCTACTTTACAAACCCTAATCGTCCTTGTCTTTCTTTGATGATATGATTAAAAACTTGTCATCTTATTGAAGATATGTGTTTTATGCATATTTAGCTTTGCTGGTTATTTGGCTGTACAAGCTCATTTCCTTTACTTTTCAATATGTTAGATTCCCCTCATTTCTTTGACTTCTAATTGTTGATTAGTATCCTCTGTGATTCAACCTGTAGTGCACTGATATTTAAATAATCTACTTCTTGCTGCTTGCAAAATTATGGGGCTTTTTTGTTTTGTTTTAATTTGGAGTGCTAGGATTGACAATTTTGCTTATGGATTAGAGAAACTTGGGATTTGTTAAGTATCCTGCAGCTTCTCTCAATCTGTCAACTCTTCCCCAACCTCTAATATTTCTGGAAACTATTTTCATGTAATTTCCTGAAATACAATATTGAAGGTATTGGCCCCAACCTTGGAAGTCAATTTTCAGATCACCTCTCTGAGCTGTTTGTAAGCTCTCTTTCTCTGGGATTGTAGAGTGCCTGCATTCTTCCAATTTTCCTAGGTTTGCTATCTGTTTTGCCCTGATGTGTTGCTCTCTTTTTCTATTTTTTGTGTTGTCTGTGCCATTCTCTTATTCGTAGTATCCATTGTTTAATTAAGCTTTTTCACCTTTTGTTTTAAACCATTAGTTCAAATGTTTATCTTTTTGAATTCTTCTTTAGGAGTTCCGATTCTCCATATCTTCTCCTTTAATTCTTATATTACCTCATAATATTAGGAAATGTTTCTTATTGACTCAATTCTTTAGCTTCTCTGCTAATATTTCTGCAATATTTCCCTTAGGAATGTATAGGGGAAAGAACACTGATTCTAGTGTCAGAGGAACTAGGTTCAAATATCCTTTGATACTATCCGTATGAACTTGGGTAGCTCACTGAATTGCCTGGGACCTCGAATTCTTCAATTATAAAATAAAGGGGATTGGACTAGGTGGTCTTTGATATCTCTCTAATAATCACATTATATATATAATATATATATATTTTTTCCTCAATTTTTAATATTTTTGCATTTTTATTCATTGTATTTTTTGCCCTTTTGAGGTGAGAAAGGAGACTTGTGCTTAGATACAACCATTCACCTAGCCATCTTCCTGGAAATCCCTGGGCAATCTATTTAGTAAGTCAAATAACACTATTATATGCCCCTTGGGGACAGGTTAACACATGACAGTGATTAGGCAAGGCCCCTGAAGCAAGGGAATAGCAATTTCCCTCCTGAGGAGAGAGAGACAGTGTGAATTGGGAGCCAAGCAAGCATAAGCCAAAAGCCAGGCTGAGTCGACAGAGTTTCTCTGTGAGATGTCAATATCCTGAGGGCTGACATGAGAAGGGACACATTCATAGGAGCACAGTTTCAGGCTGGGAGAACAGTACCAGTTTATGAAATAAGAAAATGGAGGAAAGTTGACGCTTTTATCTAATTCAACCTGGCTCCCCAAAGCTTTAATCTTCTAGCAAAATATGATAAAGACTGGAACAAAGATTTTGACAAAAAATGGGGGGAAAGGGAGAGAGATTCTGTAGGAAGGGTCAACAACATTTGGTGGCTGACTATGGGTTAGTGAAGAGAAAAAAAATAAGAAAATAAGTTCACTCATTCACATGGATACCACTATTATACAGATGACTCACATCTGTTTCTCTAGGCCTTAATGTTCTTCTGAGTTCCAAACCTAAATCTCCAAATGCCTACAATATCCCTCTCCCAAGATGTCATAATGGTACTTCAACCCAATATGCCTCAGAGTAAGGTTATTATCTTTTCCTTAGATATTTCTCTTTCTTACTTTCCTGTTTTTGTTTGTGGCACTACTATTCACACAGTGAGTCTTAGTGGTAATCTTTGACTTTTTCCTCTCTCTCCCTCATCTCTCATAGCCAATCAATTACCAAGTCTTATTGATTCATTCTATACAATATCACTCAAAACTGTCTTTTTCCTTATATTCCCACTTTCACTGCTCTACTAAGGTTTTCATCGCATTCGTGGATTAATACAACAGCCTCTACTCTCCTGCCTTCAATCTAGCCAGCAAATCACTGCTAGAATAATTTTCTTAATACAGATGAGGTCACATTGGTCATTTGCTCAAAAATATTCAGTGGTTTCCTATTATCTGCTGTATAAACTTCTAATGCATCTGCCAGGCCACTTTTTGCCTCCTAACTGTCCAACCTTCAAAACTTAATTCAAATGTTCTTCCGTGGAGTCTTTCCTATTCTCCTCCATCAGTAATATCCTTCTACCTAAGATATCACAAGGCATGATGTTCTGAGCCTTTTCAAGATACTTGTCATTTAGGAATATGTTTTATCATAGTCTATGATTCTCTACTAGACAGCAAGCTACATGAAGGCAAGAACTAAGTTTTACCTAAACTTTGTGTCTCCTCATTATATAGCAGAATTATTTATATGCAGCAAGCACTTAACAAGTATTTGAGGTTTTTTTTAATTTGAAGAACAAACAGAAGTTTTAAGAGTGGGCTAACTAGAAATATGATAGAACCACTGACAGTATCCAACTTATTTAGATACATGTTATTTTTTTCTCCAAATCATCAGGCAGAACATTTTCTTCTTCATTTAGAAGGGCAAAAAACAAACAAAAAACACAAAAAGCATGTAAGCTTAATTGCTATTATCAGAATAATAACATTTAACAGCTACTTGGTACACAATGGGAAATTGAAATTCTCCTATTGGAATTTGTGGTTAAAGGTCCTACTTTATACATGTAAAAGTAATTTTCAAAAAGAATATTGTATCATCTGTTAATGTTTTTTTTTAAATTAATCAAAAGTTATTTTGTGTATATTTTTATATCCCTTAAAAGACCTTGACCTATCTTTTTTTTTCCTCACATAAGTTCTATAAAACAAATGCTTTGATATTTTTATTCCTATGGAAGCAAGTTATTTGCAAAGCTAGTTTACTGAACTAAATGCTATTTATTTGTCCCACAAATAAGTGGAGAATAGGAACAGATTCGGGAGTAAGGAGTTCAGTTTCAGGTACTCAAAGCTTAGGTCCTGGTCATCATAGAGATAACTAGTGACAATGTGAAATGTAAATGTTGAGTTTGGAAGAGAGACCAGAGCATGAGATACTGACTTGGGAGACATCCATATAAAGACGAATCCAATGAAATGGATGAAATCACCAAGGGAGAAAATGCTCTGGAAAAAAAATGGCCTCAGGAAAAAGCAACATGTAACTTGGGTGGAGAGAAGGAAGAGGAGCCAGTATAGGTAAAGAAAGGTCAGAGAAGTAAGAAGATCGAAAACATTGATATAGTGCCTTAAGTTTTGCAAAGTGCTTTAAGTTTGTTGTATCTCACTCGATCCTTACAACAACCCTGGGAAGTAAATGCTATTTTTGTGCTCATTTTACAACTAAGGGAACTGAGGCAGAGGGCAAGGGACTTATTGAGGGTCGCACAACTATTAAAAGTGTCTAGGATTCAAGCATAACTCTTGCTGACTATAAATAAAATGCTCTATTCACAACATTACCTTGCTGCCCAGAGAATTAGTATAGTATATTGTCTGGGAAATTAATGGAACAGAGAATACCAAGAAAGAAAAAAAAAGTGTTTGCCAACATCCAATGCTGCAGAGAGGTCAGAGAGAATGAGCCCAATGGGGAAAGGTCAATGAATTTGTCAATGAGGCAGTCAATGATGATCATTAAGAGAGTATTTGTAAGTGGAATGGTGGAACTGGGAGGCAGATTGTAAATGCTAAAGAGTGAACAGTGAAGAAGTAAAAGGGAATGCAGACTATTCTTTGAAGAAATTTGACTGTTGGAAGATAAATGGGACAAAGGATAGCTAGCAAGAATAGCTGGGTCAAAGGAAGATTTTGTTTTTGTTTCTGTTTGTAAGATGAGAAGACCTAAGAGTGTATGAAGGTAGAAAGAGGAGAAGGAGTCAGAAAGATTGAAGATGTAAGAGACAGAAAGAGATGGGGTTAGGTCTGAAAGAAGCCTGGAAGGGATGGGATCAAGGGAGTAGTACTGCTCACCCATTTTCTTCCGAGATGGTTTTTGTCTTTGTATCCAGGTGACTAGAAGAGTACCTGGTGCATAGTAGGTGCTTAATAAATTTCATAGATTGATAGAAGGGAAGAACAGAGATGAATACACATAGGAGTCTGACAAAAATCAGTGTATAGAATTGTGGAATATAAAATGCTGTCAGGTGAACTTTAAAGTTCCATTAGGTAAGAATTTTAAAAAATCAATTCTTCTCAGCAAAATGTGGCTACTATGTGCAAAGCAGTCTGCTAGGTAATAGGGATACCAATACAAGAACACTACTTCAAGAGCTTACTTATATTCTTATGTTGGTGGATTCACCATGTAAACAGAGAAGTAAATACACGATAATTTGAGATCTGAGAGAGGAATAACGGTGAGCACTGGGAAAGGCTTCACAGGAGGTGGTACCTGGGCTAATCCCCAAAGGAAGGGTTCAGAGAGGGACCAGGGTAGAGACATGCATTCCAAGTATTAGGTCCAGCTGGTACAAGGACAGGGAGGCAGGACTTGTGGAGAGTCAGGTGAATTAAAAACATGGCCCCTAATAGGGCCATAACTCGATATTTTAGTAAAGGCACAACAACACAGCTGAGGGAACACACCCTTTCACTTTGGGGCACACTGGGGCCATGACATGGCATTTTAGAAGGATATGACTCAAAACATTATGGAAGTGTGATGGCATTTTCAATAGAGCGTGACTCAGCACTTAGCTCAGGTCTGTGACTTGGTACTTTACCATTCAGTGGTAACACACATGTGCATGGAGTATAGGCCAGATGTGTTAGCATACCAGAGCCAAACTCTATGCATGACAACTCAGAAACTGGCCCTTAGTCTATTCATGATGACGAATAGCCGCCTAAAACTCTGCCCACCTGAATTGTTTCTCTCTATTTTCATCATCATCATACACATAATATATATACTATGCATACTATCATAACAGCTAGCATTTATATAGCTTTTTAAGATTTAAAAATCACTTTACATAGCTATCTTATTTGATTCTCACAATAATCATTTTAGATAGGTGTTATTATTATTCAAATTTTACAGATGAAGAAACAGAGACAGAGAAAAGTAAAATGACTTGGCCAACACTACAAAGCTAGCAAGTATCTGGGGTGGGATTTGAATTCAGGTCTTCCTGACTTCAAGTCCCATGCTCTATCCATCATGCCGCAAAGCTATAGGATGAAGGAAAAGAGGACTGTGGCTGGGTCAACAAAATGCTCATGTTCTTTTCCAGCTCTCCATTCTAGCATTCTAAGAATCATTTTAATTGAAATGGCCTCTCTTTTCCGTCAAACAAATCCACCAGTTCAGTTGAACAGTAAATTAGGAGAGTTGGCTGTTTTTGTCAATCACTGGTTTGTACACTTGTCTGATTGAATTAATTTATTTTGGCTTCCTATAGCTACCACAAAAAGCTCAAGAAGATGCAAAATCTATCAGTTTAGCAATATAAGTAGGTTATAATAAACTTCCTAGAACATGGACTTAGAAGGCTTAGGAAGATTGGAAAGGAATAGAAAAAAGTTTCCTGTATAAAAAATTGTTTGTTGCACTAGAAAGATGAAGAAAAATATGAGAGACATTTGGGAAAAGCTACTAAGTTTAAAAAGAGTCAACTAATGTTAAGAGACCTTTATTAAGTCCCTACATTAAAAGCAATGGTGACACAAATAAAGTCAACAACAGTGCCTGCCTTCAAGGAACTCACAGTTCAATGGGGGAGGCAACATGCAAACAACTATGTAAAAATAAAATACATAGTTAAGGAAAGAGAATGCATATATATTTCAAGGCCTGCCTTGCTGAACATACAGGATAGACATTAATAAGCCTATGGCATGAGAGGTGCTTGTAAAGCTCCCCCCACCACAAAATATTGCCCTACCCAATACAGGGTCCACAGTTGCACTATTGGGGATCCATTCTCTTGTGCGAAGCAACACTGGTTCTCCCCAAGGTCCTCTAACATATAAATGCCCATAAGCCCCTAACACCTTAGAGTAAATGAGTTTGCCATATTTCTTTTCTCAGAATGAACATCATGTGACATGGTTAGGGTTATGGGTGGGGAAGACTATAACTGAGAGAAAGGTGAGAAAGTACAGAATGGGACGGATGAAGTAGTTGACAAAGATACAATTCACTTATTTCTCTATTTTTTTTAAAGAACTGACTTTGTTTACAAGAAGTATTTTTCCAATAGATGGAAAAGAACACATATATTCATGGCTCTATACAAGCAAGAGGTTCTATAGTATTGCGCAGTGATAGAGTGAAGGTCCTAGAGTCACAGGATTTTAGACTTGCAAGGGACCTCAGATATCATCTAGTCATGGTCCTTCATTTTTGTTGTTTACACCTCTGACTTCTTCAATGAAGGGAACTCCTGGTATGAAAACTCCTTCTGCTTGTGTAGACCTAGAATTCCTCTAAATTTCTAGTTTTAGGGAGTTGTCTGAGTCACCGAGTTTGACTTGTCCAAGGCCAAAACAGTTAATATGAGTCAGAGGTAGCAGTAGAACCTAGGTCTTCTTGATTCCAATGCTAGTTTTCTACCTACTCTACCACTCTGCCTTAGTAACAGATGAGGGAACTGGGTCTCATAGAGGTTTGGTGAGTTGCCCAATGTCATCCATTCCACATTGTAAATGGCAGAATCAAGATTTAAACCCAGTTTTTCTAACTAAATGAGGACATGGATCACAGAGAGAATACTCTACCCTAAACCCACTTCTCTCTCCCCAACAACAGATACCACTGTACAAACAGTACCTAAAATACTGGATGTTTTCATAGCACTGATCATTAAAAACACACAGCTGGGGACAAGGACTTCAGGGAGCCAAGATGGTAGAGAAAGCAGTAAATAGCCATAACTCTCCCATATCCACCTCCAAAAAACCATAAATTAGCACCCCAAAACAAATTCTTAAACAGCAGAACCAGCAAAAAGATGAAGTGAAACAATCTTTGAACCCAAGAAACTTGGAAGATTGGCAGGAAAGGTCTGTCTCACTCAAGTAAAAGGGGAGCACAGTTCAGGACAGGAAGCATCCTAGCAAGCCAGCAGCAAGCCCCATCTCAGCAAACCAGCAGTAGATACCGAGGCCTAGTTCAGTGGAGCAGGCAAATGCCAACACCAGGACCCACTACCTACCTCAAAATCGTCAGGAGAATGGGCAGACTCCAGTTTCACCCACATGCTTCAGCATAGCCCCCAGTAAAAAGGCAACCCCCAGCAGCCAGACCTCCCCATGTTTCAGTGTAGCCCCAGGCAAACAGGTAAACACCAACCCTAAGTAAGTTTAAGCAAACAGGCAGAGGCCAGAACTGGGTCCCTGCCACATCAACATAGACTTGGGCTAACAGGCAGTCCCTAGCAGCCAGACCAACATCTGCTTCAGTGTAGCCCCAGGAAAATGAAGAAACATTCCAGTGACCTCAGCACATGCCAGACACCACCACTAGGACCCCAGCTCAGTACCAAGTAAGTTACTAGACCCCTATGACTTCCAGCAGCACCAGACTCCTACTCCAACCCTTTAATACAGCACCAGACACAAGGGTCCTGTGTGGGCTTCAAGGCAACATCAGTGCAGTACCAGATAAACAGCCAGCACCTGTAGCCACTGGCATAAGAAGTCTGAGACAGTTCCCATTCCACCCTGGGAGCAGAGCTCAAATTTAAAAGAAAGGAAAAAAGGCCGAGGAAGAAGAGAAAAACAACAACAACAACAAAAATCTGAATGTAGAAAGTTATTATGATGACAAAGAAGATCAAGACACACACTCAGAAGAAGACAACAATGTCAGAACACCTATGGACAAAACCCCAAAGAAAAATGAGAAGTGGTTTCAAGCCTAGAAAAAACGCATGGAAGAGCTCAAAAAGGAGTTTAAAAGTCATGTAAGAGAGGTAGAAAAGAAATGAGAGTGATGCGTGAGAATTATGAAAAAAAGAGTCAACAGCTTAGAAAAAGAAAACAACTGTCTAAAAAGTGGAATTGGCCAAATGGAAAAGGAGATACAAAAATTCACTGAAGAAAACAACTACCTAAAAAGTAAATTGAGTTGTGAAATGATCCAATCATTTTGGAGAGCAATTTTGAACTATGCCCAAAGGGCTATAAAAATGTGCATACCCTTTGACCCAGCAATAGCACTTCCAGGGCTATATGCCAAAGAGATCATACAGATAGGAAAAGGACTCACATGTACAAAAATATTTATAGCAGCTCTTTTTGTGGTGGCAAAGAATTGGAAATTGAGAGGATGCCCATCAGCTGAGGAATGACTGAACAAGTTATTGTGTACAATGTTCTCTTGGTTCTGCTCATTTCACTCAGCATCAGACCATACAAGTCTTTCCAGGTTTTTCTGAAGTCAACCTGTTCATCATTTCTTATAGCACAATAGTGTTCCATTACATTCATGTACCACAACTTGTTCAGCCAAATGGAAAAGGAAATATAAAAGCTAACTGAGGAAAATAACTCCTTAAAAGTAAGAATTGGGCAAGTGGGAAGTAATGACTCTATGAAACATCAAGAATCAAGTTAATAAATTCAAAATAATGAAAAAATGGAAGAAAATGCAAAATACCTCATGGGAAAAATAACTGACCTAGAAAACAGATCCAGGAAAGACATAATCAAAAGTAGGACCTGGACAGTATCTTTCAAGAAATTATCAAGGAAAACCCTGAGGTCCTGGAACCAGGAGGCAAAAAAAGCATTGAAAGAATCCACTGACCACTTCAGGAAAAGGATCCCAAAATAAAACCTCTAAGAAACATTATAGCCAAATTTCAGAACTATTAGGTCAAGGAAAAAATACTACAAGTGGCCAGAAAGAAACAATCCAAATATCAGGAAGCCAAAATCAGGATTGAATAGGACTCAGCAACTGCAACAGTAAAGGGTCAGAGGTCATGGAACATGATATTCCAGAAGGCAAAGAAGCTAAGACTACAACAAAGAATCACTTACCCAGCAAAATCAAGCATAATACATCAAGGCAAAAATGGTCACTCAACAAAATAGGAAGCGTTCAAGCTGTCATAATGAGAAGACCAGAACCATAACAAAAATTTGATCTCCAATATAAAGACCCAAGAGAAGTATAAACAGGAAAAAAAATGGAAAAGAAACATAAGGGATTCAATGGAGCTAAACTGTTTCCATTCCTGCATGGGAAGATGATATTGTAATTCTTAAAAATTGCATCACTAATAGTATAGTTACAAGGAATATACATAGGCAGAAGGTATGAGTATAAGGGGAATTTGAGGAAATGACATAAAAAATTTAAGAAATGAGAAAGAGGAGTACATGGGTGCAGAAGGAAAGGAGAAGTAGAATGGGGTAAATTATTTCATATGAAGAATCATGAAAAACCTATTTCAGGGAGGGTGGGTGATTGGCATTGCTTGAACCTTATTCTCATCAATACTGGCTTAAAGAGGGCATACTATACACAACCAGTTGAATACAGAGATCTCTCTAATCTGACAGGGAAGTAGGAGGGGAGGAGGTTGAGTAAAGGGAGAGGGGGGAATGACAGAAGGGAAAGAAGATCAGGGGAGGTGGTAAACAGAAGCAAAGCACTGATGAGGAGGGAAAGGGAGAAAAAATAGAAAGGACAAACAGGAGGAAGAATAGAATGGAGGGAAACACACAGTTAGTAATCTAATTGTGAATGTGAATGGGATGAATTCTCCCATAAAACTGAAGCACATATCAGAATGGATCAAAAACCAGAATCCTACAATGTGTTGTTTACAAGAAACATACCTGAAGAACTTCTGCTTCCAAGAACCAAGATGGCAGAGTAAGAAGTAAGTTGCTCTTACCCTCCCTTATCAACCTCTGAAAGCCCAGAAAATATTACCCCAGGAAAAATGCTGGAACAGCTGAACCAGAAGAAAGACTGGATGCAGCAGAGCAGTAGCCCAGGTAGTTCGAGGGATTAACAGGAAAGGCCCCTCTTGCCCTTGGGGAATGGGAATAGTATGGAAGGGAATCTTCCTAGCAAGCTAGGGGAAATCCCCACCTCAGCATACTAAGAGGAGATCCTGAAACTCAGGTGGAGGAGCAGGCAAACACCAACACCTGAACCCCAAAATGCCTCACTTGGGGGGGGAACCGGTGGAAACCAGCTCGGAAAACCACCAGGTGCCTTGGCATTCTACAGCAGTCTCCCAGTGCCTCAGCAAAACTCTGTGAAGCACTCCAAGGGGCCCCAGGTGGATAAACATCCTGCAACATCCATCTGAAAGGAGCTGAAGAAATATCATATCAACATCAAAACTAACAGAAACCATATGATCATCTCAATAGATGCAGAAAAAGCTTTTGACAAAATACAACACCCATTACTATTAAAAAACACTAGAGAGCATAGGAACAAATGGAGTCTTCTTTAAAATAATAAATAGCATCTACCTAAAACCTTCAGCAAGCATCATATGTAATGGGGAAAAGATAGAAGCATTTACAATCTTGGGGTGGGGGGAAGGGTGCAATGGGGTGAAAATTTGGAACTCAAAATCTTGTGGAAGTAAATGTTGAAAACTAAAAATAAATAAATTTTAAAAAAAGACTTTTTCCTAATGAAAGGTACCACCCAAAACACACCTTGCTCCCAACTTTTTTATATTCCCATTCTCCAGGGTAGAGATGTCAACATCTAACAGAATGACCAAGTCCTGATTCTGTCTGCAGATCCAGGTCACCCTCAAGAAGTCACTTCCCCCTAAAAAATATAAAAAAATAAAAATAAAAAATAAAAAAACAGAAGCATTTCCAATAAGATCGGAGGTGAAACAAGGATGTCCATTATCACCACTGTCGTTCAATATCGTACTGAAAATGTTAGCTTTAGCAATAAGAGAAGAAAAAGACATTGAAGGTATTAGAATAGGCAAAGAAGAAACAAAGCTATCACTCTTTGCAAATGACATGATGATATACTTAGAGAATCCTAGAGAATCAAGTAAAAAACTACTTGAAATGATAAACAACTTGAGCAAAGTTGCAGGCTATAAAATAAACCCACATAAATCATCGAAATCTCTATATATTACCAACAAAGCCCAACAGCAAGAGATAGAAAGAGAAATTCCATTTAAAGCAACTGTAGACATTATAAAATATTTAAGAGTCTACCTCCTGAAACAAATCCAGGAACTATATGAACACAACTACAAAACACTTTTCACACAAATAAAGTCAGATCTAAATAATTGGAAAAACATCAGTTACTCTTGGGTAGGCCGAGCTAACATAATAAAAATGACAATTCTACCTAAGCTAATTATTCAGTGCCATACCAAGCAAACTACCAAAAATTATTTTACAGAGTTTGAAAAAATAATAACAAGATTCATTTGGAAGACCAAAGGGTCCAGAATATCAAGGGAACTAATGAAAAGAAATGTAGGGGAAGGTGATCTAGCTATTCCAGATCTTAAATTGTATTATAAGGCAGCAATCATCAAAACTGCTTGGTATTGGCTAAGAAATAGAGTGGTGGATCAGTGGAATAGGTTAAGAATGCAAGACACAGTAGTCAATGACTATAGTAATCTATTATTTGATAAACCCAAAGATCCCAGCTTCTGGGATAAGAACTCACACTGACAAAAACTGCTGGGAAAACTGGAAAAGAATATGGCAGAAACTAGGCATAGATCAAAATCTCACATTATATACCAAAATAAAGTCAAAATGGGTTCACGATTTAGATATAAAGGCTGATATTGTAAGCAAACTGGGAGAGCAAGGAGTAGTTTACCTACCAGATTTATGGAGAACAGAAGAATTCATGACCAAACAGGAGACAGAGAACATTACGAAAAGCAAAATGGATAACTTTGATTACATTAAATTGAAAAGGTTTTTCACAAACAAAGACAATGCCACAAAAATTAGAAGGAAGATAGAAAATTGGGAAAGAATTTTTACAACCAGTCTCTTTGATATGGGCCTCATTTCTAAAATATATAGAGAATTAAGTCAAATTTATAAGATTACAAGTCATTCCCCAATTGATAAATAGTCAAAGGATATGAACAGACAGTTCTCAGATGAAGAAATTAAAGCCATCTATAGTCATATGAAAAAATACTCTAAATTACTATTGATTAGAGAAATGCAAATTAAAATAATTCTGAGGAACCACATCACATCTATCAGATTGGCCTACATGACAAAACAGGAAAATGATAAATGTTGGAGAAGATGTGGGAAAACTGGAACACTAATGCATTGTTGATGGAGTTGTGAAATGATCCAATCATTTTGGAGATCAATTTGGAACTATGCCCAAAGGGCATACCCTTTGACTTAGCAATAGCACTTCTAGGGCTATATCCCAAAGAGATCATACAAATAGGAAAAGGAGCCACATGTACAAAAATATTTATATCAGCTCTTTTTGTGGTGGCAAAGAATTGGAAATTGAGAGAATGCCCATCAATTAGGGAATGGCTGAACAAGTTGTGGTATATGAATGTAATGCAATACAATTGTACTATAAGAAATGATGAACAGGCTGGCTTCAGAAAAACCTGGAAAGACTTGTATGGTCTGATGCTGAGCGAAGTGAGCAGAACCAGGAGAATGTTGTACACAGTAAAAGTCATGTTGTGTGATGACTAATATTGATAGACTTAACCCTTCTCAGCAATACAAGAATCTAAGACATCTCCAAAGGCCTCATGATGGAAAATGCTATCCACAAAGAATAAAGAACTATGGAGTCTGAATGCAGATCGAAGCATACTATTTGCTAATTTTTTCCTTCTGTTTTGTTTTGTTTCCTCTTTCTGGTGGTTCCTCCTATTGTTTCTAATTCTTCATTACAACATGACTAATGTGAAAATATGTTTAATAGGATTGTATATATATAGCCTGCATCAGATTGGGTGCTGTCTTGGGGAGGGAGGTGGGGAGAGAGGGGGAGAAAAATTTAAAACTCAAAAGTTTATGGAAGTGATTGTTGATAAGTCAAAATAAATCAATTTTTAAAAGAAGCACATTTGAAGTAGAGAGACACATAGAGAGTAAAGGTAAGGGGCTGGAGCAGAATCTATTAAGCTTCAACTGAAGTTAAAAAAAAAAACAGAGGTAGTAATCCCGATCTCAGACAAAGTAAAAGCAAAAATAGATCTAATTAAAAGAGATAAGGAAGGAAACTACATCTTGCTAAAAGGTACCACACATAATGAAGCAATATCGATACTAAACATATATGCAACAAGTGGTACAGCATTTAAATTCTTTTTTTTGTTTGTTTTTTTGTTTTGTTTTGTTTTGTTTAAGGCAATTGGGGTTAAGTGACTTGCCCAGGCTCACACAGCTAGTAAGTGTCAAGTGTTTACTCTGAGGCCGGATTTGAACTCAGGTCCTCCTGACTTCAGGGCCAGTGCTCTATCCACTGTGCCACCTAGCTACCCCTAGCATCTAAATTCTAAAAAGAGAAGTTAAGTGAGTTACAGGGAGGAATAGGCAGCAAAACTATACTAGTAGGAGAATTCAGCTGTCCCCTCTCAGACTTCAATAAATCCAACAAAAAAAAAATAAAGAAACTAAGGAGGTAAATAGAATAGAAGAAAAGTTAGATACAACAGACCTTTGAGGAAAACTGAATGGGAACAGAAAAGATTTCTCAGTGGCACATATTACCTGCACAAAAACTGATCATTTAATGGAGCATAAAAAGCTGAAACTGAAATGTGCAAAGGCTAATATGACAAAAAAGAAAAATGATAAGTGTTGGTGAGAATGTGGGAAAATTGAGACATTAACGTATTGTTGGTAGAGTTGTGAATTGATCCAACCATTCTGGAGAGCAATTTGGAACTATGCCCAAAGGGCAATCAAAGTGTATACCCTTTGATCCACCAATACCACTACTAGTTCTGTATCCCAAAGAGATCATAAAAAAAGGAAAAGGAACTACATGTGCAAAAATATTTATAGCAGCCCTTTTCATGGTGCCAAAAATATTGGAAATTGAGGGGATGCCCATCAATTGAGGAATGGCTGAACAAGCTCTGATATATGAATGTAATGGGATACTATTTTGCAATAAGAAATGATGAACAGGCAGATTTCAGAAAAACCTGTAAAGACTTGTATGACATGATGCAAAGTGAAATGAGCAGAACCAGGAAACACTGTACACAGTACAACAACAATGTGTGATGATCAACTATGAAAGATTCAGCTCTTCTCAGCAACACAATGATCCAAGACAAGCACAAAGGATTCATGAAAAAAATGCTATTCACATCCAGATAAAGAACTGATGGACTCTAAATGCAGATCAAAGCATATTTTTCACTTAATTTTATTCTTTTTTTTCCCTTTTGATCTGTTTCTTCTTTCACAACTATGACTAATATGGAAATATGTTTTATATGAGAGCACATGTATAACCTACATGAAACCATTTTCAGGGAGGGAGAAAAATTTGGAACTCAAAATATTATAAAAATGAATGCTAAAAATTGTCTTGACGTGTAAGTGGGGAAAAAATAAAATGTTATTTAAAAAAAACAACAGGCAGCTGTGAGTTTATCTAGAAGAGATTGGAGAGATTTTTTTTTGATATTTTCAAAGACAGTGAATGATTTTTCTCCATTCTGAATGCTTGTCCTAGCTGCAAGTAAGGAATGCTGAAGTTTATAAAAGAAAGCCAACTATTGTCAATTATCACATAAATATTCTGGAATGGTAAGAAGATGTTTTCAGTGATTTACAATTTACTTCTTAACTGAGCATCTTCTGTCATTGTATGTTTCAGAAGAGTTCTACACCTTAGGAACTAACAACAATGAAGTTTGCCTTTCTCATCCTATGAATAATGGCTATTTCTGTTAAGAGTTTTCAAAATTTGCCTAGAACAAATATTTACCACTCTCAATTTAATAAACTGTTCCATTATGCTTTGTTAGATTTTCCATGCAATAGGATATGAGTAGTCCCTCCCAGATCTGCTTTTCCTATTATTCCTAGAGTGCCAATTACTCTTATTGACTCATTTCTCCTCACTCACTAACAATTCTTTATCCTTTTTTTAAAATTAGGCCATTGTTTACAGATCTATTAGATTTGAAGAACTAGCAAGGGGGAGTAAGGGAGGATTTGGTTAAAAAAAAACCCAGTAAACAATGAGATATTGACAAATTGGAATAGCATTAGTACTGTTAACGGTCATGCCTCTACAACCCACCTTGTGTCCACCAACATCTACCCCACCTCTATCCTCTAAGAAAGGAAGATTGTGTCTAATCTCTATCCTACACACACACACACACACACACTCACACTTGTGAATTCTGAGCATCAGAGGAAAAAAGATTAGAAAGTTCACTGGAGTGATATAAACTTCCTTTCTCCACAGATCTCATTAATAGGATTGTGGCATTTCTTAATGGAACCTAGAAACCAGCAACTAGTGACCAGGGTGCAATGGGCTTGACTCAGCAATCAAACAACCCCTGAACTATGCCATGGCTTAGTCATCTTCAGAGGAACAGAAGGCAGAGATCTCAGAAATCCTTCCCCCTGGCTGTTCCAGATTGGAACCATTTTTCCTCCTCCTTCCTTCTTCAGGGGAGCTCTCAATGTCCCAAGGTCACAGCAGAGAAGGGCGGCCTTGAAGAGCCTTCTGACTCTAGAGCCATTCATTTCCTTTCACCTTCTGTCTGAACCTTCACTTCCCAAGATAACCTTGATGTCAGAGGTTCATGTGTCATCCATCATTTCCCCACACTGGTCAGACTATGCTTGGCTCAGTCAGATGTATCCCACTAAAGCACCTGTGCATAGAAATTCCAGTCCTATCCAATCCAGCTTTCTGTATATTCAAAAGTAATATTAATACTAAATAGAATACCAAAAATCTCACATTGCCAAACAGTATTCTGTTTGCCCTTGTTTTCAAATATGTTTCAATTTTTCTCGAAAATTGACCCCTAAAGAAAATATTTTAGGATAGTGTTCATCTTTGGGTTAGTTAATGTTATTTATTCTATTTTTTAGGATCTCCAATGGTGGGTACTATGTTATTCTCATAAGAAGAGAGATACAAGCAAAAAGTTTTAGTCCCCAAAAGAAAATTAACTTGGAAAAGCAATTATATGTGCTTAGAAATAAAACTAAATAATTCATCTAAAAGTCTTCACACATTTAGTAATAGAGTGAAGTATTTTTCATGCCTTTTAGCAATTACTTGAGTTGGCTATAATTATAGAATCTGAGTTGAAGGAACCTGAGTACATCTAATCCAATCCTCCTACCCAATGTTAGGATGATCTCCATAAAACCTCTGACCAACAATCATTCAGCTGCTGCTTAAATATTTTAAACACATAGATAGCTGCTTCCTTTAGCTTTTGGTTTTAGGATATTTTACATAATAGCATATGTTTTATAAGAATTTTTTTCCTTATGTGTCCTTCAGACTCTAGGTCCTATTGTTATGATCATCCTCCAGTTAGCCATGTGGTTTCATTAGCATGTGGGGTTACCCAGCAAGGAATTTCTTTCTTCCAATGCTGATTAGAAATTGTTCAGCAACTAATAGCCTCTGGGCATTGGTTGGGAGCGCTAAGTTAAAGGAAATTGGCCAGGGATACAAAATATTATGTAGCGAAGGTGGGACCTGACAATCAGTCAACAAGCATTTATTAAGCACCTACTGTGTTCCAGGCACTACACCAAGTGTCGGGGATACAAGGAAAGGCAAAAAGCAAAAAGACCCAACCAAACAAAAACCTTCCTCGCTCTCAAGGAGTTTAGAGTTTTAATGTTTTTGTCCTGACCTCGGGGTCAGCTCTGTATTCCGCTCTGCTCCAAGTCTGTTCTCATAATATGCTGAACCAAAATCTGAAATGATAGTTTTGAATAATTAAATTCTTCCATTTGGTCCCTGATTTTTCGTTGGACCCTTTGGAAGAGGACAGAATATCTAACCCCTCTTCTACTCATTAGTCCTTCAAATATCTGAAGACTTCACTGTTTCTAACTTCAACTTTTTTGACCATTCTGTAGCATTTGAAATTGATAATCACCTTCTCCATGATACTCTCCTTTCCAGATTTTTGTGACACTTATCAGTTCTACTCATTTAACTGTTTCTTTTCAATTTCCTTCACTAGATATTCTTCCAGATCATAGCCATTAACTGTGGGAGTACCCCAAGGCTCTGTCCTGGGACCCCTTCTCTTTTCTCTCTATACTATGAAACTTGGTGATCTCATCAGCTTCTACGTTCCAATGACCATCTTTATGAAGATGATTAGCAGATCTATACATCAAAGCCTTGTCTTTCTCCTGAGATCCAATTCAGTATCACTAGCCATATATTGGATATTTTAAACTAGATATCTCATAGGCATCTCAAATTCAACATATCCAAAACATTCAGAGGCAGTTCATTCTATTTCCGTGAGAGGAAAACCATTAAATCTTGGAGATGAAAATTGGAAAATTTTAGTTCAAAGAGGAAAGGGTATCCTCTCAAGCATCTAGGGGGCATTACAAGTGTTGGCATTAAGGGCAAAGGAGTTTCTTCTTAGCATCTTCATCTTTTTAATATCTTCAAGCTTTCTGACCAAGTCTGAAATTTCGTAATTCTGATCCAGACACAACCCAACCACATTGCCAAGTATAAATCAACGCACATGCTTTGAAATAAAGCTAAATAATTTGTCATTCATCATTATGCAGCAGAATCCTTCTACTTAATATGTAACAAGTGTTTATCTAGCCTCTGGCTGAATGTCCAGTGAGGGAGAGTCATAAAACCCATTACTTCCCAAGGCCTTTGGATAACTCTGATAGACGTTTTTCTTATATATACCTTAAATGTGTCCTTTTGTAATTTCCACTCATTGCTTTCTCTTACTGCCCTTTAAGAAAAAGCAGAATTTTTTTTAATGTCTCTCTCCTGTGGCAGCCCTTCAAATACTGGAAGACAGCCATCATGACCTAAGTCTTTTCTTCTCTAAGACAGACCTCCAGCTCCTTCAATCCATCCTCATAGCTGAGACCCAGGCAAGACCTTAGCTTAAAGAGGCCAAAGTCTCCCATTACATCCTAGGCCATCACCAGTCATCCTGACTTATGTCTTGCCACCGAACTCCAACAACTCTGGAGGAGCAAGTGAGGCTGATGACTTTGCACAGCTCTGCCTCACTTAAATCCAAATCACTTGCAAGTCAAGACATCACCTTCCTGATGTTATTGATTCTCTTTGAGAGCAAAGGATGAACAACAATCTGGGATGAATTTGAGGCTCTTCACCATACTGGTTGCTTTTCTCTTCAGCTTATCAATTTCCTTCCTAGAATGTAGCACCTAGAATTTAATGCAGTATTCTAAGTATGGTCCGACCAGCATATACACAGGGGTATTATTATTTCCTGGTTCTGAACACCACGCTTCTTTTAATGTAGCCCAAGGTTGTTGGTTTTCTTGTCCCTCAGATCACACAGTTGACACTTTCCTCTCTATTAGCATCAGAAGTTGGTCCTGAATACCTCAAACTTTTAATGTTAACAAGAATTATTCTGTAAGATTTTTTCTTCCCCTGAAATATATATTTGAAACTTCTGTAACATGAAAGTCAGTACACCAAGGGCTTAATTATATAATAAAACCTATTCTCAAAGCCCTCACATTAGATCACTGATGCTTAGTGGAAAAGGCATTACCTAGCAACAGTTACCATCAAACAGTAGGAAAAATAATAGAGATTATATGCCACATCACTTCACTGAGTCAAAATTGATAGCAAATTGTATTTACCCTTTCATTTCATGTGGAAAATCTATTGTTTACAGGTAAAAAAAAGTATAATAGCTACACTTCTGAGTGGATGGACCTTTTGAACCTTATTTAAAAATAATCTTCAGAAGAAGGAGTCAAAAGATAGAGACACTAGCACTTATCACCCACCCATAAGCCCCAAAGATATCAACGAGGCTGAAAGCTAGATAAATTAAGTCTGGTAGCTCTCCCCTTTGTCCTACAGTTTCCTGACTCTATGCCACAGTCCCCTCTCCTTCCCTTTCTAAAGTGGTCTGTCTCCCTCTGGCTCAGGGGTCATTCCTTCAGGAAGTTCTCCCTGATGCCCGTAGCTGAAAGCACGGGCTTTTTCCCACCTCAAATGTTATAATAATACTCCGAATAGATCTCTACTTTACCTGTACCACATTCTACCTTGTATCATATTCCTAGACCCTTATCTCAGGTAAGGAAGTCAGGGCTTTGCCTTCAGGCATAAAAAGTTAGAGGACAAAATTCAATGCATGTACTCCTTTGATCAAAACAACTGGATTTAGCACATATTTAGTAAGAATAATTAATTAAAATAGGATTCTATTAAATATACCCATCTGTGACACATATAGTAACTATCCTTCCAATATAATTTATATTTATACTATATTATTATATATTGTTCATGATAGAATAATATTTTATGATGTTTTTAATATAATTTTTACATCACGAATTACAAAGACAATTTAAAGGTGCATTTCGTGCTGTTTGTCCCTGTTGTCAAAATTGCTAATTAAAGCTCTGCTTAACCACCTTGTAGCTTTTAAGTTCTTTGTGGGCAGGGTCTGTGTTGTTTTTCACCTTTGTTCTCCAGGGTCTGGCACAGTGTCTTCCAAAGAAGTAGGTACTAAACAACTGTTAGCTGAATTTGCTGAGTAGTTTTGCATTGAAATGAGATATACAAATAAACGAAAATTACACATTCTGATTCTGTGCATCTTTGCCCTGGGTGTCAAGATGTCGCTGCTAAGTTTTGCTGCAAAAATAAATCTCATCTTGAGGGAGAGGCCTAGAAAACTTGAAATCCATTGTATCTTCTCAGTAGCAAAACTGTGCTGGGTATAGCACCTCTGAAAATGGTGATGGCAAAGGGTACGGTCAGACTGGTAAAACATCTAGACTTCTTGCCATTTTCTAATTCTTCAGTGATTTGTGGTACCAGCATTTAGAAAAGATCATCTTGTATGTTGAGAAAATGTGACAAAGAAGCCATTTTGAGAAGACAAAAATGTAACCCAATGGTATCATTTCAAGAAAAGCCTCTTCCTTGGTGAAAGCTGTGTTGTAGCCGCTATCCAGTTCTTCAGAAGGAAAAGACACATGATGAGAGTATTTTAATACAGATAGGAGGAACAACGTAGTACAGGGAATAGTGCGCTAGCAGAGGACTCAGAAAGGCCCAGATTGAAATCCCACTCTGACACACATTAGATTGTGAACAAGCCACTGAGCTTCTCAGTGACCCAGGCGAATCTCTAAGATTATATAAATTGGAGATCAGTTGCTATGATCTCCATCAGTGAAGGAAGTTTCTACTCCAAGAGTTGCCAACACAGTTGAAGTCATGTCTAGAACAAAATAACGCATATATTATATGTGTGTATGTTTCTATCACATACATGCATTACAACATATTGTAGAGATGTATACACATATGGCCATTTTTACAATATCTAGAAATAGTCCAATGGACACTGTTAATGATTAAGGTTATCCGTCATAAGTTATCTCAGCAAAAGCAACGGGATGAATGAATGCTTTCCATTAAATATACACCTTTATTCAGATGTAAGAACCACAAGTAAATAATTATGTTTTTGAAGGGCAAAATTATCATATACAAAAGGAAGCACTAAAAATGTTTAGAACATTTAAATATATATAAATAGTAAGATATCACTCAAGATTCCCTAATTGATAGAGGCAGCACTTTTGACAGACTACATTTCTCTTTGGACTTAATTTTTTCCTTCATTAACAAAAATAAGACACACATAATCCTTTCAGCTGGAGGTTGGAGTTCTGCAGACTATATACAGTATTTCCAAAGTGCTGTTAAGTTTTCAAAAATTGTATAAGCATTTTTTTTCCCCTGCAGTAGCAGTGGGATTATATAATCCCAACTGTTTTTCTACTGCTATAAAAAAACAACAACATATACCATTGGAAAAAAATCCCAATTGTATGTGTGCATCTATATGCATATATACATACACACACACATATATTTATATACATACATGTATATGTATATTATATATATATACACACACACACACACATATGTCTAGAGGTATGTATGCACACATATTTTTATGCCTAAATAGATCTATAAAAGTTTGCCATCCTCTCACACTTAGGGATTTTCTTTTTTTCTTTTTTTTCCATAAGTTAATCTGATGTTCTTAAACTGATGACACTCTAACCTTCCAAAGCATGTGTTTATCATGAGTTTCCTCCATCCCAAATAGTTTTGACCCAAGGTTACAGTGCAGGCTCACACTATTTTGAGGGGGGGTAAAATGGATGATAAGCAAACACTTCATTACAAAGTCTCAGTTTGTGTATGACTTGCCCAAATCCTCAAGAAGATTTTTCAGCATATCCTGAAAGTGGTAGAGGAGTTCGAGCTGAAGGGGTCCAGTCAATCAGGGCCCTGCTGTCATTTCACAAATAGCTGAGCTGACGGTACCTGGAACCATCAGTCTGTGGAGCCTTTCCTTGGCTGGTATTATTAGAATAGCTAGAATTCCATGCAGAGGGATACATCATCAAAGCTCAGATTTTAAGTTTTAATTGAAAAAACTCACCTTCTGTACACTATGCCTGACCTTTTCATCCTGCATTGCCTCTGCAAAGGGAAAGAAAGAGAAGAAAGAGGCAGAGGAGGAAGATACTCTCTGTCAAAAGTATTCTTAGAGCATCAAAGGAATGTAGATCTCTTTACTCAGAGATGTTGGAGAAAAGAGAGCTTAACATTTTAGCTACTCTCATTGCTTGTGACTAAATGGTAAACTGAGGACAGCAAACATTAGGAAGAGTTTCAAGACAGCTTAAAAATCTGAAAAAAAAAAACAGCCCTAGGCTACAGTATCTATACTATTGTTGTTCATCCAAAGGATATGGGTAATATTAGCAAACCTATCTCTGGGTACCCTAAGAGTTTCACATATGGATTAAATAGAAATGAGGATGCAGAACAGACAGAATTATTAAATAATTTTTTTTCTCTCTCATATACTCAGAGCACAGATTTTCGACTCTATTATTAGCTTTTTTTCCCTTCTTATTCTATTAGTTTAGTGCCCCCCCACCAGAATTTTTTAACCCTTATATCACTGTGCTTCTTCCAGGTTGCCAACCAGATGAAAACACATGACTCCCATATCCCAGCCCCCTTCTTAAAAATATCCATGGAGAAATCTAATTATGTTTTTCTAAGTAGAAAGTGTACTTCTATTTAGCAGAAGCTGGGGCCCTTTGTTGACCTAACATTGAGTGTTTCAAGTAAACTGCCAGCAGTCCCATCAAATTGTTGTGGGTAATTTAGAGTACGAAATGTGTTAAATTATTCAAAGGGCTGAATAAGCATAAACAGGCAGTACAACAGGAGAGATATGCATACCCAGCGATGCTAGCATGACATTTAATACATCATATTAGCATGCCCGTTAGTACAAATAGCCCAGCACTCAGCACACTGTCCTGGACATACACAAACAGTGCAGGACAAAGCTGAGTTCTCAAGAACCGAATTGCATTAACTCTTTCTGCCCTCAAGAATCAGAACTAATTTGTCTCATATCCTCATTTGATTATACTTCCAGATCTGGATAACCTGGCCACAAAATTAAATGTTTCTGAAATAAGGTACTCCTTATCATAATAACAGCTAACCTTTATATGGCACCATAATTTTTACAAATCACTTTATAGCCATTCTCTCTGATTCTCACAATAATCCTCTGAGGCAGGTACTATTATCATCCCCATTTTGTAGATGAAGAAAGTGAAGCTCAGAGTAGTTAACTGACTTGCCCATGGTCACTCAGTAAGTGCTTGAGACAGGACTCAAACCTATGTCTTCATGATGCCAAGTAGCCCACTTTTTCCACAATATCATATCACCATTCTAACATGTAATGCTCTTCTTACTACCAAAAAAATTCTCTATGAGAGAAAAAAATACCATAAAGAATGAGAATTCAAACCTATTTGGTGCTTAAAGTTTCTCTATTTTTCTGTGATTCAAAAAATTCAAACACAGAGATAGGTTCAAATGTCTAGTGGGAAGCAAATTGGTAGCACAAATGGAAGAATGGAGGAAGAACATCCCTGCTTTTTCCAAAAGTACATGATATCTATCACAGAGTGTTACAGGCAGGTACAAAGAGATTCTGATGGAAGGCAAAGCCTGCTTTTCACTTGGAAACAGTCCATTATTCCTTGTCCCTTGAAACAAAGGGCGCTTCAGGTTACAGAGCACTTTTGAAATCCAATGGGATGAGGCTTAGAGGATAAATGAGATGTTTTACTGGGCAGGGATTTGGGAAATTCTCCTTCCCCCACTTCAGTCTGAAAGCTTTTCCAATTTCAGAACAATCTCAGATTCCACCAAGTCAGAGCTAGTGGACAATTCTCTGCTGCTTGACTGGTCAATTAAAATTAAAAAAAAAAACTTTCAAAATCCATACAGTGAGTTCATAACATAGAAATGGAAAAGTATCCCAGGGGAAATGGTGGAAACCCCTATTACTGGACTTATTAAAAAGAGGATCAGACAAAGCACTTGTATTATCCTGTAGGGAACAGTCCAGCTCTGAAAGAGGAGAAAGTAGAAAGAGGCTTTTCCATTTAGAGTGATAGCGACTAGAGTGAAATACAAGAGACCTTTTCTTCCTGAAGGTGGTAGGGTTGTGAACTATTCTGTCATTAGCTTGGAAATTACCATACTTGTATTAAATTATATACACATAATATATTGATATAATATTCTTTTATATTATTGCATCTACTACATATGTGACAAACATTTACATATATGTATATATGCATGTCTGTGTTTATTTGTGTATTTCTCCTTTCTTTTAACTCTTCAAGATGAGGCCAGAAAAGAAGAATAATGTACTTCTGACTGGGGGGAGAGGGGGTTGGGGAGGAGTGGCCTCCTTTATAATTAAAAGAATTTGCCTTTCCCTATGGATTGTGGCTCTCTGGATAAAGGCTTGCCTCTTTATCTCCAGGTTTCCATTATTCTTCTATTATTGGTTTAGATTTTTAAATCACTAGTGGGGCTGGCCAAGAAGTCACCAGGCCTTGGGCAAATACTCCTCTACCCAACTCATTCTTGGTAAAATTAAGGTCTGTTTTACATGTTATTAAGTCCAGTATCCCCTAGAAATGGACATTTCATACTTCTTCCATATCCCGCTCACCACTGCCACTATATCTAGCACATAGCAGGTGTCCATTTAATGGCTTTCACAATTATTAATTGAGTATCTATCACACACTGAGTACTGTGCTAGGGGCTGTGGGAAAAAACAATAATTAAATCATAGTCCGTGATCTTAAAGGATTTACAACCCACCAGGAGAATACACAAACAACCAGTACAAGGCAACATACTAGTAGGTTAAACTAGAAACTATTGTTCTGAGGAGGAACAGATCACATGGTATAGTGGGAAAGGCACTGGTACCCAAGTCAGAGGACATTGGTTCAAATCTTACCTCTGGTAATTACAATCTTTGTGGTCATGGACAGCCCTCAGTTTCTTCATCTGTAAGATGAAGGTGGTTGGACTAGGCTGGGCCATTTCAACTCTAGATCTACGATCCTCTCATTTCTGACTGAGGTGATCATAGAACGTATGATCTTATAGGAACTGTCATTTGACAGAGACTTTAAAGGATCACTCTAATTTCATCAAAGGAAGAAAGCAGATGTTCTAGTAGATATTCTAGATAGATATAATGGAAAAAGCAAAGGTGTAAAATCAATCAACATTTATTTAATCCCTACTGTGTGTAGGCACTGTGCTATAAACAGAGGCAAAATAGTCTTTGCCCTCAAGGAGCTTACAATCAATGGAGGAGACAATATGCAAGTGAATATATACAAAGAAAGCTATATATACAGGAGAAACAGAAAATAATTCATGGGGAGAAGACACCAGAATTAAGAGGGTTTGGGGAAGGCTTCCTGCAGAAGGTGGAATTTTATTTGGGACTTAAAGAAAGCCAGGGAAGCCAGTGGGCAGATTTAAGGAGACACAATGTTCCAGGCATGGGTGTAGTAATCTATGCATGTGAATATGAATGTAAATGCATAGATACAGGCATATAGGCATATAACTACATAATAAATATACATATGCATATATATGTGTGTGTGTGTATGTACATACATATATATAAAATTGTTCAGTCATTGTTATGACCTACTCTTTGTGACCCCCTTGGACTATAGTATGCTAATACTGAACATTGGATTTTCTTAGAAAAGATACTGGAGTAGTTTGCCATTTCCTTCTGTAGTGTCTATACATTCTCACACACATATATGTATGTATGTATATATACACATAGACATAATATATACATATATGCATGTGTACATATACATGTGTTTATATCATCATCTTAATTTTATAACATTGATTGGATTGTGTAAGTTACTTGCTCAAAACACTTAACTGATCCCAATCATTGTCTGTAGTAGTAGTAATAAAAATAGCATATATAAGTAGTGTTTTAAGATCGGTAAAACACTTCACAAATATTATCTCATTTTATCCTCACAACAATCCTGGGAGGTAAGTGGGTTTTTTTTTTTTTTTTACGTATACACATATACATATATATGACAGACAGAGAAAGATGATGAAGTGGGACATCAGTAAGAAGACTACTGCAATAATCTAATCATGAGAATAAGGGCTCAGTTAAACTAAAGTGAGTGGGCAGCTATGTGGTACACTGAATAGAGCACTGGGCCTGGAGTCAGGAACACCTGGTCTCATCCTAGCTGTGTGACCCTGGGCACAGACTGTTTGCCTCAGTTTCCTCATCTGTAAAATGAACTAGAGAAGGAAATGGCAAACCACTCCAGTATCTTCACCAAGAAAACCTCACAAGGGGGTCATACAGAGATGGACAGGACTAGCACAACTGAATGACATACAAAATGAACTACAGTGAATTCCATAAGAATAAAAACAAGGCACTGATGCAAGAGACACTAGATTACCCTATAGGATGTGGCAACTGATTGTGTGGGGGATTAAAGAAGCAGAAGGCAACAAGGAATTCAGTTTTGAGTCAGCATTTCTGAATGAAAGAATGGTGGTCACAGTAACAATAGTATGGAACTAGGGAAGTTTGAGGAGGAAATGAACAAGATTGCTACCTCCAAAAGGAAGATGGAAAGTGGAAGAAGAGTTTAGGAAAAAGGACAGTATAAGAGCTCTCACCTGGAAATCATCTATATCCCAAATGTTGAGAATGGATAGAGAATATAAAAATTAAGAGGAACAGAGAGTTAAGGACAGAACAATGGGGGAATTCTTAAGTTTAGAGGACCACAGAAAAAAAGAAGAGAAAGATCAGTCATAAAGAAAGGAAGAAAACTATAAAGCTTCCATTTATCAGAAGGGGTCTTCCCCCCCCAAATAGTACTGACTTAATAAATACATCTTTAATCATATTCACTCATGACTTTTAGGGGTAAAAATCAGTCCTATGTACCAGCTATGTAATCTGTTTGCAAATAGGGTTTTTGTTAAAAATCTTTAGAACTTCCTAATTCACAATATTTAGAAATTCAGTTCTGTCTGTGTGTATGTGTCTCTCTGCTCCCTGCCTTAAATAAGTTTTATTGATGTCCTTTGTTTTTATATCAATTATCATTTATGGAAATATTAACTGCCCTTACTCCCTCCCACTTAGAATTGAATCCTCCCTTAAGATAAAGAAAAATCAAGCAAAACTCCAAATTCAATGTCCTTTGAGAATGTACTCCACCTTCTACCCTAGTAATTCCCCACCTCTCTCCAAAGAGAATTATCACTTTTTCTCTTTTTTTTAATTTTTAGGCAATTGGGGTTAAGTGACTTGCCCAGAGTCACACAGCTAATAAGTGTCAAGTGTTTGGTTTGAGGCTGGATTTGAACTCAGGTCCTCCTGACTTCAGGGCCAGTGCTGTATCCACTGTGTCATCTAGCTACCCCCTTTCTTTTCTTTCTTTTTTTTTTTGCTTCTCTTCTTTAGAAAATGAAAGTTGTCTATAACATGGGCAGTTTAGGCTATGTCCACATGTGTTTTTCCCAACACAAGTATTGTAAATGCCTTAAAAGGGAATCATCCTAAAAAAGACTGTAAGATTACTTAAAAAGATTACTCAAAATAATTCTAGTTCACTTAAAATTTTCTTAATGTACGTGATACAATAACTTGAAGCAATGTAGTTGGGAATCATTATATACACACATGCATACAAAGCATCCCTCCCACAGCCCCCACACACACTCTATATCTGATGTAAAAATTAATTAAATTGTCAAAAAGGTTTGTGAGTTTCTTCAACTCATTTTCAATTTTAACAACTCACATACGCACAAACACACGAAAACATCTAAAGTGGGGGCACGCAGAAATACCCTTAGCCTATTGATTATAATTACGATTCCCTTTCTAAGTGAGTCACTGAATCTTGATAGGAAATTATCTCTGTGCCTCAGATTTTCCACCCAGAAAAGGGTTTTTTTTTTTTTTTTTGGAAAAATCTGACTTACCTTTTGGCAAGGTGCCTGAAAAACAGTTGCAGCCCTTCACAAATAAAAGACTATGTTTTTAAAAGAAGAACTGCAAGAAAGTCATAGCATTATCCTGGCAGGGCTGTATCCTCCTAGGTCACATCTCTGCACAGAACCTGGTTTGCCAACTCTGAACAATTTAACTGGTTTGTGTGTGTAGACGAAGCCTCAGCACAGCACCTCAACTACTCCCATGCTACAAATTAGACATCTGTGACAGTGTATTAAATGATACCTTCAGGGCCTGAGAGAATTAATGTAGCTCCCAAACTTATAACCAAGGAGCAGATTAGGGACCAGAAGAATCTGAGTCATTAAGGGATGGAGAGAGACTTTTTAGGTATGTTTATAGTGAAATATATGTTTCCACCTAGGTTGTGATCATTTGTATATAGGTTAAATGCAGTGTCAAACTTACATGACAGTTTCTTTTTTAAGTTCCTTTGTACTATTACCTTTTTTAATTTTAACAATGGAAGAAATCAGAGTTTGATTGAATATTTCCAGATACAAAAGCCCAGTGTTCAGAAGTCATTTTGATCATTTATTTTGTGATGCATTTTTCTTTGGCTGTCTTTGATGTCTCAGTTTGATTCTTCAAACAGAAATTCAAATTAAATTTAAATGAAGTAATCTCATTCTTCTGACCTGAGAGAGTATTCACAAATATGAAAGAGATGGCCCACCAGAACAGTCTTTCTGGAAAAGAAGAGGCAGACACATTCAGCCAGGGATGCCGATGAGATGGAGGAGTAGAGAGACTCTGCACATGCACTGTTTAGTTGGGTAACATATGTTTGCCAGCCCATCCTTTCCTATCTTCTCTCCCAACATTGTCCTATAAACAGGGCAATTTCAAATTGCAAGGCTTATTCTTAGCAAATTCAGAGATCACCATAAATATACTCACCTGTTACAGTAGGTGGCATGCTGGATATGGATTTGGAAGAACTGGATTCCAATTCTGCTTCAGACTATTACATACTATGTCATCCTGGGCAAGTCACTTTCCAGGCCTTGGTTTCTTCATCTCTAAGCCACCTTTCCAGCTCTAAATCTATGATCCTGGGAACTGTAGTTCTCTTCCTATCACCAGATCCCAGAACAGTATTTCCTTATCTTTTTAACTCTTTCAAACATTCAGAAATTGCTAAATCTGCTGTTATTAGAGAGGATTCTGGGAAGATGTCAGAGTAGGTCAGAAAACTTTCAGCTCTCCAAATTTCCTCCCCCCCCCAAAAAAAAAACCAGTCAGAATATCACCTCAGAGCAGCAGAAATAAACACGGAGTCAAGCAGTTGCCCTCCTAAGACAATCTGAGAAGACTCCAGGAAAGACAGAGCTTCTAGAGGAGTTTCAGCTTGAGTGAAGTGCAAACACCTCTAGACTGACTAGCAGAATCAACAAGAAACAACAAGCCCCGGGGGCAGCTGAGTTGGGAGGCAACCTCAGCCTTAGAAACTTTCATTGGGGGCAGAGGGGAGGGAGAGGGGATCTGACAGCTGAGTAGGAGAAGATTGAAGGACCTTCCACTGTCAAAAAACACCAAGCACAGCTGTGCTGACCAGACACGTCCCTGACTGCAGGGAGAAGGAGCTAGCACACACCTGGTGAGTGCAGTCGTGAGGGAAGGGACCCTACCCTGTTGGCTGTGGGCACTTGCAGGAGAAGAGAGCCCCTGGTTTCAGTTCTAGGGAAGTTCTAGGATAGCTGTAGTTTGCAGCCATGGAGAGTCCGCAGGGGGCAAGATCATTTGCAGGACAGTGCGGCTGGGAGCCCTTGCCATGGCTTAGGAGTGGAGAGGAGAGCCCAAGGTTGGGCCCTGAGACAGACCTTAGAAAATAACAGTGTGAAGGACCTGAGACTTGAGGCATCATTCTCCATACCTCGGGACTACAACTTGATTACACCAATAGCTGCTAAAAACAAAATAAAACAATAAATAAATAAAAATGAGTAAGGAAAGGAGAAAGAACCCAACCATAGATAGTTACTATGGGGATAGAGAAGAACTGGGTTCATATTCAGAGGAAGATAATTGAGCTATAAAGCCACTCCTTTTTCAGTGAGAAATGTCAAATGGTCTCAAACACAGAAAGAGTTCTTAGGAGAATTTAAAAAGGAATTTAAAAATCAAATAAGAGAAATTGAGGAAAAATTAGAAAAAAAATAAGAGCAATCTAAGAAGATCAAGAAAATTATGAAAAGAAGTCAACGAACTTGAAATAGAGAATCAAAAACCTAAGAAAGAAAATAATTCCTTGAAAACTAGAGTTGGACAAGGGGAAGCTAATGACATTCTATGATATCAAGAAATAATAAAACACAATCAAAAGACTGGAAAAACAGAAGAGAAAGTGAAACATCTCATCAGAAAAACAACTGATCCACAGAACAGATAGAGGAGAAATAATATAAGAATAGTCGGACTACCTGAAAATTATGATTAAAAAAAGAATCTTGATATAATACTGCAAGAAATTATCAAGGAAAATTGCCTTGAAGTTCTAGAACAAGAAGGCAAACAGAAATAGCAAAAAAATCCACTAATCACCACCTGAAAAAGATCCCAGGAGGAAAACTTAAAGGAATACCATAGCCAAGTTTCAAAGCTCCCGGGTTAAGGAGAAAATATTAGAAGCAATAAGATTAAAAAAAAAAAAACAAAACTTAAATATCATAGGGCTACAATAAGGATTACACAAGACCTAGCAGCTACTACACTGAAGGACCTTAGGTCTTGGGATACTATATTCCATAGGGCAAGAGAGATGGGGTTACAACCAAGGGTAACTTACTCAGCAAAGTTAAGTATAATTCTGATTGAAAAAAAATTAACAATTAATGAAATGAAAGATTTTCAGGTTTTTGTGACAAAACCTCCTGAACTTAAGGGAACATTCGACATGTACTATCCAGGAGAAAAAAAGATAAACATTAAAGACTTTGTAATTGAGAATTACAAAGTTCTCAATAAGGTTTTTGTATATGTGAAAATATTATCAATACTCTTATGACAGTCATCATTATTTGGGTAGTTTGAAAGAAAGGGTTGGACTGAGCTGAGTGTGATGGGGTGACTCTAAAAATATAAAACTGCATAGGGAGAGATTAAAAAAAGTAATTATCTCATACAAATTAGGCATAAAAGGAAAAATTGATACAGAAGAAGCTAGTAGGGGGGAGGACAGGTAGTGCTGGAACCTCACTCTCACTGGGAATGGGTTAAAGATTTTATGTATCTATATATCTATATATCTATAGATACACACACACACACACACACACACATATATATATACACATACATGTATATGGGTATAAAAGTCATCTAAATTCAGAAAGAAATAAAAGGGCAAAGGGATAAGGTGGGGAAGAGAGGATAAGAGGGACTTCCAGAGGAGTGGGTAGGTTAAGGAATAGGAGGGCAAGGTAGTGGGTAGAGGTAAAGCAAAGGAGTGAGGACAGATAGGGTAAATAGAGTGAGAAGCATAGTGAGGAAAAATAGGAAGGAGAAAAATACACAAGTAATTGGAACTTAGAATGTGAATGGTATGAATTTACCCATAAAACTGAAATAGAAAGCAGATTAAAAATCTGAATTCAACAATATGTTGCTTTCGAGAAACATTATAAAAATGAGAGATACCCACAAAGATAAAATAAAGGACAGGAGCAGAATTTGTTATGTTAAAAAAAAGCAGGGATAGTAATCATGATGTCAGACAAAGTTAAAGTTAAAATAGATTTAATCAAAAGTGAAAACTACAGAAACTACACTATGTGTCAGCAATTTTATTCAGTACTGTTTTAGACCATTTAAAATACCTAGACAATGTAAAATACCTGAGCATATACCTGACAAAACAGACACAGTAATTATATGAACATAAATATAAAACACTTTTTATATAAACTCAGATTTAAATAACTGAAGTAATTGGGTAGGTAGAGCCAATATAATTTTTAAAATGACAATTTTACCTAAATAATCTATTTATTCAATATCATCCCAATTAAATTACTAAAAATTATTTTACTAAATTAGAAAAATAATAACAAAGTTCATTTGAAAGAGCAAAAGGTCAGGCACTTCAAAGAAACCAGGAAAAAAGATGTAAAGGAAATAGATTCAGCAGTATCAGACCTTAAACTATAATTTAAGGGAGAGCATTGTTGAAGTGTAAAAAGTATAATTTTGATTATTTTAAATTAGAATTTTCTTGTATAAATAAAACTATGTACCAAGAATAGAAGGAATGCAGAAAATTGGGGAAAAAAAACTTTCATAGACAATCTCTCAGATAGGATGTGGCTGGGTTTAGAATACTGCTGTGGTGTAGGAATGATGAGCTGGTTGATTTAGAAAAACATGAAAAAACTTGGACCTATGAAAGAAGATGCTGTCCACCTTCAGAGAAACAGATGATAGGTGGAAGTAAGAATACTATGGTCTTACATTTTTGTGTATGAGTGTATATGTGTATATATGTATATTTATAGATATCTATGTATATGCATATACATAGATATGTATGTGTATATATATGTATATGTACGTATGTATGTATGTATCTCCATGCTTAATTGTAGTCTTCTTTGCGGATGGGGACAATATAGTAACAACTGCACAGCAGAGAACAAAAGAAAACCAACAAGGAAGCAAAGAAAAGTGGGAAGCTTTGAAAACAATGTGTAGTAATTATTATATAGATTTTCTTGAAATGGAAATTTAATTGCTTTATATTGCATCCTCTCTTGTGTTCTGCTATGTACATGGCAATGTTTTTTTTTTCTTTTCTCATTCTGCATTTAAGTTTAAAATAAAAAATTATAAAAACAAACAAATCAGCTGCTATTCACTTGGGAAAAGCTTAAAGAGGGTGGGAGGATAACAGAGATGGGTCCCTTCCCAATGAGAAACTGCAAATGAGAATAGGAAGCCCATACTAAAGAAGATAGGAAGGGAATGGTTTTCTTGGAAATTACTGTTCATATAAAAATGAAAAAGAGAAAAGCTGTTATGTCTAATGTCTAATGTCTATCTCTTACAAGGGACCTTTCCATATTCCCCTAGTTGTTAGTGCTTCCCTTTGAAATTATTTTATTTTCATTTTTAATAAATTTCATATATTGAAGAGAGACAAGATGGCCTAGGAAAAAAAGAGCTGATCTAGGATCAGGAGACCCAAATTCAAGTGATGCCTCTCACAAATATCAACCAGATGGTCCTGGAAATGATTACTATCTCAGCATCTGAAGTGACTCTCCAAGGCTTTAAGTTACAGAGAAGTCACCAATCTGTGCTGGGGAATGAGGGTCAGAGGGTTGGGCGGTGGTCTTCACTGGGAATTGGCTATATTAGTAAAATCACAGTTCTAGAGAAAAATGTGTTTTTATATTTACCTACTTGTGTTTACATGGTTTCTCCCTAGTAGAATGCCTGTTCTTTAAGGGCAAAGACTGCCCTTTTTGTCTTTGTATCCCCAGTGCCTAATAGAGTGCCTGGAACGTAGTAGGTATTTAATAAATGCTTATAAAATGGAATTGAATTTTACAGTCCTTAGAGACATTTAGTGTTTTCCAAGTACTAAAGATCTAAGCACTTGAAGTCAAAATTATTTGATTTTTTAAATGACATTGACATAATAATCCTTTGGGGGATTTGTTTTCCAGGTTGCATAAGGCTCATAATGGCAAATATTTAAAATCTAAAAGTTAGAAATGAATGCAAATTACATAATTTCTCTAAGCAGAAGTAAATCAGGTCAGTTTAATACAATCTACAAATGACAAATTTGCAAAATGCGTTCATAATCTACAAAACTAATTTCAGTCAACCACCAGTACAAGCTTAATGAAGTTTGAGAATAAAAAGGACGTTAAAGCGGTCTCGTCTTCCCAAAGGGAGCACGTACTGAATTGCAAGCAATAATCTCTATTTTGTTCGAAGTGATAAATTTGTGAATCCTCATAATAGCCCAAAGAATTCTAGAGAAAGACAGAACTGGAATGAGAAGGAAAATATTGTATTGATTTACCATCTTTGTGCCTGTACCCTTGATGAAAATAAGAAAAAAGGACCAGGCAGTCTTTCACAAATGAAATTTTAAATCAGAACACATCTTTGCAGGCACACCATTGACAGATCCAGATACTGCAAGATCACCCTCTGATTATTGTTTTTTGACTCTAAAAAAAGCATTTGATTCAGAGAACAAAATGTAAGTTTAAAGGCCCCTCTTAGAAGGAATGTATGTTAAAATCACCTGAGATTCCTTTATAAAAGCTGAGGTAGAAATAATATTTCCTAGCACTTTGCCATGTGAGGTGAGCTAGTTTTTCCTGAGGCTATCTACCTCATGAAGGCTAAGCTAGACTTTTCTTAAAATCTATTGAAAACCATCATTGGAATGGAATTATCTCAGGACAGAAAGGCTCAGGCCATTAATGCAACTTCTTGGTGACTAAAGTACAAAAGCCAAGACCCAAGAATTTGCTGTCTCTCTCTTTCAGGTTTTTAACCAGCAGAGAAGTATGACCAATACCAGCACAGGGAAGCATCATTCAATTGAATCAATGCTGCTTCCTTACTGAATAACTTCTTCCTGGTCTAGATAAACTTCTTCTGCTATTGCTAAGTAAATCTCCCATATCTGACTATAATCTATTGGTTTTCCACCTCTCTCTGCCTTCCCTTATCAAACCAAACTCTTTGTCTGTACTGTGACCTCCAATCCCTCTATCTATCAGTCATTTCCAGGGCCATCACTCCTACACTAGCCACTCTCTCCTCTTTTCCCCATCTTTATCTCCTGATGAATAAGTTCAACTCTCCACTGTCCTCTCCTCAAGTCCATATCCTAACATTACCATATTGCCAATCATACTTTTCCAAGCCTCAGCCTTGGATCACCCCCACCATCCACCACCTTTGTTCCTACACAACCATTCTGACTGGGTCCACTATAAATTTGTTACACAACCTCAACTGGTCCCTCACTGCTGCTAGGCAATTGTACTAAACCTCTCTTACCAATTCACTATTCCACTCTCCACAGTAGCTTTTCCAAACCTTTTCATCAACACCCTCCCTCCAAATCTCTGCCTACTGACTTCCCAGGCTTCCTTTAAGTTCCAACTAAAAGTCTATGTTCCACAGGAAGCCTTTCCCAACCCCTCTTAATCCCAGAGCTTTCCCTCTTGTTTACTTCCTCTTTATCCCATACACAGTTTGTCTGTACATATTTGTTTGCTTGTTGCCTCTCCCATTAGATTGTGAGCTCCTTCAGGTAGGTGCTGTCTTTTGCCTCTCTTTCCAACCCCAGCACATAACACAGTGCCTGGCACACAGTAGGCATTAATAATTGTTTCTTGACTAAGTCAGATGTTCCATGTTTCATTTTGTTCCAATTTTGAACCTAAGGTATCAAACCAGGCTGAGTCAGGCTTGGCCTCATAAATTTGGCAATATTCAACAGTATTGGAATGATCTCACTGAGGTCTGAGAAGAGGGATGCACAGGAAGCAAAGGGTGGCTTCCACACTATGGACATGCAGCAACTTGAGACTGATGTGAATGTGGCCTCTCCCTTTAGGAACCTTGCTCTGAAGATGATACAGATTGTAAATTTCCATTTGAATTATTATACTGGAGGAGAGGGGTGAAAGTGACTTCCTGGCCCACAAGTTGTGGTAAGCCTGCCCACCCCTACTTCTGCCCCTAGAGACTGTAATTTGGGGATTGCCTAAGAATTGGCCAGAAGCAACTGCTTGGAATTTTTTATATTGTATTTGGGAGGCCATTAGGAAGTATCCAGGTTGGCTTTTTGGTGAATGAAGAAAGTATAGGATAAATAGTATAGAGTAAAAAGGATAATGCTTTATCTACCCCAGGAACCAAGAGACCTTTCCAGATAAGGTATATAAACAAATATTTGTTGTGACAACTAGAGTACATGTATGGTTTAGAGGGAGTCTCTGGTTACTTCTTTGGCTTTGTATCTCTCCATGGGCATAGGTGAGTTATTCTAAGCTGGATATTTCTAGCCTTGGTGACAGCCTTGCAACTTTGAGGTGTCAAGAGCTCCCACACGCCACAGTCAAGAGTGAATGGCAAGCAAAAGAATTTCCTGAAGAGGAAGACTACTGACGGGAAGAGGAGCCCAACTTCTGGCCCTTGGAACTGCTGTCAATTCAATTAAACCACCAGGAGTAGCTGTCCTTGCTTGTGGCACTGGCAAAAACTAGTACAGCCTGACACAGGAAAGCAGCTCTTGGTCTGTCACAAGGGGACAGTGGTAGGCCTCAGCATAAAGGTCAGTGTCCAGCCACAGAAGAGGAGGCAGAGCTCAGACCACCACCAGCAGCAGTTCCTGGCTCAAGAAGGTGGTGGCGGCACTTACAACACTCGAACCCTGGCAAGGGGTGGGGGAAGTGAAGAGCACTACTTTGCTTGATATACCACGAGACAGTTACTAGGCCCAGCACAGGAGGGTAGAGTTAGGTCATGGCAGTGGCAGCGGCAGACATACTGGGAAAGTAGTGATACCCATGGCCATGCTCCTTCATGATAGAGGGCAGTGGTCAGACTCCAATATTGGAGGAGAGGCCATAGTACTTCATTCTTTTCTATATCTGACCACTCCTTCAGGGGACCATTACTTTACTTGTGGTCTTTGTTTTTTTCCTCCAATGATGCTCATTGCCAGGCTTCTCCTATCTTTGGATCAGGGCTATATAAACAGCTCCAAAGCTGGTAGAACAGTGACATCACACTCAAATAGAAACAGGAGCACTAAACCACACACAAGGATCCCCGCAGCGTGTATATGACAGTTTTTTAAATTAAATGTTATATATGTTTTACTGTATTTTTATTTATTTTGTTAAATATTTCCCAATTCTAATTTACTCTGGTTCATACTGCATTCAGGAGTGTTGCGGGCTGCATGCAGCCCATGAACACCTCTTTGACAACTCTCCTCTTGAAGACTTGTAGAACCTTGCCACCATGGTGTGGGGGAGTGGAAGAAACAATATTTTCTTGGACCCTGCCATATAGGAAGGGCTAGATACATTAGTTTGTCCTTTAAAAGTATTGGAACCTTCCTCGATTTGTTCAGGGAACTAAGGCTTGGGTAAGTACTGTAGCTTCCTAGTGTCTTCAATACAAAAGCCAGGGCACAAGGGGTTACCCCAGATCTCTCTCTCCTTCCTACTTCTGACTGACAGACCAGTATAACCAATGACAGAGCAAAGAAGCCACACTCAGCTGAGTCCACACTGTGCCTCAGTGAGGATACTTTCCCTGCTCTTAATATCCTTCCCCTGCCAAGTATGACTAAATAAATCTCCTTTTGTTAACTGTCAGATGTTCCGAGGTACCAGAGGTAGCAGCCCAGCCTGGGTCAGGCCTGGCCTACCAGAGAAGGAACAAAAGAAATAACTTTCAGGATCACCTTATTATTAATATTAAAACATAAAACGGAAGAGGTTTATTTATTAAAAGTGTTTACCTTTGTCATGGAAAATGTCTAGCACAGAGTACATATGGAAGAAGATATGCTCCTTCAGTTTCTCCTTTTTGCAAATAAGATTAAGCTGACTTTATTGAGTTCTGGAAGATTCAGTACCTTCTAAAATGAAGTCCAAAGTCTCTCAAAAGAGTCCAACCTAACTATTTATATAGAAAAGGAGAGTATTCCAGATTGTGGTGTCCTAATAATGTTAATAATGGCTAGAATTTAAATAGCATTTTAAGTTTTGCAAAGAGGTTTTACAGACAATTGCATTTTTAACCTCACAACAATCCTGGGAAATAGATGCTAATATCCCCATTTTCCAGAAGAAAAAAGGCAGACCAAGATGAAATGATTTGCCCAGGGTTATACAGCTATTAAGTATCTGAGGCTGGATTTGAACTCAGGTCTTCCTACTTCAGAGTCCAGCGCTCTATTACTAGAGTACCTAACATCCCTACTAAATAATTAAAAAATAGTTATCCTATTAAAGGGCAGCTAGGCGGCACAGTGGATAGAGTGCCAGGCCTGGAGTCAAGAAGACATCTTCCAGAGTTTAAATCTGGCCTTAGACACTTACTAGCTGTGTGATCCTGGGCAAGTAACTTAATCCAGTTTGCCTCAGTTTCCTCATCTGTAAAATGAGCTGGAGAAAGAAATGGCAAACTGCTCCTGTATCTTTGCCAAGAAAATCCCAAATGGAATCACAAAGAATCAGACACAACTGAAAAAAATGACAACAAATCTTATTAAAGGAGCCATAGAGCTGGTCCATTAGCCCATACACATTGGAAAGATGCTACAAATGGCTAACAAACCAGGACCACCCAGGATTGAATAGAAGCAAGAAAGTATGTGATTCCACATAAACATTTGGGTATTTGCACAGTTTTTTTAATTTCAGTTTCAAAACTTCTCTCTGGAAATATCTTTTTAACACTAATTTTCTTCCCATGATGGTTTTTAGTTGTAAATCATGAAAGATGCTATAATCTCCAAGAAATCAAAATTGTGGGTCAATCAAGGAGCCATGAAGTGACACATAGTGGGTATAAATAGACTATAGCCTATTATGAACAATTAATTCCACATACTGAGGAATATGACCTATATGATCAAGAAGATGCATGACTAGAAAAGAGGCAGGCTGATCATATAACTCAAATTAGGAATAATAAATGGACAGCACATGTGCTGCATTGATATGTCTGTAATGCCAAAAGAGCAAAAGGGAAGTTCTTGGCATGGTATACATGCCAAGAATATTAAAGGATATGGACAAGAGTTGCACAGTTCCATCAAAGGGCATGGATCACTTACTCTCTGTGGCTTCAGAAGGAGGGGTGAAGAAGGGAGAAAGTAGGACCAATGAATAGAAGTAACAGTAAATTGACCATCAAACATTCAGTGAATAACTAAATTCAAGTTTAGGAAAGAATTCCCAATAATTAGAGCTACCTGAAAACAGAATGAGATGCTTCATAAAAAAATAAAAATTCCCTGTTACTGGAAGTATTTACTCAAAATTTTATCAAGGAAGTTGCAGAGGCAATCCATCATTTTCACTAAGGCAGTTCATGATAAATCTTCCAAACTGTCTTTAGAGTCCAACCAATTTTGATAATTATTACTTCATTCAGAGGCAGAACTATTTCTTAAGTGGTAGGACTATAGACTTTAACTTGAACCTATCGGCTATAATCACAATTGATCAACTGAATTGAAAGTTATGGTTCGTTGACCATTGTAGTTGTGTCAACTTGAAGTTCTTCATGAGAAAATATTTGATGATCCAAAACTCTGTCATTAATACTTTTTATTTAGTCCTCAATTTCCCTCCTAGCCTCTGCCCAGTAGTACTATCCCTTCCTACAATCCCTAAATCCATTTTTAGGTTGAAACCCTCATTTTCCTTCTAATTCTTTTTTCTCTCTCACATCAGGAAGCAAGTAAATGGGAACCAATCTTTCCATGGTGATGATGATGATGAGGATGAGGATGAGGATGAGGATAAGGATGAAGATATCATGGTCATTGTGTTCAATGTGTTTTCGTTTGAAAGCTTATGACTAGCTTAAGCATTGTCTGAAGCACATATATCCAAAGAAATCTTAAAGACAAACAAATTTTGTTATTAATAGCACAAATATATTTACTTTGCTTTCCCTCATCCAAATATAGTCAATTTAATTGACAAATAAAAAATTAGCAATTATATGTCCTTGATAGTTGTTGTTACTTTTTAGGTTTGAATTTGTAACACCAGCCCCTACATTATGTTGCTTACTCCTTCTTTGACAACATAGCACGAAAAGAATGGTAGTTCCTGGTTGTTGGTGGACCAACCGTCTACTTTCTCCAGGAGTGTATAACAGAGTCATCAACCAGCCAATCAATTAGCATTTATTAAGCACTTACTGTCTACCAGATATTATGCAAGGTGCTAGGGATACAAAGACAAAAATGAAACAGTCCTTCCTCAAGAAACTTAAATTCTATTCAAGGAAAAACATGTATCATACATGCATGTATGTGTAAAATGTTTTCAAAGTAAATACAAAGCAATTTTGGCAAAGGTGGGGATAAGTAAAGCCTCATATCTGAAATGGTATTTGAGATGAGTTCTGAAGGAAAGTAGGAATCTTAGAAGGTGAGGAAGAAGTATGCATGGGGAGAAAGTATGAACGTGAGAAACAAGAGATAGAATGTCACAACTGAAGAAAAGCAAGATGATCTGTTTAGCTGGATGTCAAGGGCATGAATGTGTTCTCTACAAAAACAAACTATTAAAATATTAAGCATGCATAGCCATCAATGACTACTTAATTTGTACAGTCGTGTTTGTATTTCTTTAAACAGTGATCAAATGTAGATTCTTAGTGGTGGTTATCCTCTTAACTTGTTAAATGAGATGGTCTCTTTCTCATACAATGTCTCAACTATTAAAAATCACCGTGTCATCAAACTTTGATTCTCGTTATTCTGTTCTAAGAAGAACCTTTTACAACTTGCTTCAGGTGCATAAAAACCTGAGGTGTGATTCACGTCTCCCCCGACCACCTGCTTCATCGTATTCTGCTGGCTTCCCTTTAACAAACTAGTGACATCCCCCTGCCCTCCCATCCATCCTTGTGTCACAGCAGAAGGTTTTGGAACAAAACTCATTATTTTAGATTGTAAACATCTTTGTATTTACCCTATCATTTAAAATGTTAAAGGTTTGAGTCCTAAGTAGTTGTAATTGTTTTCTAACTATGATATGCTTAAAGAGTAAAGTGAATTCAAACAGAGGTAGGAAGATGGGAAAAGGAAGAAGAAAATTTCCTATCAAGGACAGATTTGATGTACATTTTGTACAGATAAATCCAAGGGTAGAGACACACTGCCAGCTGGGTTTTGAGATTACAGAGGAAACAGCTGTGCTGAGATTAGAGGCGCATAGGAAGTTTCAGGATGGAAGCAGTTCAGGAAGCCAGTTCAGCTCACAGCCTCCTCTGAGTTTCTGCTGTAACTCCCCCCTCACACATACCATTCCTGTCACCCCTTTGCTTCATTTTCCCTTAGACAAGCTAGTGGGTAAAGAAGCCCTAGAGTTCTTGCCCTTTGGCTTAGTTTAAACCATTGCTCCCTGGTTCTGCAAGGTAAATGCACATTTATTTCTTTTGCCTTAGAGCAGGTCACTTTCACCTTCAGGTGAAACAACCATTTCAGGCAGGGAAGTGTGGGTGCATTTTGTTATGGAAAGATCACTGTTTGGTGTCAATGGGCCAAGTTTCAATCCTGTTTTTTTTTTCTGATTAGTACCTGTGTGATCTTGGACAAATCATTTCACCTCACTGGGCCTCAGTTTCTTCATCCATAAAATAAGCACATAAGGCTAGATATGAAAGATCCATTGCCACTCTAAATGCCATGACATACAGGCACTTAGAATTCTAATGAAAGTTTTATTCATTAAAGAAATGATTTTGAACTGCCTCCCACATGCATCTGTAGACTTTTCTCCCACGTGATTTTTCTTCCTTTCTCTCTTACCTTACCTCCCTCTAATATTATAAGTAATCTTCTTTTGATATTTGAGCTATGATTTCATCATTATAGGTACTCCCTCCACTGATGCAGAAAGCTTAAAAAGAAAAAAAAAGAAAAGAAAACCCCTCATGGATAAAATTGTCTTTTGCTTAGGATGTAGCATTTAAAAAAAACATGCTCAGTTCTGAAATATGAAAATGTACTTCATCCGTCATTCAATATTTTTTGTATTTTTACACTACATTCAGAAAAACCTGTTGAACAGAAGAGGTCAGAAGGATTGGAGAATTGTCCTCAATTATACAAAGTGAGAAATCAACACTAAAGAAGGAAAAAAGAGATGATAATAACAGGGAAATCAAAGAGTTTATTTCAAAAAGAAATAAAAATTGTTCATGTGTTACTTGGGGAGGAAATCCAGAGATGATATTCCCAGTCCATTTCTGCTAATCGGATTGTGATGTGTTTGACTTTAATGTGTGCAGCCAGCCCCTCTGCCCTGCCTTGTGCATATGTCATGTCCTTTTAACATCAGCAGCCACTGGCCTGATTCTTAGCCTTGGAAAATATGTTCCTGAGTAGTATCCTGTAACGAGCAAGGAGAGGAAAACAGCCTCTAATGGCAAAAGCAAACAGTGGCTGTGTTGAAATATTTAGGCAATTTTATTTTCAGCTGAAGTGTTATCATTTTTCTTGATTTGAGCTTACATGTTAACTGACGTTGGGTTTAAAAAAGAAACAGTGGAGTCAGGTTAGGATCAAGGCTTAATCCTTTAATTTCAACATGTTTTTTTTTAAATATCTATTTCTTGAATATGAGTATGGATGGATGGCAATTTTCTCTTGCTTTGAAAGAGAATGGTGTGAGAGCCAGTTTTCCTTGTCCATTTACTGCCAGTGAACCCTGAGCATGTTTTCAAGTTAATTCCTCAATTACTCTTAGGAGAAAGATGAACATGTAAAGCCCTATAGGTAAAGCCTGAGAGCTGCCTTAAAGAAGGAGGATATATATGAATGAAAGAATCACAGAATGAGAGCTAATAGTGGCCTCTGAACCAATAACGACATTCTAGAACATCCATGGTGTTTCAAAGAGACATGGCATCTGTTGAAAGGTGAATTGGACTCCATTTTCACCAAACTTGAAAGACAGTCAATTCTTGATTATTTAGAGGTTCACTTTTCAGATCATAGATTTCCTTTCCGTTCACTCTTTTCTTCCTTCCTCCTAGCTCTTTCTACTTAACAGCGCAGGCTAGGTACAAAGGTTAAGTAAGACTCAAATCAACCATTTCATTCCTTTTGAGGATGATTCAGAGAAACATCATGGCAGTCTGAACTATTTTGGGTGAATGAGACTTCAAGGGTCAGTTTTCTAATCACCAGGAAGTGAAAACCACTGCCTAAAATGTATGTGTGCAGGTGGGTGTGGGTGTGTGTTTATGTATATGAGCATGTGGAAGAGAGAGCTCCAGAGAAGCTAGGATGGAGGAAATACACTTCTATCTCTTCTCTCCCTCTCTCTGTCCTCTTGTCTCTGTCTCCCTTATTACCTTGGATATTTGGAAGAGAGGTGGTTGTATGAAAATGAGTCTTTTTCTTCTTCTTGGATAGCAACAATTAGTTGTGGCGAGCTGATTACTCAAATGATGTGATTTCAGTGAGAGAAAGTTGAAGAGTAAACTGTAATTATTTGGACAGCCATTTGATCAGGTTTTCTTTTGTTGTCACTTTTTAAATGATTTATCAAGTTCTATGTGGGTGTCTGCTACAGGGGTGACTTAATATGTTCTATATCCTTTATTCTCTTGAGTTGCAAGTACATGATTTGTGATTTTCCCCCTAGTTGATTTGTATGGAATGGTAACCAGAGTGCAGTTAAGCTAATTTGAAGTCTAACTGTATGCAAAAATACCTCCTTCTCATATCAGTCGCCCCCCACCCCGAATCAATCTTTTTTCCTCACTAAGCATGTTCACTTTTTTCATTTCACTTTAAATATGTGTGTTGCATGTGTGTTACATGTGTGTATGTAGGGACCTGCTATTTCACTGGTACAGAGAACTTTGAGATGAGGAAACCTCTGCCAATGCAGGCCGGCAGCCTTTCTGTAGCTTATATTCTTAGTGGGTTGGCCAGAGCACTGAAAAAGAAAACACAGAAGAAAAATGTCTTGAGGAAGGGTCTCACTGCAAATATATGTCAGAGGCATGACTAAAGCTCAGGTTTGACCGGCTCAAGATTAGATAGATAGACAGACAGACAGACAGACAGACAGACAGACAAGAGAGAGGACGGGAAGGGAATAGAAGGGAAAAAGAGTACTGAGTACAACTTTTTTTTTCACCATGATAAAAATGGTCAACTGAAAGCAGGATACACAGGAAACTTCTTGGAATTTTTTTTTAAATATAGGGGACTGGATTTGATGCAGCTGAACAGCAATTAGAACTACCCTGATCCTGGATGATTGGCAGCTGTGCACATCCTGAACTCTTAAACCTTGTCTGGTAATCATAATTGCAGAGCACTCACTGATTCCAGCAAGTTCTGCTAGAGTGGGTTTAAGTGGCATCCGCATGAGCCATTTATGATCACTATACCTGAAGGATCAGTACACAGGCTGCCATGTTCTGGTTAAAGAAGTACAAACAACCAGACTATCTACTAGCAAGGCGCCATAACGTCTCCAAATGGCCAGGGAATAATTTCCCTTTTATCTCTTATTGAAGGGGATCAGGTGTTTGCCCATAAGAACTGCACTCCAAGCTATGTGTATTTCTATTCTGGAATATGCCCATAAACTACAGATATGTCTGTTTAAATAAACATAAAATTATGACTATCCTAAAGCCAAATGAGACAATGGTATTTAGGACTAAATGCAGAGAAAAAACTGTACGCTCTTTTCTCCTTCATGAATGAATGCCTGAACTTTGGGTTTAACCAGAATTTTCAAGGACAAAGAAGAACGAGAGACACCAGGGATTCAATTCTGATGCTTCCTTGGGTCACTGGATAGAATTTCCGATTTGCATCCTGCCACAAAGAACTTGAAGAAAAGGATTTTTTTAAAAGGATGTTTTCACAATTGCCACTGAAATGATCTAAAAACCTATGTGTGATCCCTAGCCGGCACCCGGTTACCCTTGTAACAATGCCCTCTGTACTTTTCCCTGTGCTCCCTTGTATTTTCATCTCATTCAAGCAGAACATGGATGATGTCATTCGTTGCACTGGCCACAGCATTCTCTTGGTCCTGTATCTGCTTATTTTGAAGGCTTTCATTTGCTGAGACAGCTGCAAGGTGTCCCTTCAAGGATTTTGCTTTTTTGATTTATACTTTTATACACTCAAATCTCAATTGAGATATCCTCGCTTCATTCCATTTTTTGACCTTACACTATCAAACTGGAGTGACCCTCAATCTCTTAGGACCGGGCTACATTCCAATCCAGGTTATGGAAGTGCGAGGGCAGAGTATCAAAGCAACACATCAACTCAGTCCCAAGGAGACACTTCACGTAAAGCCTCGTGAAGGCCAGCCAATCAGTAGGCCTCATTTATTTGCCCATGTGAGGATTTTCAACTCTCCACCCTTTGAACTTTGGACATTATTTTTGTGTGTGTGAGTCCTGTTTGCACCAAACACAAAAGCTAGACAGATGCTCATTTTGGCATTGAAGTTGGCTCCATGAAAATATAGATTCTTTTCTTTCCTTTTCTTTTTTTTTTTCCTGCTGAGATGAGTTGGAGTTGCTGACACATTAGTGAATATTCCATGCATCTGTTTCTGGTCATTGTTCTCCTCATGACACACCTGTCATCATGACCACACAGTGAGAAGTTTTAGATAATAAAACCCTTCTGAGTCTAGACATATAGACTCAGTCTCCAATAAGGCTGTGTATTAATGTTTCTGGAAATAAATTGTGTCCCTCTGTGAGAGATCTCTCTCTCTCTCTCTCTCTCTCTCTCTCTCTCTCTCTCCCTTCTCTTTCTCAGACACATATAATATCATTTCAGAAAGATGATTTTTCACATAGGATGGTGCTATTTGGGAAGAGAGAAAAATGTAGCTGCTGAGTAAACTTTCCACTAGAAATCTCATTGTCAGCAAGTCCTCATATCCACAAACCTCGAGCAAGGCTCTTCAGAAGATCATCTAAACTGATTTGAATGGAAAAAAAGGGACAGTAATCCTACCTACTATGGCCACGGCAGACAAGTCTCTTAAGCAATTCTTTCCATGAATTGAATTCATTGTAAGTTTACAGTGAGCTAAATAAACCACTAAATGATCCTTAATAGGTGGTTAAATAAAAACTCAGACTTTTGGAACAGGGCAACTTGAAACTCCAATTCATCTCCTACTGAAGAGCTAGAACCTTAGCTATTACTGATGAGAATAAAATTGGGAGCAGGTAACACCATCATCCTCTCTTCTTCAAGAATGCCTTTAAAAATATAAGTGCCCACTGAATTAGCCTATTTATAAGGCCTTTCCTTCTTTTTTTTTTCTTACTGTAAACTCCTAATGACAGTCCATGGCACAATGCAATTCAATATGTCTCAAGCTGCCAGAGGTCTTGATCCCCGAATATAGCGCTCCCCAGGAGTGATTTATAAACTCCAGGCTGAGAGTCACAGGAACTAAAGTGATTTGAGAAAAGATTCCAGGCTTATAAGTGAATGCAAGTATGATGAATTCCAATCTCCAAGTAGCACCAGAAATTTCCCTAGCCTCATTTCCTATGAGTAAAAATGGGTATGTAGTTGGTGAAATGAGGAAGGATGGCAAACCCCAGTAGAAATGTGGTTGGTACCCAATTAGCTTCTTTTCATATTATAGGTTAAGGGAGGACAAGTAATCCCAGGCTGGCTTCATTCATTTTCATGTTGGCAAAGCTGAACAATATCATTTTTAATAATGTGGGGTTGGAAGTACAAAGGGAGGAGGGGGAGAACCCAAAGAGGATTGAGAATGCAAATAAATCCCTGGGTGTGAAAAATAATAATAAAAAAACTAAATTAAAAAAAATTAATAACTTGCATGTGTGGTCAGTAAAAAAATGATCTTGTGTTATCTTTTTCATAAAGAACTCAGGGGCTTGAAAGTCATTTCTGATCTGGAAATAGGCAGGAGCAAATGGCCTTGAATTGAACAATTACCAAAAAACTCCCTCTTTCAAAAAGATTTTCCTGCCCAAATCTAAATGTGTTTTTTTTCTTCCTGTCTTCCACATTCAACCATTTGGTCTAAAGACAGCCAGGGAGCTAAATATATATTAATTAGAACTCTTGAGGCTGGCATCAGTGAGATACAATTATACCAAACTGATGCTATTACAGGCTCTGATAGCTTCATTTAAATTCCTGAATAAAACATGAAATATCTTTAATGAGAAATGAATATAGTTGTCAGGAGGGAGTAGTTCTGATATTGTTACTAGTTGAGATATAGAAGATGAAGACATAATATGAATACCTTCTATTTTATATAAAAATGATGGTTGTTAGAAAAGACATATTCCTCTTCAGAGACTTCATTTAGGGTCTATATCAAAAAATTATATAAAATAACAGCATCATTTCTTCCCAAGAAACTCTCATATTTGAAAGCTCCTGTGAACTACACAGTAGATGCAGGCATTCTGTCTGGGAGGTAAAATGCAAACTCCCTCCCTCCAAAAAAAAAAGTCATAAATAAGGAAGTAAACAGAACTGCTTTGTATGGCAAAATATTATTTCTGTTTAACCAGAAGCTGATTAATTTTCAGCACTGGAAACATTTTTCATTGTATATGTTATAAAACTAGTCATCACATATCACACACACACACACACACACACACACTTATCTCAAAGCCCCTTCCTCTCCTACGCAGCTGCATGTTCAAGGCCAAAAGAGCAGGGAAAGGACAGAGGAAGAACAGCTTTCTTTAAATCACACTGTCAAGGAGATGGGGCCTGGAGGACTTCACACTGATAGTGCAGCCTCTGATCCCCTGCCCAGACAGCCCTCAGTGGTGGCCCTCTGGCTGCAGCAAAGGCCTCATCACCGATTGGGCTTTTTCAGGCAAGTCATTCCTTGACTTCTTTCCAAGATTTTCCTTTATTCTCTTTGGCTCTCAAAATTAAAATGGCGATACATGCCCTCATGTTCATGCTGCATCTGTTTTAATCCCAGGTAATCTCCATGCATTTTAGAGATCTCACTCACCAACAATATCTATTGATTGTTTTACCTGCCACCAAAATCTGAGTATCAGCTCTTCGTGAAGGCCCACCAGACAAGGAATTGGCCCTGCCTCTGATTCTGTCTGCCGGACAGTTTCTATGGTATCTATCGCCACAGTGCTAAAGCATTTTGAAATAATAAAGCAAGAAAAAAATCTATAAATTCACAAGTCAAACTCATTTCCTTTTCTCTGACCCTAACTACAGGGATCTAGCCTAGACCTGAAAGGTTTAGTGAAAAAAGAGGGTAGGTGAGCTGACCTACCTAGCTGCCTTTTAAGAACTTTTTAAACCTAAAGTAATAAATGGGAAGGACAGCTAGGTGATGGAGTGGATAGAGTGCCAGACCTGGAGTCAGGAAGACTCATCTTCTTGAGTTCAAATCTGGCCTCAGACAATTTCTAGCTCTGTAACCCTGAGCAAGTCACTTAACCCTATTTGCCTCAGTTTCCTCATGTGTAAAATGAGCTGGAGAAGGACATTGCAAACCACTCCAGTATCTTTGCCAAGAAAACCCCAAATGGGGTCACAAAGAGCTGAACATCATTGAAAATGACTGAACAACAACAACAACAATAAATGGGAATCAATTTCCATGCAGATAGGCAGTATTTTGTAATGGATGAAGGGCCACCCTTGGAATCAGGAAAGCCTGGATTCAGGTCCTGCTTATACCACCCATAATAGCTTTGTGATTATGGATGAATCATTTACACTCTCAGTTTCCTAAGCAACTCTCTAAGATGCTAAGTTACAGTTGAGTAGCCAATCTATACCAATGGAAGAGTTCCTCATACTGATGATGTTGCAGTCTAGGCCAAATTTCTACATAACACTTTGAATAGGTCTTGAAAAAAAATATTACAAACCTTTTAAGCATATGTTTCAGGTATGCTAGAAGAAGTTAATCTTGCTAAGTATCAAAGCAGCTGGGTGTCAAGATGACTGAATAGGCCTTATAACAAACCCTTCTCTGAAATTTTAAGATGTTTCTTATAGAGATAATATTCTGCTGTTATGTTGCATTTTTACCCCCAATATATTATATAATTTAATAGATTGTAAAGATAATAGACTATATTGTATAGTAGAATGATGGATAATGAACATTTTACTACGCTGCAAATGTATATTTCAATACATCAATGAATATTAAGATATCACTGCTGTGGGCACTCCATCCACCAAATTCAGGTCCAAATTACTCTGGAACTCAGGTCTGTTCATCTTGTACAATTTTTTTCCCATGCATTCCCATAAATACTACATGAGTGACTTACCCAATACCCTGGAAGCCCTCTTCTAGGACTTGGAATATTTTGTAAATATCAGTTCTATGTCTGTCCATCAGTTTTCCTTTATTCTTACTAGAGTAAGAGTGACTGGGTCACATCCTTTTCCAGTTATGTGTGTCACTGATGGAATATTTTATGCCATGGCTTATTTGTAGGGCATTATTTGTAATACATTCAGCAAAAGCTGAACTCAGATGAAACCTTCTGCAATCTTTGTTCCAGAGGACAGATGATGAAACACACATCCCTTCTCTTGGCAGAGATGAGGGGGTCTGCTGGTATAGGATGTTGCATATGCGGTCAAAATACATTGCCATGTCAGTTTTACTTAATATCTTTGTTTAAAGAAAAGAGGATTCAATGGGACAGAGAAGGATATTAATCCTAAATTAGGAATTGCAATAGAATATCTTTGCTCTGGCAAATCAGTTTTTGGAAGGATTGTCCATATATGTCTGTGATGAATTAACCAGGGTGAATAGGGCTACCTTACTGTCATATTTGTTGCAGATCTTTTAGCCCTCTCCAAAGCCACCCATGAGGAACAAGTTAAATGATGGGGAAGATTTGCAATGGCCCCAGTCCCACCATCTGTGCTTAAAGTTCATCCCAGGCAGGTATACCTCCTAGCCCATGAACCCGCTTGCCTGCCATTACAGATAAGGAGACGACAATATCATCTGTCTCTCTCTATTATTGTACTGATCATATTTTACTGCCAACCCCACAATCTACTTTTTTTAACCCTCAAGGCATTAACCTTTGAATAGATACCAGCTATCGTGAGCTCAAACTTTATTCACTAAGTTCTGGCCCAACAAGAGTTAATGCCCCAAAGATCTCATGCCACCTTAGTGATATCTGAGACAAGCAAAAGTATCCACTTTAGTCCAGTCCAGTTCCCCAGGGAAATAAACCCATCTGGGACAGGGTAAAAAATATACTGCAAGGTACTCAGCCTAACCAGTTCTCCTTTCTTCCTAGTACTACTTAAGCTGGTTTGGTTGATGTAGTAAAATACAGTCATTATATGTGACTCAAGAAAAGTCACCTTTGGCTCCAAATATAGCCAGGTGCATTGCCTATCAGCTGTAAAATAGCTAGCATTTGCATAGTTCTCTAAGTATTGTCAAGCACTTTATAAACATTACTTCACTTTGTCCTCATAACAACCCTGGGAGGTAGGTGCTATTATTATCCCTATTTTTCAGATGAAGAAACTAAATCAGACAGTGGTGAAGTAACTTTCCCAGGTTATATGGCTACTAAGTATCTGAGATCACATTTGAACACAGGTCTTCCTGACTCAAGGTCCAGCATTCTATCCATTGTACCACCTAAACTGCATTAGGTTGATGGTGGTGGTGATGGTGGTGTCTCAGAAACAGATTTTGTTTGATTTCCAAGGATCAGCTTAAATAAGTAGGAAAAAAAGGTGCATCTACAGGGGATTAGCCAACCGGTGATAAATTATTGGCTATGGCAATACATGAAATAAAGAAAAAAATATTAAATGGTCCTCAGTTCTATGCACAGCCTCCATCTGCTTCTGCAGGGATGGTGACCACATGGTAGAAAGGGGAGAGAGGGTGCTAAGAACTATCTAACTTTTAGGTCATCTATACATATTAACTTAGCTGCTGATACTCTAAATATAAGGTCCTTTTTCAGTTAATGAGTGGGCATAATACTAGAAGAAATTACATCAGTCTTAACATTCTCACTAAGAATGAAATCACAAGAAAGAAGAAGTTGAAGCTACAGGTCCATCCTTGAAGAGGCAAATAAACAAGCTGGTAAAGTTGGTTTTATCATGCATCCAAAGGAAACATCGTTTAATGGGACATTTGGTCATCTGGAATTGCATTATAAGTGTTTGCTAAAAGGCTATCATGAAGAAAATTACAACTTGTCTACCAGAGGATAAAGAGGTAGATAAATTATATGAAGAATTCAATAAAACTTTCCAAATAAAAATAACATATAATTTAACACTCAGTGCCTTCAGCACAAAGATAGATATGGGGGAGAATAATGAAAAAATATATTGGAAAATATGATTCGGAAGTCAAAAACAAAAAAAAAAGAACAAAAACATGAAGACCAAACAAATCTCATTCCTATCTACAAAAATATTTCCTTTCAGATAAGTCAGGTGGCACTGAACATATTGAATACCAAATGACATCACAAAAAATAAAATTGATTGATTTTCAATAGATAGGAAATGGGTAGTTACTGTTGTGATAGTCATTTCTCAATTAACTAGCTTTGTATAGTCATCCCATTAATTTCTTAGAGCAAAGATCAAAAATCAATACCAAACTAGAAGAAAGAATTAAAAATTAGAAAACATGACATGTAATTGAGGCAATGCCAGTCTAATCTATTTAAACAAGTTGTTGTATGTTTTGTTTTACGTTGTTTTTGGTCCAAACCTGTGATTTCATTGGTGTAGGGGAATTCTAGGATAGAAACTCCCTTTACCAATGCAGATGGCAACTTGTCTTATCCAATTTTCTGGGAACACTGAGAAGTTAAGTGACATACCCATAATCACACAGATAATATGAGTCAGAGATAGGATTTGAACTTAAATCATTATGATTCCAAGGGAGAGTCTATCTGCTACATGATGTTGCTTCTGTTAACAGAAAAAATAAATTGAAAATCAATAAATGAGCAAACATTGACACAGACTATATTTAACTAATGTTAATCGAATGTCATAATGACCATAAGAACCCAGAAACACCCTTACACAACAACTACTTCCTCTCTTTGTAAAAGTGGGAAAATATGACAGCCTAGGTCAGTATAGAATATAAACTCATTCATTAAATCTTACACTGGAAAATGGTGGAAGACAGTGAGTAGTATTGCCTCATAAAACATCAAGAAGCAGTGGGGGAACAAACTCATTTATAGAAGGTTTGGTGAGAGACCAACTAAGTTGGCATGGGTATATCTAGTGTTTAGCACAGTGTGCTGAAAAGTTTTCAAGTAGAAACTTGATAAATTATGATTTTGATTATTGATTGGTTATTGCTTACTGATTAATCAATTTAAAGATAAAACTGAAAGACAAAAAGAGAATGAAAAAGATTTGCAAAGATTTTTTATAAAAAAAAAAAACTCATTTGCTATCAATAACAGCACCCCTACATCAAGACTCTAACATTATGGGAAGATGGGAATACCAACTAGACTAGACCAATTAAACAAGGAGAGGTATATGCTGGAAGTGATAGAATTCTGAGGATATTCAAGGATTTATTCTCAAACAATCTGAGAGGAATAGAAAAAAAAATTAATTTTTTTATTACCAAAAAATAATTATGAAAATACCAATACATTGCAGTCAGGTGGTACAATGGATAGCGTTCTAGGTCTGGAGTTAGAAAGACCTGGTTTCAAATCTGGCCTCAGACGCTGACTAGTTATGTGACTCTGGGCAAGTCACTTAAACTCTGTTTGTCTCAGTTTCTTCATTAGGAAAATGGAGGTAATAATAGTACCTACCTCCCAGGGTTGTTGTGAGGATCCAATAAAATATTAATTGTGAAGTACTTAGCCCAGTGTCTGGAACATAAATATTGACTACTATTATATTATTACATATCTCCTCCTGTACACTTTCTATAAATTTTATAAGAATTATCTATATAATCTCCATATGCATCAAGTGAATTTGTATTGAATGTATGAGAAAGGAACAAACAGACTTTATAAATGATATTCCATAGCAGATCCTATCTATAAAGTCACCCAATGAACTAAAAGGCATAGAGAATGCAAGATCCCATCATGCTTATTTCTTGTTGGCTTAAAAAAAACAAAAATATTTCATTTGGGAAGCAAAAATGTGTTTTAAAGGCTCTCCTCCAACATGGTGTCTCCTTTGCATGTCATATCATATAGAAGATCCCTTGAAGGATGTCAAGAGAGAGAACTTTGTTCAAGGACCTTCTGATTATTAATATCAAGTGAGGCATAAAAAGAGCAGACATATGCTGAACAAAGCATTTGCCACCACCATGGTTGATGTCCAATGCAGAGAACAAGCAGGGATTCCCTATAGATAAAGACGTTCTCCAGAAGACTCTTCTCTTAGATGACATTGTGTTGACTGCATTAAGTCCTGCCTGAAATACTCCGGAGCTTCTCAAATGAGGCCATAATCACTTAAAATAGTTTCACCTACCTAGCCACAGAGAGGAAAAATGGATGAAGAATACCAATTATGTACACTATGATATGCAGTTAAATGGACAACCCACTAAGGTGTTTTATCAGTAAATATATCTTGGACAAACATGGATGGGCAATGAATTGGGCTCAAAGGTGAACAAGAAGAGAGTGGACTAGAAATTGTGTAGTACTTTTAATGATTCCAAGAAACAAAAGCCCATCTTTTTGATTCAGACATTCTTGTGGTTGTGCCCTAGGGCTGTGGGTCATTTCATAACATATGAAATACAGAGTTTCATGATATATGAAGACTTATATCAAGCATTTATATAGCACTTTAAAGCTTCCAAAATGCTTTACAAATATCTCATTTTATCTTTACAACAACTCTGGGGGAAGATGCTATTATTTTCCCTATTTTACAGATAAGGAAACTAAGGCAAACTAAGGTTAAATGACTTGCCTAAGGTCACACAGCTGGTTAGTGTATGAGGCTGGAATTGAACTTGTGTTACTTACTACAGAATCAGCACCATCAAAGGGCAATAGAAAGGTGCATGATTGTTATGAGCAGCTTTCCCTCTGTTGGTCCAATTTATCCTGTATAACAGCAGCTTGTTTGCACATTGTTATTTAAAAAATAATAATAATAAAATAAGAATTGCTAACCTTTGTATAGTGTTTACCATGTGCAAGGTACTATGCTAAGAGCTTTATAATTATTATTTCATTTCATCCTCACAATAACCCTGGCAGGTGGGTGCTATTATTAACTCCATTTTATAGATAAGGAAACTGAGGCAAACAGAGGTCCTTGAGAGCAGGGACTATTTTTGCCTTTCTTTGTATCATTAGTACGTCGTGTATTGCCTGAAACCTCAGTGCTCAATAAATATTTATTGACTGGTAGACTATAACATACGACTTTTGAGGAATTGAACAGGAGAAATAGTATACATGATGCCATCAGAGATATATGTATGACTGAAAAAAGAGGAGGACTGATCATATAGCAATAATGAAGGATAACCAAATAGACAATCAAAGTACATTGGTATCCATGTAATACCAAGAGATATGGAAGAAAACGCCCAGTACAAAGAACGGAGCCCTTGGCGGAGAGCTTATGGAAGGACATGGCAAAAGTCACACAAAATAGATAGGCGGAGATAGGTTGCAATTTACATCATTGGAGGAAATAACTACATCGATGAAATCACAGGTCCGTCAAAGTAAATTTAGAAGTATCATGAATTCCATATTTTAAGAAATATTTTACCAGGGAAGTGATGGTTCCTCTCATTGATATCCTCATCTACTCCCTGGATCCCACTCAGCATGCATGATTATTCCAACACATTGTCTAGCATGTGGGCCAGAGTAGATTATCTGCCAAACTGGAAAGACGCCCATTTGAGAAGGAAGAGATGTAGCTCCTAGGGACACATGTATGGATTGAAGTTAAATGAAGATTTGTACTACAGAGGTGGACTTCCCATCTTTACAAAGACATGCTATGGTTGCTGTTCTTCATGAGCCACTATTTTAGAAGAACATGAGTCTATGTGGCTAGACCACACACTGGTCTGCTAAAGCATCTAAAAAAGACTTCCCAGGAGATACCAGAGGCAGAAAGAACATTTAATGTCTTGGAGGACCAGTCTAGCTCAGCTTCTATATCTTGATATATTAAGAGATGCCACAACATTTTATTTTGGGGGGTAGGTTTAATAACCTTATCCTTCCCACAAGCAATATAAATCTAGAACACCTTACACCCCAACGAAGCTCAATTAATGCTTGAGCCATTAGGCATTATGTATTTTTATCACTTTTTATTCTCAGGCACTGCAGTCTATAGGCAGATGTGCTATTGCTAAAGTCTGAAATCAGATACTCACAATCAATCACCCTGATGCGCTCTTCTTTAGATTGTAATTGTCCAGTCACTGAACTATATACACAGTTATGAAAGCTAACTTGGCAGTAGTATATAACATTGCCTATTAGACTCAAGTTCACTTTTCTACTTTACAGACTCCTACACCCAAGGAAAGATGAGCCTTGAATATGGTCAGCACCTCTGCTTGCTCTTGGTGCAACTTGATGGGTGATAAGCCATCTCTGCCATGACAGTTAGTGGTGGGCAAAGAGGAACTGTTCAAAACTTATAGACAGTTGCCTATAACTTCTAATGACTGCAACACAATGTCAGGCAGTTATGTGAAGTATATGCTTGGGCCATGGACTTAGTAGGCAGGCAGCAAGCTTACTGTAATCTTTGTTTCCTCTGTCTCTGGATAGAAGTAGATTTGATTTTGTCACAGACCTGTCCCCATTCCAGGAATACATCATCATCTTGGTGGCAGACTGACCAAGATAGTTTACCCTACTGCCCATTGTACACTTATGTTATAATTACCCAGTCCACTCTTCTACCCAAAGTATGTATGTCTATACAAATTATGGTTTTCTTTTGTGTGTGTGTGAATGTTTTCCTGCTCTCACAGCACACACTGAAGTTCCTACATCCAATGACTACTTAGATGAGTCAGAGGCTTCCCAGGCTCATTTATATAGTGTATTTTGTGAGAAGCCAAAGGGGCATAGCAAGAGGGTCAATCACCATTTCATCCCCGGGGATCTCTAGAGCACAGCACAGAAGATCTGGCTCTCCTCCCAAAGTTCTACAGCAGGTTCACTTTCCAAGAACTGTCAGAAAAGGCAGTAGGTGACTTAATCCATTATTCAAATAGTCAGTCTGGTGGTTTACAGGCTGATTTACTGAGTGCATGCCTCACTCTTTACCCACTCTATGTTCAAATGATCTTTATGACAATAGCCACACTTCAATCCTAAACTACATTCAGGTACTCACCCACCATAACTAATTATGGAAGAGCAGGAAGAATACATTGTTCAGAACACTTTATGAAGTCAATGGGACCACCTTAAAATTACCAAAGACCATCAGGGAAATGTGCCCAAGCAGAGAATTCATGGAATTCATTGAGAACTTCCACCAGTGCTTTCCCATTAGCTATAACCTTGAGGCCCAGGGGACAATCCTGGTAGGAGCAATGGGGTTTGAGCCCATGGTCCCACACATGACCGCATTCTGTAAGGACAGGGGACTTAATCAGCTGACATAAAAGGCCTGAAGCTTTGAGGAATCATTTTGAGTCAGTAACTTCCATGGCTTCCTGGTCTACTTCAGACTTCGCATCAGTGAATCTCCGCTTTGTCATGTCATCTTCCCACTCATCTCAGCCTTTTGGATTTCAGTATTCTACATTCTACCAGTACATGCAGTACTGGTATTCTGGTTCCTGTGTATCCTCCTAAAAAATAAGACCCTGCCTCTTGTCTCAGGAAGGTATTTTGCTTTTTCTACTATGGAATTTGCCTAATCAATGGCACAAATAGCCACCAAAGATAAAAGAGATGAGCTTTGGTGAGGTTATACCATTATTCCTGATCACTCAGAATTTGAAAACACAAGGTTATCTTTGACTACTCCTTATTAGATTTTCCTTTGTATCCAAGCATTCATCAGATCTTGTCAATATTTCCAGGAGGTCAGTGTCTCACTGGGTCACAGAGTATGTTTGGGGAGGGCTGGTGGTAAAGTATAATGTAAAGTAAAAAAAAGTGGGGGAGGGGGCAAAGGATTTAATTTTTGATCCTAGAGGTGATAGGGAGTCACTGCAGTTTGTTAAAGGTAGAAGAGGAAGTTACACGGTCAGACATAAGCTTCAGAAGGCTCACTTTGACTATTGAGTAGAGGATGGATTGGAGGGGAGAGAAACTTATGGCATGGAGATGCAACAAAAGGCTATTGCAATAGTCTCTTATTTTTAATGAACTACCATCATATTCATACATTTAGTGCTCATCACTGACTGATTTGTTCTGAATTTTTTTCTCTTTACTATAAGCTCACCACGGACGGGTATTTTTCAATCCTCTCACAGAAGTTACAAATAGTAAGCAAAAAGTCATACCCATGGGTCCAAAATGTCCCCAGGGCAATGGGGAACATGGTGCTCCATGAATGAAAGGTAGTGGATGGGTCAAAGATGTTGGCTGAAGACCAAGGGCTTTTGTTTTTAAAAGGAGTCTTAAGACATTGAACCCATGCCAAGAATAAAGGGTGGCAGCAAGGTTATATGGTGACTATGACTAATGAGGTTACATATCAATGAATTATTTTAAAGGGAAAGAATAGCATTTTTTTCATGTTGGATTCTACAGAACTTAGGAGCTATACCAAGGTCATTGAAAAGGGAGCTCTAAATGCCTAAGCTGCAGGCAAGGGGGGGATTAAATAAGAATTTCAGCAGAGAGCCAACACTATTTGGTATACAACTTCAAGACTAGGAACAGTTGAGGACAGCAATAATATCTAGGTAGAAGGAAGAGTCATAGAAGGTGAAAATGAAGCTATGTATAACCATTCTGCCTTGAGATACCTAATCAAAATTGAATAGAATAATAGAACCTTAGAGATTTAAGACACCTTAGAGGTCATTTACTCCAATGTCCCAGGACCTGCAGAAATCTTTGATATAACATCACTGTCAGTCAAACAGTACTTGAACATTTCCAGAAAGGGGAATTCCACATCTTACTTAGCAGCATATTTCATTTTTGGTGGTCTTTAATTATTACAACATTCTTTCCTATATTAAGCTAAAATATGCTTCCCTGTATAGGAAGGCAGCTTGGTGACCCAATGGATAGAGAGCAGGGCTTGGAGTCGGGAAGACCTAAGTTCAAATCATGTTTTCAGACACTTATTTGCTATGTGACCTTGGGCAAGTCATTTAACCTTTGTTTGCCTCAGTTTTTTCAACAGTAAAATTGCTCAGGATAGCACCTGCCTCTCACAGTTATCATGAGGATCAAATAAGATATTTGGAAAATGATTACTTAGCACAGTGCCGATGACGTAGTAGCTGCTTAATAAATTCTTGTTTCCTTCCTTCCTGTATAGTCTTTGAATAGATTCAGAATGGACTTGACCTGATCTGAAAGGCCCTTAGAGTCCATCAAAGCTAAGCCCATTTTACAGATGAATAAACTGAAGCACAAAGAGGTTAAATAACCTATCCATTCCTTTATGCTTTCCAGGCTGCACTACTGATTCTCTGGAATTTCTCTACTACATGACAAAAATATCCACCCAGTAAATTCATTTCTCCTCTGGACTTCTCACATTGGAAGTATCCTCCATCCTGAGGCCTCTTCCTTTGATGAACTGGTTCCTCCCAGACCTTCCATTTTAAGAAGGCTGCCTAGGCCAAACATGTCTTCCTTCTTCTCCTGGCTGCTCTCCTGAATAGTATGGGCTGTATTTCTTTCTGCTTGTATTTCTATACCCAGTGCTTAGCACAGTGTCTTGAACACAGTTAACACTCAAGAAACATTTGTTGGTTTGTCCAGAGTCAACAGCTAATAAGTATCTGAAGCAGGATTTAGACTCAGTTCTTCCTTTTTCCAGGGTCTTATCAACAACATACTATTCCCAGTTCTACCCTCTCTAATGGTTAGGGATTATTTCATTCTTGTTCTTGTGTCTTGAGTGCAGTGAATACAAGTAGTAGGAGTTTAAACAATGTTTGCTAGATTAGAAGTTCATTCCCCTTAACACAGAAGCTGGAAAAAGTAGATGAAATTCCCTATCACAAACCTGTGGTGCATTGTTTAAAATAAGTGTTCAGCTGTCATCTGCAAACTCTTTGATGACTTGGTGGATTGAAAAGATTAAACAGATGTTGCCTCTTTGCTGCCACTGTCTATACAGTAACTACTCATGAAGTGTTCTGATTCAAGGTGCCAATGTTCTCAATACTTATCACCTCTGTGCTTACTCTAATTTTGTGTCTTAAAGAAGACTACGAGGCACCGCCGGATTTGTTACTGAAGTTAAATATTAGCCAAAACCTCAGAGCAACCACTTGTCTAGCACATAGATACATCAGTTCTTCTCACATTGGATTTTTGTTGAGGTCTCCATGGTATACAAAACAACTTGTAAAAGGAACATCTCCATTATTCTATCAGCTAAGTCTCTGATCAAAGTCATGTCACTATAAAGTGGAAATGCCATTTTCTTTCTGGAAAGACATGCATAATCACAGCTCTGGAAGACATGGAAAGGACTTAGAGATGACATAACTTAATAATTGGTGTTCTAATTAGAACAATGGTAATTTGTGTTTTATAACTTCTCTGGAGTTCCTCTGAGACATCCTCAGTTACTAATGTGAGGAGTTTCTTCCTTACTTTCAAAACTACCCTGAAACAACAAAATTAAAGCCCTTCCAAAAATGACATTGTAAACATTGAGCATAATTTATAGCTCTCTTGTTAGTAATAACAGCAGAATTTTATTGTTGTCACTTAATAAAACAACAGGCTTTCACAGATGATTTTCCACTGGCTGAGAGGTGTTAGAGAATATAATAAGATCCCACTGTGTTTACTGCTTATTGATTTAAAAAAAATTATTCCATATAATAACTCACAGCTCTTAAGGATCTCCAACACTTAGCACAGTGCCTGGCATATAGAAGGTACTTAATAAATGCTACTGACCACTTGCTTGATCAAAACAAAAATCTTTCCCAATACAGATCTTTAACCAGTCTGAAACATACATTTGAAAAGTTGCTTGGATATGGAGACGTAAGGGGACTTGGTTGCGAGGGTCACATAGCTTGAACATGTCAGAGATTGGTCTCGAATCCAACCACGATTTCCTAACCCTAAGGTCAGCTCTCTATCTACCCCACCACTTGGGCATCCTCTCTTTCCCCTTTCTTAATAAGTGTTAGTTGACTTGAATGATACCTCATTCAATCTGCTTTTTGCCAGAATGAGGAATGAAACTATTTTTAACTTCTCATTTTTACTGGCTAGGTCCAGAACTGATTTGATTGTCCAAGAACCAAAAGTCTTCATAGTTTTTTTTTATTATTCCCTAAATTATTCGAATCTTAGGTTCCCACTGTCTTATGGTTATAACATATTATAATAACTATAACATAAAGTCAATGAAATAAACAAAAAATCTGAAGAACTGAGTTCACAGATTTCTTCCACTTCTGTGTTATTCACTTCATTCTACCCTAAGGCAAATGTTTCCAGCCTCCTTGTCTAAACCCATCTAGCTGCACCAAGAGGAAGAAAAGGATAGTTCATTACAAGAATGAGCTCCTCATTTATTTACAATTGAAAGAAAAAAAATCTCACAAAAGGTGTCTTTGCATCCTGAGCACTCACTTTTTGAATGTATAGCATATATGTATCTGTATATACGTGCATCTACAAACACAGACAGACATCTATAAGGAAAAATATAGGCGACAGCTTCTGCCTATAATAGCTACCTTGGAGACCAGAAGAGAAGCATTAAAAATTAAAGAACTGAATAGTAGATTGGCTTCCAATCTTGGGTTTATAGACAGGAAAATGCTTAATGACAGGTGGTCTCTGTAACAGAGGTGGCCTCTGAGACACATTTCTCTTGATTTTATTTTTTAATTAACTTTTATTTTCAGTATTTCATCCTTTTTTTCTGCCCCCTCAGGAATGCTTTTAAAATGATGAAAGACTCACCACAGCTTCTGGAGCAGCCCTGGCCACCTTACCACTCTGTTTCAAGGGACAGTCTTTAAAGATTGTACTATCTCTGAGTTCTAATATTGGCAAGTTGCACGAATGTATTTTCACGATATGGCTCCCAACTGCAACTCTTAGAGCTAAAGAGAGCAGTTCTTCACAGCTTAGTAGTGACAATGTCCTAATTACCCATTCGAAGTCTTTTGAAACATCATTCCTTCCAGTTAAGCACCTCTTCCAAGATAGACTTGTGAGTCCAGAATGTTTTCTTCATCATCTCTCTGTTGCACAGCAGAGTGGGGCTTGGTGTCAGAAGGTTGAAATCCTGTATAAAGGTTATACTATACATAGCACTCATCTCACAGAAATGAGTATCAAACTATACTCTATGTAAAGCACTTTGAAGACCTTAGAGCACAGTACAAATATCTATTATTGTTATTATTCTCATTATTTTACAGCAGTGATGTATTAAGATTATGCATATATGCACACAGCTTTGCTTTATCTTGCTTCGAAAATATTACACTTCACAAATATCAATACAAATCGAAGGGGTGTGGCAACCCTGCATCAAGCAAGTCTGTCGGCACCATTTTTCCAACAGCATATGTTCACATTATGTCTCTATGTCACATTTTGGTAAAACTCACAATATTACCAATTTTTCATTATTATCATATGTTATAATGATCTATGATCAGTGATTTTCTACTTGCACTACTGTAATTGTTTTGGGGCACTAAAAATAACATCCATATAAGAGGGAGGGAGAACTTAATCAATAAGTGTGTGTGTTTTGATTGCTCTGCCCATTGGTTGTTCCAGTCCTTTTCTCTCCCCCCCCCCTCTCCTGATGCTTCCCTATTCCCTGAGATACAACAATATTGAAATTAGGACAATTAATAACACTACAATGTCCTCTAAGTGTTCAAGTGAAGGAAGAGTCAATCATCGAGGCAAATTTCACTGTTGTCTTATTTTAAGAAATTGCCACAGCCACCCCAACCTTCAGCAATCACCACCCTGATCAGTCAGCAGCCATCAACAGTGAGGCAAGATCTTGCTAAAGGCTCAGATGATGGCTAGCATATTTTTTTAGCAATAAAATATTTTTAAAATTAAGGTACATATAATTTTTAGACAATGTTATTGCATGCTTAGTAGACTACAGTATTGTGTAAACAAAACCTATTTATACACTGGGGGAACCAAAAAATTTGTGTGACTTGCTTTACCGCGGTGGTCTGGAATTGAACCCACAATATCTCCAAGGTACACCTGTGCACACTTGCTTCCATGAAGGAGAGTTGCCTAAATCTGAGGCCGGAGTTCAACTGAACAACTCCTATCTAGTATTAAAAAAAAAAAACTCAATTGACCTTACCTGTAACTACTTAGGAGCTATCTTTTGGCAATTTATAAAAGAGAATGCACGTGAACAATGAGCAGGGAAGTATCTCCACTGGTCAAGTAGCCAACAAGTGTTTATCAAACACTTGTCATATGCCTGTCACTAAAAGAACCGTGGGGAAGAGAAAAGAGGCAAAAAACAAAGCTTTTGCCTTTGAGCCACTTATGAACTAATTAGACAGATGAAATATATTTAAAAAACAACTAGAAAATAAAATAAATAAAAAAACATAACCAAGTATGTCAGGGTGGTCTGGGAAGGCTTCAGAAAGTCAGTAAGTTTTTAGCTTAACTTGGAAGGATGTATTGATCTGGTGAAGTGAAGAAAAGGAACTCAATCTAGGCAGGGAAAACCCTTCACCCCAAAAAGCCAATCTAGTCTGAACCTGAGTCCTAGGATGATACATTGAGGACCAATGGTGTCAACTCAAATGGAAAGGTGAGAGGAGAATAATCTGTATGTGAGAATCCCTACACACTACTAATATTGCCTTAGTTTTAAAATGTAATATTAACTACATTTTATTGTATTTTTATTTTGTTAAATATTTCCCTATTACATTTTAATCAGGTTCAGGCTGCACTCCGGAGTACAGCAGGCTACATACAGCCTATTTGAAACCTCTGTGTTACACCAATATAGTAGTTCTGAGAGAACCCCTCTGGCTCTGAGTTCTCACCTTTTTGGCAGTCTCTTGGTATTCTATGATGATTTTAGAGTCGAATGAGAGACTGATGTTCATTTGAGGATTAGGTGAGATGTCTGGATGAAACCAGAGTCCTTTGGGGGTTCTGCAGAAGGCTAGAGATCCCTGGAAGTTTTCTAGGCCAAAAGGTATCAAATATGCCTGCACACATGGCCCACAACAGTCCTGAGATAAAAATATAACTGGAAAACAAAATAAAAATACAATCAAATAGATATTACATTTTATTTTATATATATATATATATATATATTTTGATATTACATTTTAAAATTGAGTCAGTATATGGCTTACAGGGATCCCTATGCCTGGCTTAGTGACTCAGCTTCTATTTCAGTTTGACAACACTGGTCCGAATATACCCCCTGCCTTGGCCCCTTAAGCCTGCCTACATTCTGATATAGCTCAACCTCCAAATAAGCTAGCCTGGGTCCAAGTAGTTCTCCTTATCCATTTTATCAGAACATAGGACTTCCTTTTTAATTACTCAATTTATTCTTCTAAAAATCCTGCCTTGTCTTTCTTCGTGCAATCTCACTTCAATATTGTCATATTACATCCAAACAACAGCAAAGGAGAGAGACATTACATGAGAACCCTTGCCTCCCCTGCCCACCCTTAATATACCCTTCGCTTCACTGGTTCCTCCATATCCACTACATTTAGAACAGAGCACTTAACCTTCCACAGGGTATTTTTGTGCTCCATTTCCCATGCTATTTGGAAGGAGGTGAAACAGAGGATGCTTTTGGAAGGGCGCTGTCATCCCCAATGTATTTGCTCACTCCCCCACCAAATGAAGAACAGATGCAAAATGATTGAAGTTAGGAGACAATTAACTTCTTAGAAAGTAGGGCAGGGATGGACAAGTTCTTTATGCCAGGGATCTGCAAGGAGCAGCTAGGCAATGTAACAGATAAAACCCCAGATTTGGAATACAGAAGCCCTGAGTTCAAATCTGGCCTCAGGCTATAACAACCAAGGCTAGTCACTTAACCTCTGTTTGTCTCAGTTTTCTCATCTGTAAAATGAGGAATAATAATAGCACCTATCTCCCAAGGTTACTGTGATGATCAAATGAGTAAAGACACGTAAAGTGCTTTGCAAACCTTAAACTGCCAAGTAAGTGCTATTATTATTATTATCACTATTACCTCAACTCAGTTGCTCTACTTGAGTCACTAGATAATCGGATTTTGTATTTAAAGATGTTTTATACAAGCTACTGTGCTTGATGCTGGGAATATAAGGCAAAAATGAAACCAGTCATGCCTTCAAGGAGCTTGCATTCTACTAGGGAAAACAGCATGCACATAGAAAAATAAATACAAAACATATACAAAGTGAATATAGTTTTCCTAAGGGAACAAGAACAGGGAGGGAGGGAGGAAATCAGGCAAGATTTCCTGTAGGAAGTGGCGGCTAAGCTGAGCATTGAAGGGAGCTAGGGATTCAGAGATGGGAGTGAGGAGGGAGCTCTATCAAGAATGGGGGATGATCTGTGCAAAACCACCATGGAGGTGGAAGATTCAAACTAGAGATTTTACCTTAATGGGCTCAACTCTACTAATAAGACCAAGGGGAAAGACTCTCACATAGATAGATACAAGCAGGGTAACTCTGAAAAGATTACCATCATAGAATAGTAGAACTAGGAAGGCAATGGGAGAACATCTAGTCCAACTAGCATTAATAATGACCTCACATGTGATATGGGTTTTGATCCTTAAGTACAAAGAAAGGAACTAGAGAATTTCATCCACTTCTCTGACAGGACAACTAAGAAGTTGTCCTTGCTATACAAACATGTGACCACTGCATTTTGGTCCAAATTCCTTCAGGCTCGGTCCAGGATTTTAAAAATGTAAAAGAAGCACACACATGTAATATTTTATAAACTTGACACAACTTTGTCTTGTGTTTTTACTCACATCTGGAATTTTATTCCAAGAAAATCTAAAAATATACTTAGGTATATAGCACATGTCTCATTTCCCATTTAAGATTCTTATCTTTATCCCAGCTTCACATGGCCTAAATGGAAAACATGCTCACATAATAATTTAGTTCCATTTACTGCAAGAAATAAAAAGATAATGAAACAGCATTATGACTCTCCCAATAGTTGCTCACTATTTGGGTAAAAGGGTCAACCCAACTTTGGCACTGTGGTCCAGGCATGGCTTCAGTTTATAGCTACATTTCACGTGCCTCAATGTCAGTCTCGAGGGGATTTTTTATTTATATATAAATATATATGTATATGTATATATATATATACATATATATATATTTTAAAGGATGCATTCAAATGTCACTTCTTCCATGAGGTATTTTCCAACCCTTTCCCCACCCCACCCCAATCCTCAGTGCTCTGTTCTCTGTTATATTATATTGATTTATCTGGGAATATGTGGTAAACTTTCCAGGAAAATGTGGTGGCTTAAATAGGAAAGTTACATGTGAAGTACAGCTGGATGGTATATCTACATGATGAGTTTGTGGACTGACCCAGGGCCAAGGAAACTAGGGTGCATGCTGGTGAAATGACTCATCTTTGATGGTATGGGCTGTTTCCTTCATTTTTTAGTATTCCCTATGCCTTGCACATAGTAGGTATTTAATAAATGCCTATTTTTCTCCATTACTCTGTCACTTAAAGTCTTACAGGGTTGCCTGTGGTACTGAGAGATTGAGTGATTTACCCAGGATGATATGGCCGGTATGATGCAACTCTGAGCCACGTCTTCCTGACTCTAAGGCCAGCTCTCTACCCACTGTCATGCTGCCTCTCCAGGCCCATTTTACCAACAAAAAACAGGCTAAGAGAAATTTAAGTGACTTGCTCATGTGTGATGATTCCAAGTCCTGTGCTCTCTTAAATACACTGCTTCCTGAGCCACAGTTGAAAGACTGCTGTATTTATGCTTTATGTAGCCAGTTCTTTGTGACCAGATTTTCACTTACCCCTAAGTTGTCCCAATGGCAAAATGAATGTTAAAGAACTTTAGAATCCTGAATTCTTGTCCTTCATTTCAACATTCCACACAAATTGAGTAATGTGTCAAATGAGTCTCTCATTTGACTTCATTATTTTATGTGAGTGACTACCCTTAGCCTTATACCTTAATGCTAACCTTCTAAAATACTTCTGTACCATCTTGATTAGTGGCACCTCATGAAAAAAATCATGTAAAATGGATGACCTTTCCCTTATGACTTACCCAGGGGACTGTGACATGTCAGTCCAACAACTTGCCGTCCTTTCTGAACCAGCATTTCTTCCCACAATGGTTCCCACAAAGGAATGGTATTCATTACAAACCCCTGGGCCATCTCTGATGGAGCTGTAAAGAAGGCATCACAAGCAAGGGAGAAAGGTTGAGAGTGAGACAGTAGTGACTGACAGGAGGGCATCACTGTATAAGAGGAAAGGTCTTGCCAACTCCAGAAACCTGAGAAGTAGGTGGCCGAAAGGAGGCAGCTTCCAGCAACACAAAAAAGAAAGCAGAGAAAAGGATTACTGGAACTTCCTTCTCTTGTGGCATGGCCCAGTCATAATGGTGCTGTGGTTACATAGCAAAGCTCATTAAAACAATAAATAAACCACAACAGTTCTAATTAGGGCCCTGGTTTCCAGTATGTTTGGCTAAAAGACAAATGGACTGGCTCCTTGTATCTTTATTAGGTTGCCTAAGCTAGAGTCCAGCCGCAACGAGTTTCTGCTTCTCTGCTTACTCTTTCCCTCTCAGATTTCCCATGACCTTGCTTTCAGTGCCATCCTTCAGGCAAGGTTCATGTGTCAAATTCAGGTGAGAGTAGGACAAATTTACAACATGAATAAAGAATTGACACTTCAGTGAAGGGGTGGGGGGGGTGGGGGGGCAGTTTGACTTCTCCAACTTGGATAGTTTTTTTTCAAATATTCAGACACAAAAGACACCTTTCTAGATAGGAAACAACATAGATGGAAATACCGGCATAGCCCCATCTTTAAGGAGATTCAGTAGATGTGATAGAGCTTTGTTCTCATCAATATGAACATCTGCATTTCCAAGAATCTTTTCCTGTGTTGAACATGTTGGTAGATAAACAAACAGAGGAAGAAATGGGTAGTTAAAGGCTGCTAAAGAAATACAGCCCAACCAATAGTTAACAATCTTATTTGTCTGTAGAATATTTTTCCTATCATGGTTCAAAATGGAACACTCCCTCTCCTGGGGTGAAACACATCAAACATTCAGCATCAACAAATAGATGAAGGGGATCTTCATGCCTCCATTTTAATTCAGAAAGATCACATGGGTAGAAACGTATATAGTTTGTCCTCAGCATGGGTGTGGAATATGGACATGGAATTAAGAGACCCAGGTTTGAATTTCATCTCACATATTTCCCGGTTGTGTGACTATGGGTGGGCAAGTTGTATAAACTCTCAGTCTCAGTTTCCTTTTTTTTGCAAAATGGGGATAATAATACTTGTATCATCTACTTTCAAAGTATGGAAATACTTCATAAACCTTAAAACACAATATAAATGTTTGTTATACAAATAGATTCAACAAGCATGAAATATTTACCATGTATAAGGCCCTGTTCTAAGGTAAATAAAGATCCCAAGGTTGGGTTTTTTTTTTTTTGGGTGGGGGGGAGGGTTTGGGTTTTTTGGCTGCCATATCACACTGCTAATTCATATGGTATCCACCAAAATGTCCAGATCTTTTCCCTGTGAACTACTGTCTGGCCATGTTTCCCTCATCTGATTCTATCCTTGTGCCATATTTTTTTTAGTGAAAGTATAGGACTTAATATTTATTTTCTATTAAATTTCATCCTATTAGATTCAACCCATCATTCTGTTCTGTCAAGATCTTTTTTTTTTTTGAGGGGGAGAGGAAGGAGAGATCATGACACTGTCATTCAAAATTTGATAAACATGCCATCAATACTTTTACACAAGTCATTGATAAAAAATGTTAAACAGCAAAGGTACAACGTCCTTTAACTAGGATGAGAATAAGCAAAAGAGACAGAAAACTTATTAAATTTGGAAGCTAGCTTAAGTAACCTAATTACCCAGTTTATTCTTCTATCCTCATCTTCTCCAGACAAAGTGGTCCTCTCATATGATAGTAACTTCTGGTCTCCACACTTTTGCCCATTCCTGAATTAAAAAGCCCTCTTTTAACCCCCAATCTCTATTTGTCAAAATATTACTTAATTTTCAATCAAATGTTTTGTTTTGTTTTTTCCCCCCAATCACCTCAGGCAGAAGTGACCTCTCTCTCCTCTGAACTGCTATAGCATTTTGTTTTCAATCACTTATTTTACACATACTGTGTGTACTTCAGTTATCTGTGCACATCTCATATTCCCTAACATATTATAAACTTTTTGATAGAAGGGGCCATGCCATATATCTTTGAATATTTCAATATACTCGACGTTCTAATGTTGGAGACAAGTCAATGTTTGTTTTATTAGAGATTGTCTGTGTATATGTATTTACACATGTGTGTGTGTATATATATATATATAGAGAGAGAGAGAGAGAGAGTGTGTGTGTATATATATACACAGAGTACTCATTTCAAAAATTATATACATCAGTTACATATATGTCTATATATATGTGTGTGCATCTATATACATTATATGTGTACAATTTTTTTTGGAATAAAGTGATGATCAAGTACTTGAATAGATGGTAGCCTGAATTCAATAAAGGTATAGTAGATGATGTTGCCACAGTAAACTGAGTTTTTACGCAATTCAGTTCAACTCACCAGGACTTTATCAAATGGTTTTCATGGGTTAGGAATCATGTTAAGTGCAAGGATCACAAAGACAAAACTAAAACTGTTCCTGCCCTCAAGGAGTTTACATTCATCAGAAAAGGTAACAAGTGTTTAGACAACTAATCACAAAATATGCAAAATAAATACAAATTCATTATGGATAGGATAGAGTACTACCAACTGGAAGAATCAGGAAAGGCCTCTTTTCAGAGGTAGCACTTGAGTTGAGCTAAGAATTTCAGGTCAAGGCAAAGAGGGTAACTTCCATAAGAAGCAAAGTAAGGGGGTGGTCCAAGATCAGTGCTATTCCTATATACATGAAAACTTTAAGTCTCATTTTAATCAATAGTCTTTCCAGCTATTTGTTTGCCCTCATTCCAGGACAGGGCATTAGCTAAGGTCTGACTCAAAGGCAGACAGCACCACCTACTGAAGGAACTACGGTTTTCTGACACTGGAGAAAGAGACAAATGTGAAACATCTTGAGGCCACACTAAAGCATTTAAAATTTAACATGTTCAGTTAGTTTCCTTAACACAGCTTAATTAAAAGCTCTGTTATTCAAAAGGGGGGAAAAGTGTTTTCAGAAGGAAGCTGAGGAGTGGATTTTCTGAACATTGACCACTAACCTCTCACAAACAGTTGTTTAAGCACCTCACTGGTTTTATCAGGCACTTGACCTTGTACCTCTAATCTGACTGTCCATCATAGTCCTATACTAGAGAGTCTCAAGGTTCATTTACTCTCCAACTAAGCATATTTATTGACAAACTTATCATTGAATATACTTCATTTAATGACATAATGTAAAATGTGTTTGTAGATGTTATGGTTTCTTACTGGGACTATTTCAATAACCTCCTAATTGTCATCCCTGCTTCAGTTTTCTCCTCTTTCCCCACGGCTGTCATAATGATATTTTTACAGCACAGGTCTGTTCACGTTACTCATTTTCTTGAAAAGCTCCAGTTGTTTCCTATTACGTACAGGGGAACATACTCCAGACAAAGTCTTTAGCATAAAAGTCCTTCACAATCTGGCTCAAACCTACCTTTTCAGATGTATTACACAACACTCTCCATGCAGCCAACAGCCCAGTCAAATTGACCTATCTGCTGTTCCTCACGATGTTTCATCTCCTCTTTCATGCCTTTCTCTCCATAGTTGGACATTCACAGGCCTAGAATTCACTCCCTCTTCTTGGCCTCTGCATATTAGAATCCAATCTTCCTTCAAAACTCAAGTATACTCCAATATGTCTTTCAAGGCTCAATAACACTTTTACTGATCCTGCTACTGTATTTATAGTATCTATAGCTTGTATTTATAGTATCTATAGCTTGATCTTCATTATCTACATTCATGTCATTTCCCTAGTTGTGTATAAGCTCGTTGAGAGTGGGAACTGTCATTTTTGTCTAAAAATCTAATCCAGTGACTGGTACATAGTAGTTGTTTAATAAATGCTTGTTGACTGACTAATAACAATTGACTGATTAATTTAGCTGGCTGTTATAATTAGGGCAATGCTGGAGATAAGTCAATTTTATTTAATCAGAGATTGTCTCTGTATGGCTAGATCAGTGTAGCATAATGGAAAGTAGACTTATCTCAATTTGGAAGATCCAGAGGATGAACCCTGGTTCTACTTCTTACTAACCTGAGAGACCCGGGGTGAATCACTTAACCACTTTGGGCCTCAGCTTCTACCTCTGTAAAATGATATAGTTGGGTTAAGTAATTTCACAAATCCCTTCCAGCTCCAAAGCAGTGGCCATATGATTCTATGTCTACCATAAGAAGGCACTTATTTTGTGTATGCATAATATAGGTGCATCAATACTGACTTGTAAAGGACTTCATAATAAGAGGCGTGCCAGAATCTCTATAAAGATACATAATATATATATATATATGAGCATCATGCTTATTGTCAGTATAATTATTAACAGGAAAGCCTTAAACATAAAGAGAGATTAATCTGCTACTTAATTACTTTCACTGCAAGGTGTGGAAAAATCATCAGTTCCTCAGTTACTGGGCAACACCCCAAACTCTGTACACTGAAGTGCCCCTAAATGCTATTAACGGAAAGGGGGAATAAGAGGAAAGGCCATTACAAAGATATTGTATCTTTGTCTCTTTGTGAAAGATTCCATGTGCTGGCATGCTGACAGACGACTGGCAGTTTTCCTTCCTTGGAACTAGGTTACTGGACTGAACAGCCTAGACAGCAGTTTAACCTGAGGGTCAAAGGGCAGTCAGGCGTTATCTACCAACTGGATGCATTTCCTCCACATCTGTGACTTCAATATTCCCATATAGACTCTGACAGTAGGGCAAGAGCTAATGTTCCCCCAACACACACACCTCCACCATCACCCCCCCACCCCGGGATTCAGAAATTTAAAGAACCATTGCCTCTTTTCTTTTTCCACTTTGAAAAAAAAAAAAAGATGAACTAAGCCAGAATTTCTAATTAATAATACACACCAGAGGATATATACTCAAAACATGTGACAGCATCTCAATTTGGGTACATAAATACACACATATAAGCTCACATCAATGTGTCGTATCAGACATCTTGTAATTCTTCTGTTGATTAAAACTGAGAGAGATGCATCTTAATAACCAGAAAATAACTTGCAATCTACCATCTTGATTGTAAGAGATTTCAAAGGGCAGCAGAAAGTGTTAAAATACATATATCTAATCATCAATTGAATTAACAAATTTTCAAAAGTTATGCTTGAGAGCATTAACTGGTCTGTGCTGTTACATAGGAAACACTAATACCCATTTTATTTTTAAAAATTAAAAATCAGATCTCCTTTGCATATAAAAATTACTACCATCTCATTCTTGGAGATTTTTTTTTTGAATTCCCGTTCCTCTACACTTTTTTAAAGTTAAAACTAAATATTCATCCAATGTAGTCTTGACTTGATTAACATTTCCCCTTTGTTAACCTTGAACTTAGAACACTACAAGGTTTTATCAAAGATAAGTTCTGCCAAACTTCAAAAGCTCCAGAGTCTTTGTGGAAGAAATGTGTGGAACTCAGTATCTTGGCTTCCTTCCCTTCCCTTTCCTCTATCTAACCACCACTCCCATTCTCTGTTTCAGCAGTGTTTATATACTATCCTATTGTCAGTCCTCGGCGGGCATTGGTTCCTCTCCACCCTTGGACTTTTACAAACAAAAATCCCAAAATGCCTTCTGTCATTCACCTGAGATGGAGAGACCATGAGGTGCTGGGTCTCCATCCCGTGAAACTAAACCCATTTAGTGGAAAGTCAAAAAACAGCAACATAACATCAAAGCACATGTCCACAATGCTTTTACTAAATACTTTATAAATCTTCACTGCAGTGCTACATGGTAGATACAGAAAGTATCCTTTTAGAGATGAAGAAACTGAGATTTAGAGTGATGTAACTTAGCATGTTCCAAGAGTTAGTAAGCCATAGAGGTAGAATTCAAACCCAAAGCCCTCCTTATCTCAAAGTCTAGCTCTCCACTACACCAGACTGTCTCTCTAAATAAACAAATGAACTGGAAAAAAATAAATGAATGAATAAGCAAATAAATAAATTAATGAATAAACAGATACATTTTAAAACAAGCAGGCAAATAAATAAATGAATGAATAGGTAAATAAATAGATAAATGGATGATTAAATAAGCAAAATCAAAATAAGTAGTAAAAACTAGAGTAGAATTTTTAAAATAAGGAACCAGATGAAAGGAATCAGATGAGGACTTTAAAATAATAGGTATCTAGGAATATGAGTTCAAACACTTTTCAATTGTTTTAGAATCAACCACTATAAGAATTAAAGACATTCATGCTATTGAAAAAAACAATTGGTCCTAAATGTTATGGTAAAAGTGGAGTAGAAAAAAGAAATTTATTCAGTTGAGGTGAAAGGTGGGAAAGTGGGTTATGGTGGAGGAGGGAAATAGGAGAAATGTCTAAGGCAGTAAATAAGAAAGAGTTACACATGATTTCACACAAGAAAATGAAATAAGCTAAAACAAGTGTCACTGATGCTTTATGCTGTCCATTCTGTTTGTCCTTTTGAGTTTAATGAGATTTTAGCTTTGTCTACACACATGATCCAGGTTAAACTCATTTCTTTAAAAAAGCTGAATCTAATAAAAACTACATTTCCCCCCTACACAATACCATATAACCAGATTCAACTCAATAAACATTTATTAAATACCTACTATGTGCAAGAAATGATGCTATATACTGGACACAGAAAGACAGAAAAAGAAACAGTTGCTGTCCTCAAAGACGAATGTACATTCTACTGGGCTAGAAAAGCAAGAATAAAATTTTAAAAAAAAGCAACAGCCTCATCAAACACCAACCCAACATCAAAGTGAAGGGTAGGGGAGTAATGGTAACTAATGAAAGGAAATGTGAATTAAGATGCTCTACAGCGGTGACTTTGTGTTCTCTGAGACTAATATGGGAGCTGTAAAGGCCTGCAGGAACACCGAAATGTTGGCCAGTTGAACTCCAAAAATGATATTGATGGTGTTAAGCATCCTCTTCAGTATGATGAAACTGCTCCTATGAATAAAAGATTAAAAGGGAGGACCTATTCAAAATCACAATGTTGATCAATCAATCCATCATTTACTAAGATGCTTCTATGTCCTGGGAACTGTGTTAGACACAAATACTATGGAGATACAAAGACAAAAAGTAAAAGCATCTCTACTCTTAAGGAATTTAACATTCTAATTGATGGAGAAAAAAAAGTGTGTGTACATGTGTGTGTGTGTAATATGTGTGTGTGTGTGTAAGTGTGTGTATAGAAAGATAAAAACACACATATGTTATATATGTGTACATATAATCACATGACTAAATAAATATAGAATCAATATACAGCCAAGTCAGTAACCATTTTTTAAAGCACCTACACTTTAGAGGAAGTATTAGCAATTAGGCAGATAAGGAAATGAGACATTGTAGTATTTGAGTAGCATTTTGAAAGAAGTGAGAGACTGTTTGAGGAAGAGAAGAGGGTATGATAAATTTGGAATGGATGACAATGAGAGAGTGGTTCTCCATGTTCTGATAGAACAGGAAAGTGAGATAAGAAACATCAGAGCAAATTTTAAAATACTCATATTTCACCCTCTGAATATTCATCAGTATAGATGGTGCTGAACACCATATGGAAAAACCATGAGTATAAATGACATGCATTGAAGGTATTAATAATTCATACATATAGAAAGAGATACAGATACATAGATATATACACACAGTACTATCTAATTTTTACAAATGTAAATAAATCTCACCAATTACAAGAAAAGGTTTCAAATTGTTTTTCTCCCACAGTGTGCTCATCTCTTAGTCATACAACATATTGTTATTAAGCATAGAGTAATAATAACATATAACATGATTCCTAAACATAGATTAGACTAAATAAGAGAAGAAATTTCAAGGTTACTAAAAAGGAAAATGTTTAAACCCTCATCAGCCCCAATCATACCCCATCTCTGTATCCTAAAGGTTCAAGGATTTCAGTCCTAAAACTCACAAATTGGAAATAACCTCTTTTCCTATAGCCTCTTTTTCTGACTGAATGGCTCCTCTACAAACCCCAAATTTAGGAGGCCAATCATGTCTCCTTTCTCTCCAAGCTGCACTCCTGAATTCCTCCCCCATTCCCTGGTACCTTTACCCCTGTCCTCTTATCAATTTCCATTTATCTGTTGCTTTCTCCCATTAGACTGTAACTTCCTTGAAGGCAGGGGCTGTCTTTGATTCTACTTGTATCTGTATTCCTAGCATTTACCACAGTACTTAGTATATAGTAAGTGATTAATAAATGCTTGTTGACTGATGTTGAAAATGTTCACTTAATGAAAAACCACAGAAATTATATATAAAAAAGAATAATAAAAAGCACCAAGCTCTCAAATTATTTTTGAAAAGGAGATGGACATACTTAGACTGGAATTCTGAAAAGTCCTTTTTGAGTTTGATAGAATGGATCCAACTAGCACATCAATTATAACATAACAAAGCAATTTTTAAAAGTTGGTATCTGCTACAATCGCTAGGAACAAACACATCCTCTCAAATTATTTTATTAAAAGTGTAAAAAGAGTTTAGGACCTGAACGCAGAGGTAGAGGTGGCAGCTGTTGCCATGGTAAGAACCATAGAACAAAAGGTAGTACTCCTAGGGATAGACAGCAAAAACCACCATGGAAGAAGATGCTTGAGAGCTATTTAATATCTGTGGAAAGCCACTGCAAGATTATGTCAACTTCTAGCTGGTACATGCCGCAGGATAGTTGGATGACCTACTGCTCAATTAAAGGCAACAACAACTAAACAATAATGTGGAAAGGAATCTGGAAAAGAAAAATTATATCAGAATTTGTTGATTTTCAAACTGCTATTGAAAGTAAAAGCTTTTTTTTTGCTTAACTATGCCCAAAGGGGTAAAAAATTTGCATACCCTTTGACCCAGCAATAATGCTTCTAGGGTTGTATCCCAAAGAGATCATAAAAATGGGAAAAGGACCCACATGTACAAAAATATTTATAGCAGCTCTTTTTGTGGTGACAAAGAATTGGAAATTGACAAGATGCCCATCAATTGGGGAATGGCTGAACAAGTTGTGATATGTGAATGTAATGGAATACTATTGTGCTATAAGAAATGATGAGCAGGCAGACTTCAGAAAAACCTGGAAAGACTTGTATAGACAGATGCTGAGCGAAGTGAGCAGAACCAGGAGAATGTTGTACATGGTAACAGCCATGTTGTGTGATGACTAATATTGATAGACTTAACCCTTCTCAGCAATACAAGAATCTAAGACATCTCCAAAGGCCTCATGATGGAAAATGCTATCCACAAAGAAGAAAGAACTATGGAGTCTGAATGCAGACCGAAGCATACTATTTATTATTTTTTTTCTCCTGTTTTGTTTCCTCTTTCTGGTGGTTCCTCCTATTGGTTCTAATCTTCCTTACAACATCACTAATGCGAACATATGTTTAATATGAATGTATATGTATAGCCTATAACCGTCTTGGGGAGGGAAGAGGGAAGGGAGGAGAAGAAAAATTTTAAAACTCAAAAGCTTATGGAAGTGATTGTTGATAAATCAAAATAAAATAATAAAAAAATAAAAAACATTAATGTAATACATGGAGTCAAAGCAGCACCCCACCCAAACTAAATAAATAAATAAATAGTTCAATGTCAAAAGAAAACTTTGCCAAAGATATTTGAAACTAAAGAAATCCTAGGCAAGAGGGACAGCCCCAAAGTAAGAGGATGTGGAAAATTTCTGGTTGTCTTTATGTTCTCAAAAATTCAATACAACAAAAATGAAAGTTGTACCAAAGGTGAAACAGAAAGCTTGAACATCATTAATACAATGGATAACCTAACAGTTATATCACTGAGGTGAGTGAAACTCTAGTTCTTTGTAAAACTAGAAAATGGTAAAAAGGGATGATATCCCCAATTATTGATTCAAATGTTTCACAGTGGCACACGAATAGTTAGCAAAATGCTTTGTCAGATGATGTCTAGATGACTAGATGCAGGCCTACTCTTACCTTTCTTAAAAGAAGGCATCACACATCTATTGCCAAAACATGAGAACACAATTATATAAAATATACATAGTTTATGTCACTAAATACACACACACACACACGTCAGAAAATAATATATCCACTAAAGAGCAAAAGTGTGTGCTCAAAACTCCCAGGTGTGAAAAGAACAACTTATTATCAATTCATTAATTATTGAACAAGCTATTTGGACACACCATAACATTTATCCTGCCTTTGCTGATTACTGCAAAGCCTTTGACTCAGATCTACACTCATGGCTGATTTATGTATTGCTAATAATGTATGATAGAACCAAGTATAGTAACAGTACAAGAGCATTTGGTATCCAGGTGGAGAACTACTCTCTATTTAAAACATGCCACCCACAAAATAATAACAAAAACAATTTATATCAAATGTATCATTTTCAGGGAGACTAATTAAGCCAATTATTTTCTGCCTTGATTTAAAACCTATTATCAAGTCTCCTAAATAGAATTAAGTATGGCTTCCTTCCAAATCAAAGGAAATGCTGAACCAAAACATTTTATTAATCACAATGAACACAGATGAGCTCAAGCTATATGATTTCCCTTAAGAAGACATTAATCAACTTTTTCATTTCATGGAATCCTTTTCCAGTCATATTAAAATGACATTTGAACTCAATAAGTATAAAATTCTTAATGTATGTCAAGGAAAGATCTTTACTAAAGCCTTCAAGCTTGAATCTAGAAGGTACAATTGAACCAATAAATGAAGGCTATTAATAACTACAAATATCTTGCTATCCTCTGGGCAAGACGTTGAGCATAAAATTATCAAAGAAAAGGCTATGTCTGAATATATTTAGAGACCTACTGGCACCCTGAAGTCAAAGCTCATGGGAAAGAACATATTTAAAGCAATTAATACCTATAAAATAATACCATTCTTAATATACTTCTCAATAGTAAGATGACCAATACTAGATTTGGAAGCCTGAGGTGAGGAGTGAGTATATTCTAGGTACGATAAGGTGACAAAATACACAGAGGTGGAAGATGGACTATTAGGTCTGGAGGACTGATAATAGTCCAATTTGGCTGAAATGTAATGGTCATTACAGGGAGTAATACAAAAAGAAAAAAATACACACACTGGGAAGAGCCAGATTAAGAGCTAGATTAAGAGCCAATAGAACACTTTGGTGTTCATAATAAGCAATTTTATTTATCTTAAATCTACCTAAAATTTTTGAACAATGGAGTCACATAGTTCAGACCTATGCCTTAAGAAAAAAAAACACAGCTCTATAGAAGATGGAATAGATATAAAAGACACAGGGAAACCATTTATGTGGCTAATATAAGAGATCAAGTGAGAGGAAGGGAGATCCTAAAAAAAAAAATCAGGCATACGAGTATAGAGAAAGGGGTATATGTGGAATTATGTTAAATGTAGAATTAATAGGACTGGTATATCCCTTTGTACAAGATTTCTACTGAGCCTGGAATGCTCTCCTCACTTTCACCTCTTGAATTCTAGTCAAAACTAGTCAAAACCTGGCTTAAAGGCCATGTCCTACTTGAAGTCCTTCTTGCTCTCCACAGTGGTTAGAGCTTCCCCATCAAAATTATCTTGTATGCCATGTAAATAGGTATGGATGTGTCTCAGATTCCCTGGATCAGATTTTGGCTGGCTGTATCATCAGATGAAAGTGAGGGCCAGAAATGTCTTTGAGAAGGGAAAGGACACAATGAACTTGCCCCTAAGGTCAAGATTGTTTTTGTGCTCCACCTACTCATCTCCAGGGAAGAATGAAAGAGATTTAAGTTTAGAAAACTGGAGAACCTCAAACACTAGAGACTTTGGCAATTATTGGCCAAATAATCATTTACTCAATTTATGGTCAAGCCCTGGAGAGATAAAAATCAAGAGGTACATGAAATGTTCACCAAGAGGTACAGTGAGGTCAGCCACAAAGAATTCAAGTCAATCCACCGGAAGGTTTAGCCCAATGAAAAGATTACGCCTGAGGGAATTAGCTTGCAGGGAAGTTACTCCTCTTTGCTCTAAAGAAGAACTAGCATCTAAAACTTGGAGGGAAAAAAAATACTGTTCTCCAACAGTAGGGGAGGAATTTTGTGGATTCCAGGCAAAGGTTGCTACTTTTTTCTTTTTCTAATAGAGCTGTAGCAAGAAGAAGTCTATGGTCTTAAAATTAAAAATAACAGGGTCAGTGTCCACTCTTTGCTCAAGAAAAAGACAACCAAGGATAGTTGAACAGTATCAAGAGAAAAGTGGATTCCACCCAAGCAGCAGCAACAAAGCAATGGTAGAGACTATGTGGTCAGCTGAGCAGAGCCCAGTTGAATAATAACTACATATCAAAGGAAGTAGTGGCTGATAGATCATCAAGTCAGCATCTAGCCAAACACCATTCTAGACAAACACCATTGAATGGAGACTGATCATACTACATCAAGCTGAGAAGCACCTAGCCCCACATTTATGGATTTAAAAAAATCTTCTTACTATGTCATTCCATTAAATGCTTTTTGCTTTGAACTAATTAATTAGATTACAGGATTATAACTATAGAGATGGAGGACATTGACTCCAACTCCCTCATTTTACAGATGAGGAAACTAAGATCCAGAATAAGTCAGTGTCAACTAGCATTTAATAAGGTCCTACTAGAAGTTATGAACTATGCTAAGTATTGGTTAAGTGACTTGTCCAGGATCACAGAGCTAGTAAGTATTGGAGGGAAGATATGAATCACACCTTCATGACTCAAAAACTAGCATTCTATCCATTAAGCCAACTGCGAAGAAAAACAAACTTTTTAGACAAACATTCATGTAGCTGTTGGCACTCTAAACATGAGATCCATATTCCAAGTAATGTTTTCCATTGTGTCTACCATAATCTCCATTACATTTTACAAATACATACACCTGAAATGCTCCCAGTTTTTTTAGTTTAAACTGTGTTGAATCAAATGAGCTTAGAAGAAGAAAAGGAAAAAGAAACAGAGAATTCAGAAAAAAAAAATGAAAATGCTCCAGTGATTTACTTCTCCATTTGCATGAACAAGAGTTCATGAATTCATTCTGATCCCTCTGGTTTTTATCACTTTTTTTTGTCCTACTGCTATAACCTTTGGATCTTTGTAGCTCTTCTTTATTCACAGCTTCCTAATTTAGAGGTTCCTGACCCAGCCACTCCCACTCCAGAAGGGAAATAAAACTATGCACTTTAAATGAAGAAAAAAATGTATCAGAAATTGAAGATGATTTAGGATGTAATGAAACAGCCATATAAAAATAGATGAAGTAGTAATCATCTTCCCCAGAGACTGAAACTAATCATTAGAGAAAACTGATTAATGTTTATTACAGATTTTCAATAAATTGACTTAACCCCCACATTAGCCTATTGTTGATAAAGTCAACTACTTGACTATAAAACATGCTATCATCATAGTCACCAGTAATTTTACTTACACTGGGCCCTAATGAGCAAATGAATTCTACAGTTCTTTACCACCTACACATTTACAATCAACCAAATAATGAAAAAAAATCTAGTGAGGTCTTACTACTTGCCAAGCCCTGGAGAAAAGTAAAAAGTCCTGCCCTCAAGGAGTTTACAACTCAATTGTAACTTATAATGGCAGTTAAATACTTCCCTTTTTCCCTTCTCCTTCCTAAATCTAACCTGGTTCAGGGAAATTCATTCATTCCAAAAATGTTATTCAGCTAAAACAGATGAGGATGTTATTCAGATACAACAATGAAGTATCAACTGAACTTGAAACTCACATACAACACTATTCACTACTGAGTAAAATTCAAAGAAAAAGCAAGTCCAGATTGTACCATACCCAAGAATATTTAGTTATTGACACCAAAAAGTTCTAATATTAAGGTAGTCTTATCTATAATGGAATAGGATAAAATGGAACAGGACAGCTGTGTATTCAGTTAGTCAGTCAATAAACATTTGTTAAGTGTCTACTATGCCAGGTACTGCGCTAAACGCTGGGAATACAAAGAAAGGTAAAAAGACAATCCCTGCTCTGGAGGAGTTCACAATCTAAGGGACACAATGGGCAAACAACTATGTACAAACAAGCTATATATAGGATAAATTGGAAATAATCAACAGCAGGAAGGCACTACAATTAAGGGGGATCCAGAAAGCCTTCCTATAGAAGGTAGGATTTAGTTGAGACTTTAGAGAAGCCAGGAGGCTGAGCTGAAAAGGGGGAGACTTCCTGGGCCTGGGGGATAGCCAGTGAAAATGCCTGAAGTATGTAGAGGGAATGTCCTATTCCGAGGAACAGAAAGGAAGAGGACAATGTACACAAGGACCGATAGGATGTTAGGTGTAAGAATACTGGAAAGGGGTGTGTGCTTGTGTGTGTGTGTGTGTGTGTGTGTGTGTGTGTGTGTGTGTGTATGACAGAGGATTTTATAATTGATTCTGCAGGTGAAAGGGTGTCCCTGGAGTTTACTGAATGAGGTGTTACATGGTCAAACCTGTACTTTGGAAAGAACACTTTGATAGATGTGAGGAGGAAGAACTGAAGTGGGGAGAGGACTGTGGCAGGGAGACCACCCACCAGGCTATTGTAATGGTCCAGATGGAAGGTGATCAGGGTCTGCATCACAGTGGTGCCACTGTCCAAGGAGAGAAATAGATGTTAAGGATGTAAGATCGACAAGGCTTGAATATAGGGGATGAGAGAGAGTGGGGGTTTAGGATGACAACTGGATCGTAAGCCTGGGTGACCAGGAGAATGGTGGTCCCCTCAATAATAATAGAAAAGTTAGAAAGAGGTGAGAGTTTGCTGGAAAAGATAAGAATTCAGTTTTGGACATTCATAAACAATATTTATTATACCAAGCGTCATAGCAGGAAAGGGTCATAGAGATCATCTAGTTCACTGAGACTCAGAAAAATAAATGGACTTTTCTGATCCAAATCCAGTTATCTTTTTGTATGACTAAGTGCCTACTATGTATAGGTAATGAGGAAAACACAAAGGTAATATTAATGAACCCTCAAGGAATGTATAATCTAGAGAGGGAAAAAATATATATAATATAATATGTGTATATATGTGTATTATATATGTACATACACACAAAGTAATTAATATACAAAATAGAGTGAGCGCATAAGAGAAGTACAAACAAAAGATTACAAGAGGAGAATTCATCTATGGAAAAATCAAAAGCAAGTCCGAGGAAGCGGCATTTGAGCTTTTCAAGGTCCCAGTGGAATTTGAGAACAATAGCCAAATATGTATTTTTAAAAGTCTATGAAAAAATAGACTTTAAATTTTTTAAAAATACTGCTTTGCTTCTTTTTTTAAAAAAAATAAATTATAACTATTTAGAGGGACTTGTATAAGCTGAATCCTAAAAACATTTGAGTGTCCACATATACTTTTTATTCCTATTTGATTTCTATTCCAGATTATGTTTTTTCTAGGCTAACATTAAATTTGTTAATATTCACAGATAAAACATCAGGTGGCAGGTATGTAGAAGGAGCTGAGCAATTAGCTTCAGGATTAAAAATACACCAGAGACAATCCACACCATGCACCAGTCACACAGGAATTATTAAGAGTTTCCATATTCACACTGGATCCATCTGGGTTCTTACCAAACATCCTGACTATTGTGCAAAGTTATTATTTACCCATTTTATGTGTCAAAGTCAGACATTCCCTCTTAACTGTGTTTAACCACCAGGTGGCACTGATAGCTGCTCACCTGATGATATTCAGCCCATAAATAAGGCTCTGGCCCTGGGCAGTCCTCAGCTCACCCTGGTGATCCCAGTGGAAGTGCCTTGCACCCCGACTGGGCAGTGTTGATTAAGTGTCAAGATCTCTATGGTTCTGGGAATCAGAGACTTCCTATCCCTCAGCTCTATTTCCTTCCTAGGGGGCCATGCTTACTAATTATCAAAGGTGGTGTGAATTTAACCAATCAGAAGTCAACCTCACTGAGCTCAGACCTCAAGAACCTCACACACTGGCTGATTCACCTCTTTTTTGGCTGGAGATATTTCTGTGCCATAGTCATGTGATCCCAACATAATAAGAATAAAAAAATACTTAGGTATTATATGCAATACTTACTCAGCATAGAAACAATAACATCATTGAGCAATACATAAAATGGATAATATAACATTCAATAAAAATGCACAATAAAATACTTACCTGGCGGCTGTGAATCCACCACTGTTGCACACTGGAACTTCCCACATACTACAATTAATAGGATTGATCTGAATGCAAGAGTCCGAGAAAAGAAAGTTCAGATTTGTTTAATTCCCCAAGGCTGGGCCATATGAAAGTGGGCAAAGGAATGTCCACTTCATCTTGGGTGACTGAAAGTTCCAGAACAGCTACTCTTTAGATGAAGACACAGAAACCCTCACCTTAAAACAGATCTTTCTTCAATCCAGGATCTCCAGATCTAGAAATTGGAGCTCTTGAGGAGATGGGCGTTCCTTAGTCCTAGATTTCTAGTCATTGGAAGGAAAGGGTAGGAAATAAGTCTTCTGTGGGCCAGGCATGGTGCTAAGCACTTTACAAATATCTCATTTGATCCTCATAACAGTCGAAGGAAGTCGGTGTTATGACTCCCATTTTACAGTTAAGAAAACTGAGACAGAAGGTTAAGTGACTTGCTTAGGGTCACATAGCTAGTAAGTCTGAGACCAAATTTGAATTCAAGTTTTCCTGACTCCAGACTCAGTGCTCTATCCAGTGAACTACTGAGCTGCCTCGGGTTTTTCATGACTGTATTAGCCTATCATGGAGCACAGTAAATGGTCTGAGCTGCCAAAACTGGCAAGGAACAAGACTACTCCTAGAGTAACTTTACAAAGTTACATTTGTCAGAGCTATGTATAACATAAAATACTTGTATACACAGCTTTTGCTTTCCTAGGCAAAATCACCAAGTGCAAAATTCATCTTTAGTTAACATCTAATTCAGGCCTGCATAACACACAATCCGTGGCCACTTGTGGCCCCCGAAAGGATTTGGGCAGCCTGCAAAAAATCTAGAAGTTGTAAGAAAAAGTAAATATATAACTAATACTTCGTCCATGCCCCACCTAACCCTTGCCATTGCTCACGCTCTCCTGCTTGTCATGCAATCCATAGCAACCAAGCATCGTCAGTCTGTCTCTAGTCTGAGAGGAGGGAGAGAAGTATCTTTTCCCTATGTTTTTGGTCATTACTGGCGTTGAACAGGTACAAAATGAGCGTAGCCCCACGCCAAAGCAGATGGTGCCCGCTATGCAATGAGCCGGTGAGCCACAGCAACGCTGCAACAAGGCCAGGGCTTCTTCCCCTCCCTCACTGTGCAGCCGCCCTCCAAGTTACATGAGTATCTGGCACTCTCTCCAAGGTCAGACACTCAGTTCAGTAGTTCTTTGTATGTGAGCAGTAGCTGTGGAGATTTTTTGGTTCTAACATTAATTTTGGTGGTAACTTTGTAAAATGGGTGATAAAAAGAAACAGAAGATTCAATCAGAACACAGACGGTTTAATCCAGAGTGGACGAGTAGATATTTGTTTACTTACACAAGAGACAAAATATTGTATCTTGTTTTCCAAGAACTAATAGTCATTCCAAAGGAATACAATTTTCAGTGCCATTTTGAATCAAAATATCCTAACTTAAACAAAGTGGGCACCAATAAAAACAAATTAAAGTGTCCAAATTGTTGAAAAATCTCAGTGGGGAACAATGGTTTTTCAAGAGAGGAAACTCAGAAAATGAGGAGGCTACTAAGGTTAGCTTTCAGATTTCTAAAGAAATTGCTGCTGGTAGAAGTCTTTTACTGAAGGTGACTTCATAAAGAAGTGTTTGCTGATTGCAGTTTCTGGATTATGTCCCAATAAAAAAAGTGTTTAAATTAAAAAATACTTTAAATAAAAAAGAATATAAGTTTGTCTTGTATGACCATTGTGAAGAGTAGCTAATAATAAAGTGATTGCTGACAAGAAGTGTAATACATCCCATTAACTAAATGTAAACGATAAGAAAACCTGAAAAATGTATTAAAACTTGTACCACTTAGCAAAATAATTTTTAACATTAATGTGATTTCATGATAAATAAATATCTTAAGTAATAAGTATAATTGATATTAATTGAAATTTCCCTTTTTTAAAAATTATTTATTTGCAAAATAGTTTCATCATTGATTGTACCTTTACTTGGAAAGTAAGCCAGTAAAAGCCTATCTGCAGCCCAAAGGAGTTTAGCTTGTTTTAATTTTGGCCCCAACCTACTGCCACATTGTGCAGGTCTGATCTAACTTCTGATTTCATTTACATCTCAGCTGGAATGAGCATGTTCCTTCTTTTCTTGCCTTAATCCTTATAAGGCACCATACCTAATTTACCCTGGACCATTCCTGAATGCTTTAGAAAGTATTCCTAAGGGATCCATGAAAGTCAGAAGAAATGTTTCTTTTTTTTTTCCTCTTCCCCAACAAAGGGCAATCATCCTTCCCTCAGCTGAACAGCAAGCTAGGGATTGTCTCATCACAGATGGAATGGTGTTTACAGAGCACAGCAGTGAAGTTGAAGGGAGAGGTGGTGTACTCTGATCTAAGGCAGTGCTTTCTGTGAACCCAATGAAAAGCAATGCAATGGAGTAGAAGAAGAAAGGAGAGCAGCTCTTTTTGTAGTGGCTAAAAACTGGAAATTAAAAGGATGCCTATCAATTGGGGAATGGCTAAACAAGCTGCAGTATGTGATTGTGAGGGAATATTATTGTGCTATAAGAAAAGACAAGCAGGATGACTTCAGAAAAACCTGGTAAGAATTACATGAACTGATGCATAGTGAAGTGAACAGAACCAGGAGAAAGTTGTACACAGTAATGGCAATGTTGTTCGATGAAGAACTGTGAATGACTTAACTATTTTCAGCAGTACAATGATCCAAGACAATCCCAAGAGGACTAATTATGAAGCATAAAAGAACTGATATTGTTTGAATACAGACTGAAATGCTATTTTTCACTTTCATTCATTTTTTCCCTTTTATTCCAGTCTTCTTGTACAAAATGATTAACATGGAAATGTTTTACATAATTGCGCTTGTATAACCTATATCTGATTGCTTGCTGTCTCAGTGAGGGGGGAGGGGAAAGAGGAAGAAGGATGGAATCTGGAATTCAAAACTTTAAATAAAAATGTTAAAAAAAAAAAAAGGAGAGAGAGAGCAGATGTGACTGTTTTCACCAGAGCTACACCCTAGTGATTCTGATTCCAAGGGATTACCGTCAGGCAACATTAATAAGCAGGAGAAACAATGGAAACTTCTCTCACATATAAAAAATAGGTATGAGATTCTTAGTGACACTGCAGTTACAAAACCAAGGGCAGTAAGAGAGCAAAGGCCATGTGAGATGTTGGTGCACCTAAGATATCTGGGTCTTTTCTCCTGGGTAACAGACCACTTTGGGAAGGTGGCCAAGATGAGTAGCCAGTGTGTTGCCCCTAAAACCTACTTCAAAGTTGCAGTGCTTTTGGGAATAGTTTGTGATTCTGAGCACACAGGATTGGTACAAGCTTTATTTCTCTTAACATCATTTCTTAGATGATTCCCACTATGAGGGCACACCTCTAGGGTGAGGGATATGTGAAATTGACCACATTCCACTGTCTCAGGCATAGAATTTCTTTCGGTGTCCTTCCAAGACATCCAAGATGTCTGGGTTGGGGCCTTCCAGGTGGAGGGGGCCTGGGGAAAGCTAGACTTGTTTCACTATACACCTCCAGTGAGAGAAACAGCAGATTATGGATCTGGGGCCCAGGAAAAGTTCACCTCCTAACCCACAGAATGTGGGTTTTAGTAGGAACACAAGAAAACCAAGTTGTTGGCAATTCATAACCAGCACCTTTATTGTTCATTATTATGTAATTTCTGAGGGCATATGTTTATGTATGATGAGGATTAAACTGTGTAACAAATGAGAAAACTAACAGCATAGGTACAATTTATAGACACTAAAGAATCAGCAAAGCAAAAAAAGATAAAATACTGGTGCTTGTAGGCTCTCCTGCTTGCTGAGGCTAACCCCTCCACCGATGTGCATGATCCCATCCCCACTCCTGTCTCCGTGGAGGCCTGGCTCCATCAATCATTCTCACTCTCTCTTGTATCTTCAATCACTCCTTCTCTACGGGCAATTTCACTTTTGTCCACAAATACGCTCATGTCTTCCCTGTTCTAAAAATGCCTTCCCTTGATCCTGCTAACCCCTCAAGCTGTTTTTGTTCTCTATTTCTCCTCCTTTCCAGGGTCAAATTTCTAGTAAGAAGAGTCTACACTGGCTGCCTTCCCTTTCTCATTCAGGATTCAATCACTTGTGATCCGGCTGCCATCAGTGTTTGCTCCAAGGTCAACTGTGGCCTCTTTTATTGATAAATACAATGGCCTTTTTTCTCAGCCCTCCTACTTATTAACCTTTTTGAAACATTTAACAATATTGACACCTGTTCCAGATTAATAATCCTCTCCTGGTTTCAATGACACAACAGTCTCCTCATTTTGACCCTAACTGTCTAATCATATATTCTTAAGTCTTCTTTAATGGTTCCTCATCCTTCCCCCATTCTCTTCATGCTGCTGTTCCCTAGGGGTCTTCCCTCAGTCAAATTCTCTTCTCTCTAGCATATCACTCTCCAAACACATATCTCCAGCCCTAACACCTTCCTACATTTTGATTCCATCTTGCTCCGGTCAGGAGTCAGAGGACCTGCATTCAGATCCCATTTTCTGATGATAAGGACCTGTGTGATATTGAGCAACTCATTAAACCTCCTTTGGCCTCAGTTCCTCATATGTAAAATGAGAGGATTGGACTAGATGGCTTTTAAGAACCCCTCCATCTCCATATCTATGATGCCATGATCCTAGGATCTGCCTACAGAAGTTTTCACCTGGATAACAAACTGAAATCTTTAACTCAATGTGGCCAAAACTAAATTCACATTCTTTCTCCTCTCTACTCTTCCACCTCAGAAAAAGAAAAAGAAAAAAAAAATCTTTGTTCCTTCTAATTTTCTTATTTCTTTTGAGACTATTCTATTTTTCCTGGTTTTCAGGGTAAATTCTCAACGACCATGCTCCCGGACACAAAAGTTAAAAAATTTAGTCTTTTTTTCTAAATTGGTATTTTGTCTTCATCTGTAAAGAATCGCTTTGGGCATGTAGAGGGAGGATGGTATAATAGGTAAGGAATTAGCTCCGGAGCCAGAAAGATCGAGGTTTAATTAAAACCTCTGACACATACTGACTGTGTGTCCCTAGCAGGTCACATAACCTTTCTGAGCCTCTGTTTCCTCATTTGTAAAATGAGGGGACTGGACTGGATGGCCTCTAGGCCCTTTCCAGCTCTAAATCTATAATAAGACCTCCTTGCTGTTCTTCACAAACAGCACTCCACTTCTTACACCTCAGCACCGGATGTTCCCACAGGCCTGGAATGTCATTTCTCCACACATCCACCTCTCAAAATCACAAGCCTCCTTCAAGGCTGAAGACAAGAAGCACCTTCTTTTTGAGGCTTCTTCTGACACCTCCACCCCAGCCTACTATTCCCTCTACACCAATACCCTGTAATGACTTTGTCTCTCTCTTGTGTATAATTCTACATGTACTTGTTGTCTCCCCTGTTAAAACATGGGATATTTGAGGACAGAGATTGTTTCGTTATTGATTTGTACCCTCAGTGCTTATCATAGAGCCTGCCACATAGCATATACTTAATGAATGTTGACTGACTGATTGATTCCTGTGCCTAAAATATCAAGGAAACTGACAGGGAAAAACAGCTACCAGTCTAAGCAGAATCTACTGCAAAAGGCTGGGATTCTCATAATCTAGCCACTGCCCAGATTTTCACAATGTAGCCAATACCCCACAGATACTCAGATTCCTTAAGAGTCTAGCTAGCATGGCAAATCTTCAATAAACCTTGTTTTTGGCTGAAAGAAGGCTTGGGTCGAATTCTTTCGGGCAGGAGCTGCGTGTCGGGATTTTGGCATTCCAGCACCCCTAACCTCTAGCCCTCATCATTTTGGTGGCCCGTATGGGGAAACTGCCTAACTCCAAGTTCTTCTCCAGCCAAGACCGGAAGCTATGTAAGCCTCCGCTTCCTCCTTTCTTGCTCTGCAGTTAGGGTTGCTCTCCAAGCACCAAGGTTTAGAGGTGCTTTTCAGGCAGATAGTTACGAGGCTGTCTCTCACTCGACCTGACACTCTCAGGCTCTTGGTCCAATGGGTCGTTTGAAGGCCATGGACGTGGGTACACCTTCTGCAGCACAGAGGACAAGGACGGATGCCCTATCCAGAAGTGCACGTTCAATTCTGTTAATTCCCTCGGCGCTAGGGAATTGGGGAAAACTCCAGTTGCTTCTTGGTTTCCTGAGGCTTACTTACTCCCTTCCCTCTACACCCCTGAATCCTCCTTCATGGAGGTTACAGGAGAAAGTTAGAACAGCTAAAAATATCTTGGCAGATTCTGGAGGTTTTGTGATTGATCATTAAGAAGTTTTGAAACACCTGTACAACCTGGTCACTCCCTTCCCTTGAGTCAAGAGGGTATCTGTTAACTCCTCTCATAGGAGAGGAGAGTTTTACCCTTCACCCCTCACCTTTGATTTCACCCTGCCCCACCTGGGAAAGGAAGGAGGGGGGAGGGTGAAGTTTTTCCTAAACTGTGATTAGTGAAACTTGATGTTTGAGCTCATAGGATTTTATTTTGAGTTGTCTGATGGATCATAATCCATTGATAATCAATAATCCACCATCTTGAGAGAAATGCCGCAAGCTACTCAGAGAATGTGATACTGGTGGGAAGTCAGCATCGGGAAAAGCTGAGAGGACAATCTTAGCCTCAGTCTAAGACGGTATCCTCCTGGCTCAGTTTCCCCATTATATTGCTTCGAAAGGGCATGTTACCCATCTGGCTATTCCTGAGTCTGGCTATGAGGTGGATTTGATAATTACATGGTTGGTTTCCAAACAGAGCTAAGGATGTTTTATCCTGTCATTTGGGCCCTGCAGTCTTTTCTGTCAGATTTGTGTCTTCCAGACTACAGGCCATTCACCTACAGTTGGTAACAAACAGCAGGTACCAGTCAATGTCTATTGTTCCCTGGATGCAGCCTGTGCTCAGTTCCAGTCAACCTCTTCTTGGGACCCTCTCAAGGCAGGGACAGCTCTACGTCCCTTGCCAGCAAGAAGCAGTTTCAGAAGACTAGACCTTCGCCCCTTACACCAAAAGAATTTGGGTCCCATTTGTTTCAGAGGGGAATGATAAGGAAGGAATCTAGACCCCAAAAAGGAAACCCTGGATTTTCCCATGTGGCCAAATCTGTGGAGTTCTCCTGAGGCTATGATATCATACTTCCCTATGGCCCCAGGCCACTTCCCATCCTTAATCCTATCTAGGCTCCATTCTCCCTTGGCCACCCCTGGAGTGCTATTACCTCATAGACTACTTGGCCACTCCTAGATCCCTCCCACAGGCTTTCTGTATATGAGGTCCATCTTGTCTCCATTAAAATGCTGGGATTCTTATAATCTAGCCACTGCTCAGATTTTCACAATCTAGCCAATAGCCTACAGATGCTCAGATTCCTTAAGAATCTAGTCAATATGGCAAATCTTCAATAAACTTTGTTTTTGGCTGAAAAAAAAAAAGAATCCACTACAAAAAAAACAAGACCTTGCAACAACTACCCAACTAACCCTGTTTATACTCTAAGTACATTCATCAGAAACAGTTTAGCAGTACAGTTATCCCTTCCACATTGTGGCTTTTCCCATCACAGTTTCATGATATCATGGGTCAGCACAAGAAACTAAATGGGAATATTTAGGGAATTTTGCAGAAGCCGCAAATGACACGTGAAGGCCAGCAGATGACACAGATCCTGTGACCAAATACTTAAGCCAAATTTTGCAATAAGGTACTGTTAATACCCCATAAAAGAAAAAGAAAAAAAAATTCAGACTTCTCTGGTATGAAGGGAGGGCCAAAAAATTTTACTCACATTTTCCAGATGGCAGGGGCACTGCCCCAAATACCCTGAATATGGAAGGGATAAATGTATTACTACCTAATAACATAACTGAGGCAGCAACATGGCATGCTGGCTAGCAAAGGACTTTAAGTTAGGAAGACCTGAGTCCAATCCTCCCCTATTCATGGCAGTGTGCCCTTGGCAAGTCATTTAACCTCATTCAGCTTCAGCTTCCTCATATAATAGGGAGATAATAATAACACCTCTGTTGTGAGAACTGAATGAGATAATATATGTAAAGTGCTCTGCAAACCTTAAAGGATTATAATAAAATGCCAGCTTATTTCCAGTACCTTACTTTCCACTGATGTAATTTGTTGATTACTGAAGTCTAGGCATGATGTTTGCTTTAACTTTGCTAATATGGGAAAATAACATTACCTTGCCCACTGTCTTTGACCCAATTTTTATTGCCTTTAGTGTTGATTTATCAACACTGTTGTTGTTATTGTATTGAACATTTTTTGACTCCACTTCCCTCACTAGTCATTCCTTCATACAGGCTTTCTCACGTTTCTCTGAATTCTTCACAATCATCCTCCCTTTTGGCACAATAATAATACATTACAGGAACATACCACATGTAGGTTGTTCAGTCATTTCCTAAGTGTTTGACACATATTTTATTTCCAGTTTTTTGCTATTGCAAACAGTGCTGCTATGAATATTTTATATATGTGGGTTTTTCATGGTTATCATTAACCTCCATGTGATTAAAAACCCAGGAGTAGGATCTCTGGAAGAAAGGGTATAATTTAGAAAATTTTCTTACATTATTTCATACTGTTTTCCTAGAACAATTGGATCGATGCACAGCTTTACCAGCTGTGAATGTCTATCTTCAGCCTCTCCAACACTGAACTTGCAGTGATGAATCTCAGACCTCAGGCACAGAACAGGGTCTCACTTTAGCCCAGTCTATAGGTGCAATGACCAGGGTGGGAATGCCAGACCAAACAAGAGCATACAATTCTACAGGCTAGAGTCCAATAGCAGTCTAATCTTGTTCAATCCCAAACTCAGTCAGGAACTTGTAGTGCTCTGGGAGGGCGGGGGAGAAGGGGTGGGGAGAGCACAGCAAGCAGACTTTACTCTGGATCACTTTGAGAACACTGAAAACTTTCAGGTCCTCAGTCTGTCCCTGAGGATTTCAGGATAACACAATACTCAACACCCTAAGAAAGCAGTAACAGGACCAGCCTAGACCTTCCCGGTAAAACTGTTGAAGAGCCCAGACTCAACAAGTCTGAAACCAGGAAGGAGGCTAGAAGAATGGACAAAGAAGGGCCCCACTATAATGAGTGACCATGGAGGCAGCAACACTCAAGACATAAACACAGAAGAGAATGATCCTAGAATATCGACAGGCATTGCCTCAAGAGAAACACAGGTTGGGTACAAACTCAACTAGAATTCCTGAAAGAGATGAAGCAAGAGTTTAGAAAAAAAAGAGTTTAAAATGTTTTTTTAATAAATGAAATGACAGCATTTGAAGAAAAATTGGAAAAGAAATGATAGTTATGGAAGAAAGAATGGGAAAGGGAATTAACAGCTTGGCACAAGAGGTACTAAATTTTCCCCAAGCAACAAACTCCCTGAAAATGTGAATGGACCAAATAGAAACCAATGATTCCATGGAGCAATAAAAATATTAAAACAAAATTAAAGAGAAAATGTTTACTCATCTACAAACACTATTTTGTGAATTTAAATAAATTTGCACTCTACACTGCATAACTAGAATCTTTGTGGTGCATAGAGGATTTAGACGGGGGGAAAGAATCTCAAGCCATTTTAATACAAAAAGTTGTGATCACTGGTACTGAAATGATTAGATTTCACCTTAATTAAAATAGGAAACTTTCTTAAAATATTCTTTTCCATCTACAAAAAATGGAGTGAAATTTGCTGGTGGTTGAGATATAGTTTATCTTCATTTGGAAAAAATTTAGTAGAAACTCCTTAAACAGTGTGATGCTAGGTGGCTCAGTGGATGGAACACTGAGTCTGGCATCAGGGAGATCTGAGTTCAAATACAGCCTCAGATTCTTACTAGCTATGTGACCCTGGGCAAGTCACTTAACCTCTGTTTGCCTTAATCCATTGGAGAAGAAAATGGCAAACCATTCCAGTATCTTTGTCAAGAAAATCCCACGGACAGTATTGGCATGCTGTGGTCCATGGGGTCACAAAGAGTCAGACATGATTGAAGGATGGAACAACCACCAGCATTTCAACTGGACAGCCCTAGGTATGAAAATCCTTGCTTCTTATTGATTCATTTCAAAGTTGTCCAATGGAAAGAGATTACTTCACTGAAATTTCCATTGCACTAAAACCATGCAGAAAACTTTTTCTTCACATATTCCCCAACGTGATGAAATTCTTCATGATAAAACATGGATACTTTACAACCTCAAATAAGCCTCAACACAACAAATACCTCTTACTCTAAAGAATCAGGATTTCACCAACTGACTACGACTACGTCACAAGTTTATTGGGAGGAAAGTGTTGTAGACACTGCAAAATGCAATATAAAGGTAAATAAATTATAACTTGGCTAAAAGCAAATCTCAAGGTTCTTGGACCTCAATAAACTCTCATTTTAAAGGTTCTTCAGCTAAAGGATCCTTGATGCAGTTAGCACAATGTTATCCCACAGATAGAAACATCAGGAGGAGTTTTCCATCTATAATAAAAATTCTTAACCCTTGTGTGTGTATATATTTGTACATGGCAGGGGCCCTTTTGTCAGTCTGGTGAAGCCTAGGACTTTTTTTTAGGATAATGTTCTTAAATGCATAAAATAAATTAGATTACAAAGAAACTAACTATATTAAAATACAGTTATCAAATGTTTAAAAAAAAAACAGACCCAAGGTTAAGAATTCCTAAAAAGGAATTTGTGCTTGATCTTCTCTGTGACAGTGGCAAACATCTTTGACAGATATATCTCCCTGTGTTATTCCTCTTTCGATGTTAACGATCAGAAGTTTGACAAACAAGGTTATTTCCTCTACATCTTTCAAAGAATGTAATATAATTTTGACAGGTGAATTGGAAGCACATTTTTGGGAGACAATCTTAAGGTGACATTTTGCTCAACTGAATCTTTTTTTTTTAATTTTTAAATATGAGCAGAATGGGATCTTGTTTTCTCTACTTTCAGTCAATTATGCAATGGTAAAGATATGTTCCACACTGGAAAATAACTTGTAAAATCCTTTCTGTTCCCTTCTAATACTCTTATCAAAGATGACTTGAATACATGTTTAGATTATACTCATAAAAAGTTATATACAGGGAAAAATATTTGCTAGTTATTGATATTCTGTCAGTCATCTTACTTTAACAGTGACAAAATCCAAGATTTTTCCATGCGCACACTTGGTCTAGTCCAACTGCTTTTCCAATTTTCCTTCCTCTTCACTGACATTTCTACCTAATGCAAACTATGGAAGAAGAAAGAGGAAGAGGAGGAGGAGATGAAGAAAATATGCCATCAAATATATATTAGTGAAAAAAGAAGACAGACTGGTCATGTATCAAAAGGAAATAAAAAATCAATGAATTGCCAGGGTGCTCCACCGTGGCAAGAGAAATTAAGAGCCCCAGCACATGGGGAAGATGCCATCTGAAAAATGAGGAGAGGACATGTGCAAGAGTCATACTGGATATTTTTGTTGTTCATTCGTGTCTTCGTGATCCCATTGGACCTGTGTCCATGGAATTTTCTTTCTTTTTTTTTAACAGTACTTTTATTTTTTTTTCCAATTACATGTCAAGACACTTTTTAACATTCATTTTTATAAGATTTTAAGTTCCACATTTTCTCCCTCCCCTCCTCTTTTCCTAAATATGCAATTTCATAGAGACTATACATGTGCTATCTTGTAAAATGTACTTCCGTATTAGTCACAGTTGTGAAAGAAGAAACAGATCAAAAGGAAAAAAAAAACACGAAAAAGAATAAAGTAAGTGAAAAAAGTATGCTATGTTCTGTATTTAGAGTCCATCAGTTCTTTATCTGCATGTGGATAGCATTTTCTTTCATGGACCCTTTGTACTTGTCTTAGATGATTGTGTTGCTGAGAAGAGCTGAGTCACTCATAGTTGATCACCACACAATGTTGCTATACTATATACAATGTTTAATTGGTCTTGCTCATTTCACTTTGCATCAGTTCATATAAGTCTTTCCAGGTTTTTCTGAAACCTGTCTGCTCATTTCTTATAGAACAATAGTATTCCATTACATTCATATACCACAGCTTGTTCAGCCATTCTCCAATTGATGGGCATCCCCTCAGTTTCCAATATTTTGCCACCACAGAAAAGGCTGTTATAAATATTTTTGAACATGTAGGTCTTTTTCCCTTTTTTATGATCTCTTTGGGATACTGGCCTAGTAGTGGTATTGGTGGATTAAAGAGTATGCATAGTTTGGTTGCCCTTTGGGCATAGTTCCAAATTGCTTTTCAGAATGGTTGGATCAGTTCACTACTCTATCTACAATGCATTAGTGCTCCCATTTTCCTACATCCTCTCTAATATTTATCATTTTCCTTTTTTGTCATATTAGTCAATCTGATAGGTATGAGGTAGTACCTCAAAGTTATTTTAATTTGCATTTCTCTAATCAAAAGTAATTTAGAACACTTCTTCATATGCCTATAAGGTAGCTTTAATTTCTTCATCTGAAAACTGCCTGTTCATACGCTTTGACCATTTATCAACTGGGGAATGGCTGGTACTCTTAAAGATTGAACTCAGTTCTCTAAATATTTGAGAAATGAGGCCTTTATTAGAGATACTTGCTATAAAGACCATTTCCCAGCTTTCTTCCTAATCTTGGTTGCTTTGGTTTGCATAAAAGCTTTTTAATTTAATACAATCAAAATTTCCTATTTTACATTTCATGATGCCCTCTATCTCTTGTTTGGTCATGAATTCTTCCCCTCCCCAAAAATCTGGCAGGTAGACTACTCCTCGCTCTTCTAATATGCTTACGGTGTTATGTCTAAATCATGCACACATTTTGACCTTATTTTGGTATACTGTGTGAGATGTTAGTGTATACTTAGTTTGTGTCCTATTGTTTTCTAGTTTTCCCAGCAGTTTTTGTCAAATAGTGAGTTCTTATCCCAAAAGCTGAGGTCCTTGGTTTTATCAAACACTAGATTACTAAGGTTACTGACTACTGAATCTTGTGTGTCTAATCCAGATGTGGAGAACCTGCAGCCAGGCTAGAGGCCATATGTGGCCTTCCAGGTCCTTGGGTTCCACCTTTTGACTAAGTCTAAGTTTTACAGAACAAATCCTTTTATTAGGGGATTTGTTCTGTGAAATTTGAATTCAGTCAAAGGGCTACACTTAAGGACCTAACAGGTTTCCCACTACTGATCTGATGTATTCCACTGATAATGGGGTTTTCTTGGCAAAGATACTGGAGTGGTTTACCATTCCCTTCTCCAATGGATTAAGGGAAAGAGGTTAAATGCTTTACCCAGGGTCACATAGTCAGTATCTGAGGTCACATTTGAACTCAGGTCTTCCTGACTTCAAGCCCAGTGCTCTATCCACTGAGTCATTTAGCTACCTCCTGAAGAAAAAAAAAAATTCAGTCATGTCTGACTGTTCATGACCCCATTTTTGGGGTTTTCTTGGCAAAGATACTAGAGTGGTTCGCCATTTCCTTCTCCAGTGGATTAAGGCAAAGAGAGGTCAAATGACTTGCCCAGACTTGCCTAATAAGTCTCTGGGGCCAGATATGAACTCAAAAAGATGAATCTTCCTGACTTGAGGCCCAGCACTCTCTCCACTAAACCACTTAGCTGCCTCACAGACATGGACTATCACCCCTCCCAGGCATAAACTAATGATCTGGATCACTAGAAGGAATACCTACATTCACAACATCACTGATACATTTAAATATTTAGCCAATAGAAAGCAAATGAATTCAGAATTTAGAATTTAGAATTAAGAGAATCTCCTTTCTACATATATTTTTTTCCCTAATAAAAGAAGAAATAAAATTTGGAAAGCTAATGTTTTTCTTTTTATTACTATGTAACAAAGAGTCAGGGTGATAAATTGACAGCACAAGGAGTCCTCAGACAAGGTATGACAAATCAGGGAAGAGTTATATGTCAGAGTGGATGAGTTCAAGGTCAGGAAATCTGGGAAAACTGAAGGATTACGTAGATTCTAAAGGTCACAGTAAACAATGGATCAGAAATCTGGGTAGTCAAGGAAGGTACAAAAAATTGGGAAGAGAAGAAACAATCATGTGGGTCTGATCCTAGAAGACGGGGAGTATTCGCCCTCTGACTTGTCTGTGTTGGCCTGCATGCGCAGCCTTAGACATGCAAGTGTTTTCAAAGGGCAACTGTATCAAGAGGGAGAATCAGGGACTCACAGGTATTACTTGATTGTGCAAAGAGTATGAACAAAAAAGGCTAGGATTGCAGGGAGGCCTTAACATAATGCAACTTTCCTGGAAAGAATGGGCTTGATTTTCATCATAGTATAATGAGAGTGACCCATTTTTGCCTCAACTCTCAATTAGGCAATCTCTCTTGAAATATTCTAATGATTCCTATTAGTTTGCATTCTGATAGAGGCACAAGTCAGAATATCTGATATCTAAGAATTACAAAGCTTTTGGTTGTGCTTGAGGTTTTTCTTGGCAAAGAATACAGTGGAATGAAAGTGTTATTATCTCTACTTCTCTTTTGAAGTATGGGGAGTGTACCCCCCCCAAATGAAGCTGATGCCAGATGGTTCTACCCAACTGTTTTTCCCCCATTGAGCCTATATAGTACAATGAGCCAATAGTGAGCCTATAGCAAGCTTATATTACAATCAAAGAAAGTCCAACCCCATTTAAAAAAAAATTCTTTAAATAATGATTTTAGTGAGGGACACCATCTCTTTTTTAATCTTAAGTGAGAGTATGAAGCAGGCCAGTTTGTGTATTTCATTGAATGGAACCAGTTGTTGCCAGCTCTATGTGCTATATATTATATATACTTAACTCTGACAAAGTTGACTGTAATTGACTGGCTAAAATGAATTTAGTTGATTTAGTGGCCTCTGTCACACAGCGAGGAAAGGAAGTGTGGTGAAGTGGATAGATAGCTGGCGTTGGAGTCAGGAACATCATAGATTTAGAGCCAGAAGGAACTGGGAAGACCAGTCCAGTCCCTTCATTTTTACAGGTGAAATAAAAAGAGTTTCATCTAGGTAGTACATAAAAGAAGCAATGGTTTTAACATTTATGAAATCAGAGGTTGTCTGACCTCCCTCCCAAAAAAAAAAAATACACAACTACAGTATACACAGCACTAGGCTTGGGCCAAATCTCTAAACTAGTTCCTGAATTCAATTTACATATCAACTTAGAACAGACTTTCCTTCTTCTCCGTGTGAAGAATCTGAATAGGTTCTCACAGAGCTTCTAGGCTTTAAAAAAAAAAGTGGGTAAGGAAAAGTGGTATATTCTAACTCCAATGTAGTAAATTTCCTTTATATCTCTGATTGAAAAAATAAAATTCACTTGTTTAGTATAAGTACAAAGTATGTTTTTAGACTGCATCCTTCCAAGTTCTTTCAGAAGCAAGGGTATAAAAATTGCAGGGCAGTAGAGGACCAGAGTTTCAAGGTTTAAAAAAAAAAACTGTACTTTCTAACGATTGCATTGTTAACTCCAGGAGAAAACCACAATCTGTTCTGTTATCATGACACTTTCATCAGGGCCTTGTCCATTATGACCTTTGACCACAAAAAAGGTTTGGAAAGTACATCTCTATAGTGAAATTAGTATCTATAGATGGATCTTCCCATTATATTTATGGCATTCTAGAAATAGACTTTAGGTCTCTGCCCCCAAGATCATTTATGAGGGTGTCTCATTCTGGCCAATTTGTAGAGGTGTTCCATTGCAGCAGTCCTGTAAATACTTTTTTTTGAAGGATTTTAAAACAAGCTCCTCAGTGCGTGTTACACTGAGTTTTGAACCAGACTCCATGTAACTTGAATTCCGGGAGCTATAACTGCAAATAGAAAGCCTTTTTTTTCCCTTGGCCTATTAGTTTGTTCTCCTAGAGACTTCAGCCTTGTGCCCAAGTAGGTAATAAGTCTCTGAAAGGCCATACTTAAAAGTTGCTAAGCACTATGAAACTTTCTACTTAATGGTTTCTGAAGGAGAATACTGTTTAGCAGAAGGAGTTGGAGGAGAAAGACTTGAGTAAGGAGGAAGAAATTGAGAAGGTGATTCAGAGAGTTTTGAGTTTCTGAAGATGGCCAGAGATTGAATCTGGGGAAGAGAAATTTGGGAGAACTTGAGGAAAAGTTGAAGGATAGTGACTCAAGCTGAAGGAGGAGAAGGTTTAGTCATAAGGATGATTACATCTAAAGGAAAAAAATGAGTTGAGGAAAACTAAAGTAAAAGTCAAGGAGAAAAAAAAGTAGTTGATACAAAGCAGTAAATAAGAATAGATAAAGTAAAACTGCTAAGAAAACGTAAGAGGTTTGTGAGCGAAGGGAAAGGAAGTTGGGTGTGTTGTCAATTGGTCCTTAAAAAAAAGGGAAGGGAAACTGGTGGCCCTCAAGTTGTTAAGAGGTGATAAAAGGGTATAAAGAAGTAGGGAAGGGGCAAAAGTGTAAATTGAGACAAAGAGGCATATGGTGTTAATGAAGTGCTAATGAGGCAAGTGATAAACACCAGTAATTGGAAAGAGAAGAACTGAGGACCTTACTAGCAGTAAGAATGGAGAACAGGAGAGATTGTGAAGTGATTGACATTTAGTGAGTTTAGTTTTCTATTTCTGCCACAGCCAGGTGTTACCAAGATTGCTATCTATCTATGTTCCAAGAACAGGCTGGTCTCCCTCCTAAAGGAGAAGGGGCTCACTCCAGGTCATCAGAGACAATGAGGTGCTCCTAAAAATAATCATAATGACTGGCTTCAGTTGGTAGGAGGGTGGGGAAACGTAGTTTAAAGAGGCAGAGGGAAACTTGATCTGTGTCTGAAGACTGGAGTGGAGAAATGGCACAAAGAGGAGGAAAGTGAGGACAACTGTACACTTGTAACTACACACACACACACACACACACACACACATACACGGCATTTCTTGAAGAGGAGGGAGCTAGATACTCTGAGGAAGAAGCAGCTGCTTGCCCTCCAATAAATATTTAAGGTGTTGTTGATTGTTCAATCCATAGGTGTTGTTAGATAAGGGCTGAAGAAGAAAAAATAAAAAGGAAAATAATGATGTTTGGTGACATCTTGCTCTGAGCATATTGAGGCAGTTCTTTGCTTATCTGCACTGTCAAAAACAAACAACAAACAAATAAACAAAAAAAAAAAAACAGCTCAAATCCCAGATTTCTTTAGAGGCAGCTAGGTGGTATAATGGATAGAGCACTGTGCCACAACTCATAGCTGTATGAGCATGGCCAAATCACTTAACCTGTTTGCCTTAGTTTCCCCAACTATGAAATGATGATAATAGCACCTACCTCCCAGGGTTGTTGTGAGGACCAAATGAGAAAAAATGCTTAGCAAAGTACCTGGTACTTTGTAGGTACTCAATAAATGTCCCTCTCTCCCTCAGCTCTCTTCCTTCTTCCTTTCCTTGCTTCTTTCTTTCTTTACTCCCTCCAACTTTAGAATCCTCTGATGGAAGTGCTACTCTCCTCTAAGAAGGGTGCACTTACAGAAATTACCAACTCCTGGGTAATTGTCACCAGACCCACAAACTGGCCAACTCATGAGGAAGTTACCAAGGCTGGAAATGCCCGTTTCTCAGTATCACTTTCCATTGGCCTCTGCTCAGGGAAGGAAACAAAGGCAAAAGGCAGTCAGGGACTCAAAGCCCCATGCTAAGCTTACCTAGTCAAGCTTGTTTCCTGATGTTATGTGCTGGAAGTACAGGCTGCCATTGCCACTGCAGATGGAGAGGAAGAGAAATCCTTCTCACCCTCCTTGCTGGTTGTTGTTTGTCCTACATACTCGAAGAGGACCAATGACATCACAATTTTGTGTCAACTGTGGTTGATCAGTCCCATATGAGCTCAGAAGGCTCTACCACAGGTTGGGCACAAATAGGCTGTTTGAACATTTGGGATGGTGATGTCTTTAGATCTGGACATCTCACCTTTCCTTAGAGCTGCTGTGATTCTGCTTTGCTCATAAAGCACAGCACCTTCTTTGATGCGGGCATGCCATGTTGGACAATCCTGTGCCAGTGTCTTCCGTGTCTCACAATTAATACCAAAGTTCTTCAGAGAGACCTTGAGAGCATCCTCCTATCTCTTTCTGATCTCCATGTGAGCACTTGCTTTGTGTGAGTTTTTTCCTTAAGATAGTCTTTTAGGTAAACATATGGTTAACTTTCAGGCTATGTGGCCAGCCCATCAAAGTTAAACTGTCTACAGTAGAGTTGGAACGCTTGGCAGTTCAGTTCGAGACAGGACCTCAGTATCTCATAACTGATCTTGCCAGCTGACCTTCACAGTCTTCCTAAGACAATTCAAATGGAAGCAGTTCAACTTTCTGAGCTAGCTCTGGCAATGCATGCATCAACCTCATCATCTATGTGAACATGCCTGGAAAGTATACTGCCAGGGTAAGTGAATTTATCCACAGCATTCAAAATTCCTGTCTATTCCTTGCTGGTAGTTCAAAGGAGAAAAAAGCAGTGAGAGTCCCAAGTGAGAAGTCAAGCAGCTTTACAGACCAGAGAGGAAGCGGGCCTTCCTATCAAGAAACTGTCCTTGCTGATGCATGGTCACCAACATCTTCAGCATTGGTCTCCATTCCAGGCCCAGGGGTGTCATTCCAACAAGGAGCGTGTTGCTCATTTGTGAGTTAGGCACATCCAGCTCCAAAGGAAGTGTCCCTTTCCCTTTAATAACCTCAAGTGAATGTAGAGACTCAAGAAGGAGTCCCCTTGATAAAACTGCTGCTGCAAACTGAAAAGGATGAAAAAGAAGAAAATTGCTTATGGAAGTCCACCAGAAAATGGCTATAATATCGTATGAGAAAGGGCAACGGAGACACCGCAGAAGTTCACAGGAAACAAAATCTGAAACGTCTATCTATAAATATCCAAAATTCAGGCAACAGTTAAGATGAACTAGAAGTCCTTAACCAAGGGGCAATTTTGACCTCTTAGATTTCCCTGAGGTTTCCCTAGCAGGATGAGATATGGGTATGGGTATATGCTTTATTCAAAAGAAATGACAGGTAAGGGCGAAGATGGAATAGCAAGTCAAATCAACAAGTATTTACTAAGCACCAACTGTGTGCCTGGCACTGTGGTAAGCTCTGGAGATTAAAAAAAAAAAAGTCAAAACATCCCCTGACCTAAAAGAGTTTACAACCTAATGGGGAAGAGAACATGCAAACAATATGTACAAACAGGATTTGTATAGGACAAACAGAAGCTTATCTAAGAAGGAAATCACTAGTATTAAGGGAATAGGGAAAATAGCATTATATAATAATGGAGGCATAATTTTTTATTAATAGGACTTATTTTGTTTTGTTTTTTGCTTTGTAAATTGTATTGATCTTTTGTTTTTCACATAACTTTCATTTTCCTCCCTTTCCCCAACCAAGAAAACCATTCCTTATAACAGAAGAATAAAAAGGAAAAAGAAAAAAGAAAAAAGAAAAAAAATAATTCAGTAAAAGTAACCAGCACGTTAATGAGTCCTGACAGTACATACAACATTCCATAACAGCTTATGGGTTTTTCTTTTTCTTTTTTTCACTAACAAGTGTCTCTGATTTTAAAAGAGTAATATTTGGACTTCCAGAATGATGCAGCCATCTCTTATCTATTCAGAGACAGGACTTCAGAGCTTCTCCCTGAAATGACTGTCTTAGAGAGGAGAAACAGCATTCAAAGTGTCTTGTTTAAATGATTGTCATAGAGAGAGAATAACACCTAAGAATTCAACATATAAAAGAGAAAAAAGGCTTGGAAATACTTACTCACTTGGCTAAATTTATCAACAATTAGGTTTATTCCAGGGAACAATACATAAGAGTAAATGTCGGATGCAACATGTGCTTTTCACAGATGCTTTTAAGAAAAGGGATGATTGTAATGAGGCCTCTTTCTTTAGCAGTGACTATCTGCAAAACCTTAGGACCAAGTGGGCCTAGAATGTGAAGGCAGGAAAAACAATGGTGGATTGCTGGGGTAAAAAAAAAAAAAAAAAAAAAAAGATAATATGAGAACAGAGAGAGGTTTGAATTCAGGCTTCAATTTTTTCCCTTGCATTATTGAGAATTTGACATCACGTAAAATAATTTACATGGGACTTGCTTGAGTACTTCATATGATACTCCATCTCCAATTTTTACACCTTGGCCTGATTATCCCCAAGACTGGAATATACTCCCATAGTACCTCTGTCTTTTGGAATTCCTTGTTTCCTTCAAAACTCTGTCTTCTAAAGGAAGCTTTCCTGATCTCTCTCCGATGTCTAGTGCTCCCCTTGCCCATATTTTACCTTCTGTTTATTTTATAATGGGCTCTGATACATGCAGACCCCATCAGTTCGCTAAGCTGATGTAACTTCTCCAAGTGTTGGACACTGAGGAGCTGCGCCCATAACCTTCCTCTTTTCTCCCCCTTCATTTGTTAGGTAACAGTCAAGGAGCTGTTTCTGAACCTGGTATATAATTAGAATATATTGAGGCAACTAGGTGGTGCAGTGGATAGAGCACCAGCCCTGAAGTCAAGAGGACCTGAATTCAAATCCAGGCTCAGACCAAACACATGACACTTACTAGTTGTGTGACCCTGGGCAAGTCACTTAACCCCAATTGCCTAATTAAAAAAAAAAGAATATGTTGCCAACAGGTGGTGATGTTATCTTATGAACGTGTGTATGACTGCTGTCCATCTTGCTGTTACCTAACAATGACACTGTCATATTTAAAACTGTATTGTACTGACTAAAATCAGGCTCAAAGTCAATTCCAGGGTCACTCATGATAACATCTTCAAAAGTGAGGGCTACTATGAGGAAAGGAGTTTATTGGAGGTAGGGCAAGGTAAGCAGGAGATGTTGAGAAACTTAGGACAAGATAAGATCCACTGGGACATGATGGTTGGCATCAAGTTGGTCCAGCAGTAGAAAACAGGTGGGTGTCCTGGCAGGTGACTGTACTAGTGGGCAGATGGAGCACGCCATTGGGGAATTTGGAAGTAGACAATAGGCAGACATATTCGGAAAGACTCGGGGTTGACATCCGTTGTGTCTGACAGCCTTCCTGGCTTGCTTCAAGAATCAAACTCCCATCTTCTACAAAGGCCTCTCCCAGTTTCCTCAGGTGCTGTGGCCTCTCCCTCTAGGATTATCTTCTAACTATCCTAAATATTTCTCATAAGTACTTATTTATGTATGTGTGGTCTCCCCTGATAGACTATGAGCTCCTTGAGGGCAGGGGCTGTTTTTGCCTTTCTTTGTATCCCAGGGCTTAGCATAATGCCTGGAACATACAAAGTGCTTTACAAATGCTTTTTGATTGACTAATTGATTGATTGGCTAATAGTAGATTGAGAGATCTAATAGGTTTTAGGATCAGTACTTACTTCAAATAAGCCTGGATGGATCTGACACATCTCACTAAAATGGATATTCCCTCAAATTGTGAGTATTGCCACCCATTCATTCATTTTTCTTGTGTGACTCTCATCTATGTCTTCAAATCAATCACAGTGGAGCTTCTCTGGTTCCCTGACATTGTGTGCTACCACTGGAGCACACAGGCTACCCATTAGTTATCTTTGCATATACCTACATGACTGGACACCTTCTTCTCTAGTAGTACATCTCAAAATATGATGACATGCTGCTAAAGAGGCAGCTAGATGGATAGAGCTCTGAGCCTGGAGTCAGGAAGACCTGAGTTCAAATCTGACCTCAGAAACTTAACTAGCTGGGTCATCCTGAGCAACCGAAGTTTGCCTCCAACACCAAAATGGCGGCAATTACAGGTTCTACTTCACAGAGTTGCTGTGAGGATCAAATGAAATATTTGTAAAGTGCTTAGTACAGAGCCTAGCAAATAGCAGGCACTATATAAATGCTTATTCCCTTTCCCTTCCCCCTGCTACTTTATCAGTAATATGCTGTAACTAATTCATGCTTGTCATATACTTTTTCATTACATAGCCATATAACAGCTCTGAATAAGACAGCAGGCTCTAAGCAGGTTAGTGATGGTGAGAAGACAGGGACTCCAGTATGAAAGGGATGAGACAGGGATTCAGTTATTATAAGTGGAATACAAGGTTTTTTTGTCACAAGGTAAAGGGAAAATAAGAGTTTAATTGCTGGAACTGGATAAGAGATCATAGCAAGTCTACTGACTAGAACTTCTAAGCATAGAAAATGAAATTCCAATTAAAAGAATTCACAAATTCCTTCTAGGAAAAAAAAAAAAAACAAAACAAGAAGCAAAAAACACCTAAGGTTGCAAACTCTAAGCCACATAGTTAAATTTAACAAATCAATTCAGAAACAAGTTCTACAAACCATCAGAAGACAGACCTTCCAATACAAAAGACAGGACATTTTAATAACTCAAGACTATTTCACACCCACTAGAAAAAGGAAGGAATGGAATACTGTGTTCCGAAAAGCATTGGAGCTCAGGATGCAGCCCAGGGTGACCTATCCTGCAAATCTGAGCTTAACCATGCAGGACAAAAGAGCGACATTAATAATAAAGAAGAGTCTGAAATATATTTTAGAAAAAAAACCAGAACTGAAGAGATTATTTGCCTCCTTAACAGCCCAAACAACAGAAATGCAGGAGGAATGAATAAACACAGCAGGCAAGGACAGTACAGCAACAGAGTGAAACCAGAGACAAGGGTAAAGGTAACAGTGAATAAGCAGACGGGGGTATTATGGACAGAATCTGGTAACAGCCTGCCTAGAAGTGAAGGATTCTGTTGTGGGACTACATTACATCATGGGAGGGAGGGTACATAAAAGTGTGTTGGAGCGGAGGGGGGAGATAGGGTGGTAAAGAGGAATGAGTGATGTGCCAGGGTCAAATCAAGGGCTAGCAATAAGGGGAAGGTGACCTCTGTGGTCTCAAAAAGAGACTACATAGGAATAGGTGAGGGAGTGATACTAAAAAGTGGGGGGGGAGGGGGAAGGAAGGAGGTCTTACTTTGAAAGTGAGAGAGATTTTACTAATGGATGTTCCCATGGGTGAAAAAAGATGGTGAGTGAAGGGAAATAAGGATCTTACACTAGATGAGGCTGGGGAATTTGGTGCTTGAAAAATCTAGTCCTGGGAAGTTGGGCAAGGGGAAAGTGGGAAAGGGGTACAAAAAATAAAATTTAAAAACTAAGGAGCAGGATTAGCTGGAGGATAGAAGAAGGGGGAATTTAAAATTTAAAAACTAAGGAGCAGGATTAGCTGGAGGATAGAAGAAGGGGGAATATCATACATGAAGAAGAGATGAAGGGTAAGAGGAACAAAGCCACTTTAAAAAAGTATCAAAGTAACTGAAGGGACATGATATTATGTCTACAGAAGAAGAGAGAACTTGAAACTGAAAAGCCTCTGCACAGACAAAATTAATGCACCTAGGATAAGAAAAGAAGTCATTGAATGGGGGGAAAATTTGGTACCAAAATTATCTAATAAGGGTTTGGTATCAAAGATATAAACTATACAAACTAAACTAAACAAATTAAACATATATACATATAAGCTATACATATAGTTTATACATACATGAGTATATATGACTAATAGCCATTCTCCAAATGATAAATGGTCAAAGGATATGAACAAATATTTCTCAAAAGACAAAATGCAAAGTATTCATAACCACACGAAAAAGTGCTCCAAATCACTACTAACAAGAAAAATGTAAATCAACCAACACAGGGGCTTCACGTCATACCCTACAAATTCACAAAAATAACAAACAAACAAACAAAAAAAAACAATAGTCAGTGTTGAAGGGGTTATGGAAAGACAGAAACTAATACATTGTTGGTAGAACTGTGAAATGGTACAACTACTTTGGAAAGCAATTTGGAATTATGCAAACAAAGTGGACTAAAATGTCCATCCATATTCTTTGAACCAGAGACTCCATTGCTGGGCTTATACTCCAAGGAAGCCACTGACAAGGGGAAAAATAAGTCCCCACGTACTCCAAAATATTTGCACAGAATTTTTTATGATAGCTAAGAATTGAAAATGAAGTAGATGTCCATCACTTGGGGAATGGTGAAACAAATTGTGGTACATGAATGTAATGGAATATTACTGTTCTGTAAGAAATACACAGAAGCATGGAAAGATCAATAAGAACTGATGGAAAATAAAGTAAATGAAGACAAGAAAACAATATACACAGTGACTACAACAACATAAATGGAAAGGATGATGACACATCAAAAATCAAAAGTAAATGTAACAAAATTATAAAGATGAAGAGGGACTTGAATGAAGAAACAGGAGAGTACTCCACTAATTTACACCTTTGTGGGGGCAGAAGGTCCAGAAGTGTTACAAATTGGGCTTTCTCAATGTATGAATTAGCTGTACTGACTGTGAGGGTTAGGAGAAGGGATATTATTATAATATAAGAAACACAAAATATTAATAGAAACTTATTTTTTTTAAATGGCATTGCATAAAGCCCTGGACCTAGAGTAAGGAAGACCTAAATTCCAATCTAGACTCAGACACTTCCAAGTTAAGCAAGTTACTTAAGCTCTAGTTGCCTCAGTTCCCTCATCTGCAAAATGGGAATGATAACAGCACTTATCTCTCAGGGTTGTTGTGTGGATCAGATGAGATAATATTGTAATGCACTTAGCACAGGGTCTGGTACATAGTAAGCGCTTATATAACTGTTAGCTATTATTAGTACTACTATTTGATAAGAAGTTGTTAAGCTCTGAATCCCCAGGTCCTTTATTTTCTCAATTTGGTTCCATCTATAGATGGGTGATGAGTAAGTGGGCCTACCAATGGGGATTGGAAGGAGTAAGTGACAAGGAACCAGGCAACTGTTACACTCTAGATGAAATTATTCACATTTACTGGAACTGGATTATGATTAAACTTCATAGATTTTAGACTGCTTACTGTCTATTGATTACACTACCAAAAAATTATCTTGGCAGTTTAGCTCCAGTTTGACCAATTTAGGCAATGACACATTGTAGGCACCGAATAGAAACCAAAGAAAGTGCTTGAAACATAAGTGAGGTTTTTAGAAATAACCAATCCAATTCAACAAGCATTTATTAAGTCTCTATTACATGCAAGGAACTATAGATATTCCCTATTAAATGTGTGTTGTCAGCTAAACATGTAATTTATTTTTTAAAAAGTGTATTTTTTTTCTGTTCTATAAGTTGGCTTTTAACTATGATATACTGCGATACCATATCAACTGACACTGAATCAACAAAACTGAAAGTCATAACAATTACATGATTTTTTCTTTCATTTCCAGTGAGATTTCCTAATAAGCTAGAGGAAAAATAAATTCCAGTTTGTTCTGTTCTATTAAGCACACTACTTATTACTTGTGTGACCTTGGCCAAGTTGCTTCATCTCTCGATCGCAGGTTCCTCATCTGTTAATGAGGACTTTAAGACAAGATCCTTCCTTTTAGCTCTAAGTCTTACATATATTATATTTTACATCAAGCTTATTTACTAATAATCTCATATTCCTCATTTTTTTTCATATTCCAGGTACTAGCAATTAGGATACAGGATTAAATTAGAAGCAATGAGGTTATTGGCTATGTCTCCACTTGCACAGCTGATTTGACTATTCTACTAACCAGTTATTTTAAAGTAGTCAAATAAGGTAAAATAACTGGAGGAGCCATGCAATTAAAAATACCTTGCCTTTCTGAAACATGTTAGGGCTTATAATATACATTATCGTATCCATTATCTTTTGCATATGTTATTACATACATACTCTTGGAAATGAAACGAAAAAACTCTAGGATACTAAGTAATATTTTCATTATTCCTTTTCTTATAAGGCAATGGCTTCAGAAGGAAAGTTAGGAAAGTGAACAGCTAGTTAAGATGTTATCTAAGAATAAGATTTATCTTCCTTTTCTGGGCCATGGCTTTTCATCAGTCAATAAACATTTGTTAAGTGCCTACTATGTGCCAGGCATTGTTATGTGCTAGCATTACAAAAAAAAGGCAAAAAAATGATCCATGATTTTGAGGAGCTCACAATCTAATAAGGAAAACAAGTGCAAACACTATGCAAACAAGCTACATCTGGGATAAATTGGAATTAATTAATCAATAGAAGGGAGGCACTAGAATTAAGGGGGTTCAGAAAAGGTTTCCTGTGGAAAGTGAGATTTTAGCCAGTAGTTGAGGGAAACCAGGAGGTAGAGGTGAGGAAGAAGAGCATTTCAAGAATGGGAGACAGCCAGAGAATGTACTGAGAAGGATGAATGTCTTGTGCCAGGAATAGCAAAGAGGTCACTGTCACTAGATTACAGAGTTACATGATGGTGAAGGAGAAGGGGAAGGGAGGGCTGTAAGGTAAAAGAAGACTTAGAAAGCTTTGGGGAAGGGGAGGTAGTTGTGAAATCCTTCAAACAGAGGATTTTATTTTTGATTCTAGAAGTGATAGGGAGCCACTGGAGATTGCTAAGTAGGAGCGTGAGATGGTCAGATTAATATATATTATACTATGTTATGGAAATGCTTTTTTTATTCCATAAATTAAAAATTAAATAAATAAAAATTAAATATAAATACATATACATACACATATAGACATATATGAATGAATGGCAGGTGCCAGGCCAGGGATGCTCTATACCAAATAGGGGCTAGAAAAATATACTTGCCTAGAGTCTTGAAATTGAAAAGGAAAGGAGAAAGAGAATATAGAGTAGCCCCAATCTAAAAAAAAAAATCAATAAAAATGCCAAAAAATTCACAAAAGACAAAAATGTAAGAAAAGAGCTAGAAATAAAATCTGTAGCCTCAGATGTATATATAGAAATGCACAAAATATCAGTAAAAAACAAACAAACAAACACAAAAATGAAAGGTAAACTAGAAATTCCAACACAAGGAGGCAAACTGGATATCACAGGTATTATTACGACTTGATGGGAAGGGACCCACAGTAGAAATACTGCTCTGAAAGGGGAAAATTTATTCAGAAGGAACAGAAGAGATAAAAGGAAGAGAAAGGAAAAGAATCAGATATTTGGAAGATACACCCCTGTGAGGAAATTGAGGAACCAGAGTAGGAGAACATGGCAGACAGCATCTGAGTAAAGATAACTGAGGCAGAAATAACCATGATGTTGTTATCCCAGTATAATACTAACCATCCGGATATAAAGAAGAATTTGGGAAATAAATATCAAGTCGTGGAGGTATGGCATAGTTGAGACAGAAGACTTCAGTTATTCAGACATTTTACTGGCACTCTCTCTGCCAAAAGAAAAACAGTCACAATTCCTTCATTTCCCTTAATGATAAGTTCATTTGTGAAAAGGTGGAGGGAATCTTTATTCTGCAACTGATTATAAGGGAGAATAGATTGTTGAAGTAGCAATACCAGATGGCTTAGGATGAAGTAACCAGTCCATCTTACAATCTGTGATACAAAAAAAGGAGAGAAAAATCAGGTGGAAAACCATGTTTATCAACCAACTGATATGCACTCTATACTGGTATTGCCGATTTCAAGGGGCTCAGGAAAGATATATGTAGGATCTCATGGACTAAATTTCTATATATGAAATCAGAACAGGAGGGATAAGACTAATTCAAGAATAAGATCCTGAAGATACAAAGAGAAATACCCTAAAAATTCATCTGGCCCTAGTGACTTCAATTCATCAGACTATATGTTTACTTCTAATTATTATAAATACAATGATGGCACCAGCATGGCTACATCAAAAATTAGGTCCCCTTGTAAGACTCACCTGATTTCTTTTACTGGCAGTACAAAATTACTGGCAAACCAGGTGAATGCTTTTGATGGTTTATTTTTATTTTAGCAAAGCAACTGAAAAGACTGCTATTCTTATGGCTAAGATGGAGACACGTGGGGTAGACACTAGTATAGGATAGAAAGAAACAACCATTTCTAGCTCTTGGTATGTGACAAGCATTGGAGATAGATACAAATAAAAGCAAAAAGATAAACAGTCCCTGCCATGAAGATGCTTACATTCTAATGGGAGAAGCCAGAGCACAAAAGGAAGATGAAAATGGGGCGGGAGAGGAAGAAGGTACCTGTGTCTGAAATAGACACAGCCTGAGCCCTCCACACAATGGAGCCGGTGGGAGGAACTGACCAATGGGAGAAGGGGGCAGGCCTTGCAGAGGGATGTTCCATGTTTAGAAGGCCATGGGGGTGGTTGGATGTCCTTGGTTCTGAGGGAAGTCTGGGAGGCAGCAACAAAGCTGGAAGGGGAGGAATTACAATTAGATGGATTGAGAACTGTTTGAAGGGCTGAACTCCAAAACTTAACGAATGGTTCCATAGATATTTATTTGGAAGGAGCCGTCTAGCAAAGTAGTCCCAGGGAATTGGCCTAGGCCTTGTGCCATTTAATTCTTTCATCAACAGGATTATTGTAAGGTGCAAATGAGATAATAGTTAAAAATTGCTAACATAGTGATATATAGGGCATAATAATATAATCATTATAATAATATAATTTAATATTAACATATTAATATACATAATGTAGGTATATATAATGAAAACAAATGATAATTAGTATGTAGTAACAGTATATATAATACAGTAAAATGTGGGTTATAATAATATAATTGTGTTATATATGCAATGTATTACATATAATATATTAGTATGTTACATAGATTGCATCATATTTTGTGTTATATTTAATTGTATATATTATGTATATTATATGTAATATATTGTATTATATACTATATTACACAGAAACTATAACCTACATTTATATTACATGTTATTATTATATCATAACCTACATAATAATTATCATTATCATTTGTTTGTTTATTTTTGTATCCCTAGGCAGCCAGCACAGTGCCCCGTACTAAAGTACTTAATAATTTCTATTCATTGGTTAATTGGTTAAAGCTATGGAATGGGTTGCTCCAGAAGGCAGGAGTACCCGTTCAGTAGAGGTCTTCATTCAAAGGCTGGACCACCATTTGTCGGGCATGCTACAGAATAAATTCAAATACAGATAGTGCTGGATGGCCTCTGATCTCCATTCCAATCCTTAAAAAGTGTAGGTGTGTGTATTTAAATTTTATTTATTTATAATAAACTTAAGAAATGAAACAAGCATTTCCATAACGGAGTAGAATAGAAAAAAGGATGATTGTACATGAAACTGCAAATCTATTATATACAACTTGCTCTTCCTTATAAATATATAACAAAATTGTCGTGTAACTTTTTTCTTTTCTTCTAAAGGGCCCACCTACCCTAGGGAAAGGATAGTTGGTTCTGAATCCAGATTCATTTGAAAGCACAAACCAAAATGCAAAGCCATGTGTGTCTTCATAGTGTGTGTTCAGAACAAAATCCGATGGGTATAGACAGAAGCAGGAAACCAGTCGTCGAGCTAGATTCATTCTAGAGTCCTCATTCACTCTCACTCCTTCCCCCGCCTCCTCCCACCATATCCAAGCTACGCCAAGGCTTGTCGATTCCACCTTTGCAACATCGCTAATACACCCCCTTCTCTCCTCGGGCACTGCCACCTCTCTCTAGTTCATGCCTTCATCACCTTACTCTTGGACTATTGCAACAGCCTGCTGGTGGGTCTGCCTGCCTCAAGTTTCTCCCCACTACAATCTGTCCTCCATTCAGCCATCAAAGTGACTTTCCTGGAGCACAGGTCCAATCATGTCATCTCCCACTCCCCTCCCCTCCTTCACCTCAATAAACTCCAGTGGCTCCCTAGCCACCTCCTACCTTCTCAGTCTTCTTACACCTTACTTCTCAACACCTGCTCTTTGATCCAGTGACACTGGCCTCCAGCCAGATCCCCAAACAAGACACTTCATCTCTCAGCTCTGGGCATTCTTTCTGGATCATTCCCTGCCTGGAACCTTCTCCCTCCTCCACTCTGACTACTGACCTCTCTGGCTTCCTTTGAGTCCCAGCTAAAATCCCTTCTGCAGGAAGACTTCCCCAACCCCTCTTAATTCCTGTGCCTTCCCTTTATTAATTATTCCTTATATATCCTGTATGTAACTTGCTTTCTATATTTTTGTTTGCATGTTGTTTCCTCCATTAAATTATGAGCTCCTTCAGGGCAGGGACTGTTTTTTGCCCTTTTTTTTTTTTTTTTTAAGATATCCCTAACTGCTTAGCGTAGAGCCTTGAACATAGTAGGAACTATTGTTGTCATTTCAGTCTTGTCCAGCTCTTCATGATCCTATTTAGGGTTTTCTTGGCAAAGATTGGAGTGGTTTGCCATTTTCTTCTCTGGCTCATTTTACAGATGAGGAAACTAAGGAAAACTGGATTGAATTATTTGCCCAAGGTCACATAACTAATAAATGTCTGAGACCAGATTTGAACTCAGAAAGATGAATCTTCCTGACTTCAGGCCTGGCACTCTATCCACTGTGCCTTAATAAATGTTTATTGATTTATTGATTCAGTATTGGATCAGAAGAGAAAGTATACTGAGTATCAGAGTGCAAGCTACTTATGTGACTTTATTTGTTTCTCCAGAACTTTAACCTTTTAGGTTGGCTGACTGTTCCCCACCCCTGTCTTAAACCAATGCATCAGCATAATTACAGATGGGGACCACTGTGTCAGTAGGGTCACTTGGAATCTTTCTACTCATCTGCTCCTTTCTGCCTGCTCAGATCTTTTGGACTCTGGCCCTGACGGGGTATGGGTTCAACTTGAGACCTTTGCCCCTTTCTCCAGAAAGAATTTGGCTCCCATTTGTCTGTGGGCCCCAGAGGGCCCTTATACTTCATTCAACTGACCTTTCCTTATCTCTTATTCTTATTCTGATCTTTCCTTGTCTGTCTAAGAAGCCAGTCCTTGCAATCCCAAGGAATAAGGCTAGTCTTTGATCCCACCTTTGATCTTATCAACCTCTTCCTTCCAGTTCTTTGTTACCCTGATAAAAGCCTAGTCTTTCATTGTCTATTCCTGGGTGACCCTATCCAGATACTCTCATTCTCCCTAAACTCTTCCCCCAGTCACCCAGCTCTGCTTCCCAGCCACTCCTCTGGTCACCCAAAATTACTTGAGTGTATATAAGTTCCACCCTAGCCCCCATTTAAATGCTTAGACTTTCTCATGCCCGCTCATCTTTATGGGCGTCACTAATGTTCAGATGCCTTAAGAGTCTGGCCTGTATGGTTTATCTCTAATAAACTTCTTCTCTGACTGAAAGAAGATTTGGGTTTAATTCATTCAGGCAGAGCCCATGTGTCATGATGTCGGGGTCCCAGCACCCCTAACCTCTAGATCTCATCAGCCCAACCAACCTGCTATTCCAGGTCAGGTCTTATCTCCAAGGCCTTGAAGTCTTCTTCTAACTTTCAGGATGCCCATGCCTTTGTATTTATTAACTGACCTCCTTGCCATGACCCCTTGCTGTCCAGATTCTTACAATCTGTCAGAACTCTCTCATTGCAGTAGACTTTTGGTACTGGTTTTTCCTGACATGTGCTACTGCTGAAGTCCCCATATTGACGCTGAGAAAATTAGATCACTGTTGTTGAGAAGGGTTTTGTTCTTTTTGTACCTGCTCAAGTATCCCTCACTTTCAATCAGTTTTTCTCCCTGTGGGCTTCCAAATGGTGACTTATGTTCTCACAGACAGCACACAGTGACACTGGATAGGGAATAAATGTCTCATGAACTTTTCAGTGCCCATTACCCTTAACATCCATCCTGGTTTTGTTTTATTTGTTTGTTTGGTAGTTTTTGGAAATAAGAGAAAGAATGAGAAGGGGTGGGGTGGAGAGCAGAGGAGCCAAGCAAGCCTATACATAAGCAGAAGTGGCTTTCTAAATGAAATATTTTTTGAAGTTTTCCAGGAGGCATCAGCAGCTTGTTAAATATTAAGCACAGAAATCTCCATCGGACTGTTATATAAGTATCACAAGGGGGAGAAAAGACTGGTTTTACAGTCTCTGACATGGTGGGAGGGGGATAAGGGGCCACAGAGCTAGTATAATTTATCAGTAAAAACAGTGGCTTCTAGCAAAAGGTTCACAGATGCTGCCTTCTAATTAAAATTTTTTAATTTTCTGATACAATTTTACAAGCTCTATACCTGCAAATAAATGTTTCTCACCACATGATCCTGCCAAATACACTGTGCAGGGAAAAACGAGGGCAGCTTCAAATAGCAAAAACCCCACGATGTACTCCTGGATCGTCTACTTTTTGTTGCCAAAAATCAAAGAAGGGGAAATTAAATTAAAATAAAACACTAGGTGTCCTGTATCTTTTTCAAAGTTGTCTGAGTTAGAAAATTAGATTGTATTCTTTAAGATGGCAGAAATCGTTATTATAAGCAGTCTGTGTTGCTAAGAAGAAACAAGGAATCAGTAAAGCTAGAAGAACCAGACATCGTTTTCCTTCAATAACTGTGTCTTTAGTGGGGCTTTCAAGCTTCCCCTGAGAGGGGACCTTCAGATAAAGAGGGCAGTCTGGGGAGTGAGCAGTAGGTCTGTGGGGGAGTTTTAGGAGAAAGCCTGGAAAGAGCTGACAGTGAGATTTAGGGTGGGCATAAGTGGGATAGAAGAAAGACATAGAGCCCCACTTTGGAAGACATATCTCATAAGCTGGACTGCCCCACGTTGGCGGTTTCTTGCTCCTCATAAATTTTTTTTTTAAATGGTAAAGTCAAGGGGGGACACATTATAAAACCATCACACTTAATTCCATTAAAATTATTTTTTTGAGTCGAGCAACACAATTCTAAACTGAAAGAAGCTTAAAAATTATAGGGTTGGAACAACGTTAGAGATCAGATATTCAGTTTCCCAGAGGACAGGAAGAACAATGTAACAATAACAACAATGCTAACAAATCACATTTGTATAGCACTTCCAAGAGCTCTTCAAAAAAGCAAACATTCAGGCGTATGGCACGGTGAAAAGTTTGCTCCATTTGGAGTCAGAGGCACTGGTTTCAAATTCTGGCTCTGGTATTTTGTGTCCTGGGGCAGGTTGCTTGCTCCCTGGGCCTTCATTTCCCCATCTCTAAAATGAGACAGTGAGTCTAGATGGTGGCTAAGGTTCCATCCAGCTCTAAATCGATGATTCTCTGTTTCTCTGAAGGCTTGCGTTGTCAGTGGAGCACCCTAAGCTGAGAACCATAGGTAGAGAGCCTGTAGGCTCCGACTGTCTGGGTCACATAGGTCAGGACAAATGGGACATTTTATACCTCAGACCAGGTATACTTTATACATGGGAGAAGGGAAAAGACAAATTGCTATGAGGGCAGAGTTCCAGCCACAGTTGGACCCACACAGTCAGCAAACAAATAACTTGAGATTCTGCTTCCCAGTTTATTTAGATATTAGAGCCCGTGTTATCTATTTTACTGGGGATAGTGAAAAGTACCAACGTTTTTATCCAGTTATATGGAGAAGAGTTATCTCATATGCTACCCTTCTAGTTCACGCAAGAAACCATGTATTTGAGCTGGTTTATGCTTCCTGTATACTGTAGTAAAGCTAGGGGCAGGGTATAGAGGGATGAAAGGAGTGGAAAAGATGGTCTCAATTAGGAAATCAAACAATTCTGATGGAGAAATCAAAGTGAGAAAGGCCTTTCAGAGACTGTGAGTTATGGCTTAGTGTCATAGCTTAGATACCTTACAAATTTCTCTTCCTTCTTTATGCTACTATTTACTTTACACAATTTGTTGCATAGGATAACATCAGTTATCACATAGGATAGCACAGCATCACAGCTGTATACTAGCCCATAGTTGGGACTTAAAGGGACCTTTATAGAAGAATTTCATGGGATATCGATGCAAAACAAAAAGTCCTTATTTGGTGCAGTTTAAAAAAGGCTATTTGAAAAATATTTCATGTAGAGCCACTTAACTGGAGACACCCAAGGTTGGAAACATTTTTCAGGCATTCGGGGACAGTCTACGCAAAGGCATAGAGGTGGGAGACAGTGTTTTGGGTAACAGCAAATAAACCAGTTTTGCTAGAATGTTTGAAGTGGAGCTAGCGTAATAAGTGTGAAAAGATAGGTTGGAGCCAGACTATGAAGGGTTTCCTATGCCAAGGAGGAGTTTATATTTTACCTTAGAGGCAATAGGAAACCCTTGGAGTTTTCTGAACATAGGAGTGACATGTTCAGACACATGTTTTAGGAATAACAATTTGGCAATTGTGTAGAGGATGGTTGGCAAAGGGAGAGACTGGACTGGAAGCAAGGAGACCAGCTAGGAGGTTACTGTAATAGTGCAGGCAAGGTGTTATGAGGGTCTGAACTAGGGGCATGGCCATGTGAATAAACAGAAGGGGACAGGTTATATAATAGAATCAAAAAGATTTGGCAACTGATGGATATGAAGGCTGAGCAATCTGAATTTTAGTTAAAGTTTGCCATCTCATCAAGACATGACCTGATTCTACAAAGCACAGTAGAAGAGAAGTAGGGTATGTAAATATATGGATTCCTAAGATTAGTGCAGGAGAGAAGAGTCACAAGAAATCTATTTCTGCTCAACAGGAGTCAGAAGAGTTTGCAGAGACTACCTTGTGTGCTGCTGGAAATTCTCCCAGATAGAGATAACCTGTGAAAATGTGGTATAGGTAATTTTCTTTCAGTTATCAAAAGAATAATTTGGAGACCATTCACTTCTTATTCGTATTTTACTTTGAATGACTGAACCCAAGCATCAAATACCCACATGCTGTTTCCATGAGTTCCCAAGGGCCTACATTTAAGTATTCCACTTTTCCATCTCTGCTGATGTAACATTGCATGCTCTAAACCTTTCCTTATCACACCTAATCAAAACTCTCCTCTGTCTCAACCTCAGAAGCTTCCCATAACAGACACATAATTCTGCTGAAGAGTTTGTCATCATAAACGCAGGATAAACAAAAGTTTTTCTCTTGGTTTCTGATAGGCAATGACCACTTTCTGACCCTAGCCACCAGAAACCTCCCTCCCCTCCTTTTTTTTTTATATATAACACCCAAATGCTAAAACATTAAATGACAGTTTTGCAAAATACAGTGACTACAAAACAGTGAATTCAAGGTCATCCAAAAAGCATTGCTGTGGCTTAGTTTAAGGGGGCATTTACTCAGATCAAGCCAAGGTATTGGAAGCTTCTCATAATAACAATAGTGAACATTTTATACAGTGCATTACTATGAGCCAATTATTGTGATAACTGTTTTACAAGTATTATCTTGCTTGATTCTCACAACGACCCTGGAAGGTAGATACTATTATCACCACCCCCTCCCCAACACACACACCTTTTACAGATGATGGGACTGAGGCAAACAGAAGTTAAGTGACTCGCCCAGGCTTTCATTGCCGCGACACTCCCTACAACCTTGGAACTTTTTTCTTCTTCAGTCAAAATTACCTAAAATGACTGGCTATCCAAGCCAATAATTTAATTCTCAGTAAAGGGCTAATAACATGCAATATTGGCTTAGTTGGTTACCTCTACCAGGAAATATATATTTCATTAAGATTATAGACTCAGAGATAGAAGAGACCTTAGAAGTCATCATGTCCAACCTCCTTATCTTATAGAGGAGGAAGCTGAGGCTCAAAGAGTTTAGTACTTGTCTGAGGTAGGATTTGAACCCAAATCTCCCCATTCTAAATCCAACACTCTATTCATTGCTGCATGCTACCTGAGAGCTTGAACCTCATTCTTCTGCCTCAAAGGAATTGATAATGCAAGAATTTCAAATGCTGGTAGGGAAAAATATTTTAACTTACAGGTCTTTTGGAGCTACTGAAATCCTACTATGCAGGTGGATGATTACTCTGCCTTTGATTAAGGCCAATCATACTCCCACGAATGCACCAAGAGTCCCAGATGTTACTATAATAAGGATGCTGGGACAGCTGAGCTGTAGGGATGGGAAAACAGCAGCTGCTTCTAAGAGCACAGGAATTTTTTCAATAAAAGCAAGGAGGAACAGGACCTATCAGTTGTTTTTTAAGGCTTACCTATTATACTGCACCAGAAGATCTGGTTGTTTCTTGGGAGAGTAGGGGGTGGAAATAGAGCCAGGGGCAATCTTTTATGGCAGAACAATGTGGTGATGAGGTGCTGGTATTTCTGGGTGGTTTTCACTGTGTGTGTGTGTGTGTGTGTGTGTGTGTGTGTGTGTGTGTGTCCTTTGAGGAATTCTTGTGTATTGTCCTATGCGTTAAGATGGCAAAGTCTTCAATATCTAGATCACCGAAAAATTTAGAAGTTATGAATCTATGACATAGAGTTAGTTGCAGGCAGCTGCATTCTTGAAAATACCTTCATATAATCCTTTTCTAGTCTCTCCACTATACTTATGTCAGAGGTTCAGAGTCCTTGAGAACAAATGCTTTTGATGTGGGCTCTCATCTATATAAAATACCTTAATTGTTGATCATACAAGGGACATCTATTTCCAATGAAATGATTTTTTCATATCAGTCGTAAATAAAATTTCAAGAAGAAAATATGCCCACCAGGGCACATATGTCATCCAGGATACAGAAGAGGAAGAATTATATAATAATATTCTAACTATTGACAATTATTATATAAACATTAAGCTCTCAGAGGGAAGGGATTTTTTCATTTTTGTCTCTGTATCCCCAGAACCTTGCACAGAGTTTTTGCCCATATTGTAGTAGATACTTAATGAATGCTCAAATTGAATCAAATCTAATTTTCATAGAATATAAATCAATTAAGAATGGTTGCAAGGCATTTTGTAAACTTCAAAATGTTATTAATATTATATTTTATTTTTTGCACTTATCTGAATAAAAATTTTAATATTTTGAAGTCTGCTACTCCCTAAGTAATTGTTGCTTTATCTTATACTTACTATAGAACTTTTTAAAAAACTGAGAATAAACTTTCAGTTGCAAGTGGGTCAGACCTATAAATTAGTGTACATTTTCTTCATAATTCCTCTAACAACCACCTAAGACACTTTTCACCCACAGATTTCAACACTTTTTCAAACCTCTTCCCCCTCACACTTAAAGGAATGGAAAAAAATTAAATGACAAAATTTCGGCAATATCATCTTCAAATCACATCTTTGTAACCTTCAACCAGATGATTAAATTAACTCAAACATATATTTTCGCCTCTGTAGATAGAATGAGTGGCAACCTCTGAGGCTGTGAATATATTTGTGTGTGGAAGGAATAACTCTTTTAGCCATAACCCATTACATTTCTGCCAGAGTGAGACAGTGCAGCCTCAAGGGGGGAAAAACTTTAAAAAGCAACAAACCATTGAATAGAAACTGAGGCTGGAGCTTTCTGATCTCACTCTAGGCTTCTCTCTATACTCCAGTTTGAGGGGTGTGGGGTAGATCTAGCCATTACAATTGCTTCTGATTTCAACTTTCCCTATCCCCTGATGCAGCTCTTAAATTGATTTTACTGCTGCATGCCAGTCTTCAATGGGAATCTGTTCACACAAGGACTTCTCCAACTCTTCTATCTCCTACAACACCCTGTCTATTAATGACAGTCTTAGGCTGCATTCATAGTAGAGTCTAGGATGAGAGAGGGAATATTCTCATTGCCATCCTCTCTGGCCAGAAAATACCTGGAATATTTAGTCTTTAGTGCTATATTTTAGGTAAGACATTTGACAAACTGGAGTACGTTGAGAAGTCAATAAGATGATGACGAGATTCAAAGCTATCTCAATTGTGGTTATGAAGGTCTTTAAAATTAGGGAATAGATGCCATATGAAAAGTATTTGAAGGGCTATCATATATACATACATACATACATACATACATATGTGTATGTATATGTGGTATGTATATATATACATATATATGTGTACAACACCTGTACACATACACTATCTCTACACACACACACACACACACACACACACACACACACACACACACTACACGGCAGTAGATAGATTGTCTGGACCTCGAGTCAAGAAGACTCAAATCTGGCCTCAGACTCTTATTAGCTGTGTGACCATGGACAAGTCACTAACCCTGTTTGCCTCATCTGTAAAAAGAGCTTGAGAAGGAAATGGCAAATCACTCCAATATCTGTGCCAAGAAAATTTCAACTGGGGACACAAAAAAATCAGACACAACTAAAAGGACTGAACAAATCCATCTACCTACCTAGATAGATAGATAGAGATAGAGATAGATATATATGAGATTTAATTATTCTGCTTGTACTTTTTTGCAATAGCAATAAACCATAAAAATTGATGCACATAGATCAAAGAAGGATTAAACAAATTTCAGCATGTGGATTTAATGGAATATTAACTTGTAAGAAATAATAAATACGACCAATACAAAGAAATAAGGGAAGATTTAGAAACCCAAGTAAAGTGAATTAAACAGAACTAAGAAAACAATATATTTGATCACCACAACAATTTAAATGGAAGGAACAGTAACAACAAAAGAACACAAAAAACAAATAATTGAAACTGATTGTTATAAAATTATAATGACTAAAGTTGGGCCTAAAGAAGAGAAAAAAATGCACCTTTTTTTTTTTCAGAGGTGGAATACTATGGGTATGAGACATTGAATATAATGTAGGACTTAGTTGATATGTTCGTTAGCTTTGCTAATTTATTTTTAAATTTATCTTTTTTATTCTTTGTTGTAAGAGATGGCTCTCTGGGGGGGGACAAAGGGAAGGGAAGGGGAGATATGATAGGAATTATAGATAAGGATATCAATATTATAAAATATTACTTTGTTAATTCATATTATTATTAAATATATCAACTTATATACAAATATATTCAATATAAATATATAACATGTTATTAATAAATCATCATCAAAACATATCAACAAATATTTCAAAATTATTTTGAGCTCTAGGTAATACAGATTTGTGGTTTCACATTTAATCCTCATTTTTATCCTTTGTATATGAAAATGTTCTCTTCTTTTCTCTATGTCTCTCTCACTTGCCTTTATTTCTTCCTGTCTCTGTCTCTATTTCTCTCTCTCTCTCTCTTTCTCTTTCTCTCCCCCCCACTCCTCTTTACTGTTTGTTACATTCAGAATGATTTTTAAAGAAAATTTTTTGGCTATCCCCAGGGAGCTAAACTAGGATAAAAGCATAAAAATTATATTCTATTTTATTTTTATATTACTTTAAGTTATAGATTTACTAATATGAGTTGCTATTAAATAGTCACTAAAACATGCATTTTAAATAGTTCATCAAAAAGAATTTAAGTGCTTACTATATGTCAGGCACTGTGCCAAAGATAGGGTATACAAAAAAAATAAAATACGTATATACATACATACATACATACATACATACATTGCCGTTGTTGTTTGTTTTTCGTTCTCAAAGAGGACCAATGACATCAGAGGGTGTTTTCTTAACTTGCAAGTGGATTGGATTTAAGTGAAGCAGCACTACAAAGTCATCAGCCTCATGCTCTCCTCCAGCATCATCAGAGTCTGGAGGCAAGATATAAGTCAAGACTACTAGCGATGGCCCAGCATACATACATGCATACATACATGCATACATACATACATACATAACAAAACAAAAAAAAAAACAGCCCTTGCCTTTAAGAAGCTTTCATTCTAATGGGAAAATTCTTAATATAAATTTCTAGTACAAAGCTTACTAAAGAACTGAATTTAAACTCCTGATTCTGATATTTTAGTTTCTGGGTGCGACATATTACTAAAAATATTGAAGGTGAAGGGTGAAGGGTCTTTTTGGTGAAGGGTCTAAAAACCATGATATATTAGGATTGGTTATATTAGTACTGAACTAAAGATATTTAGTCCGGAGAAAACATAGAGGTTGATGTAAGGCTTAGACAGCCATCTTCAAGTATTTGAAGGCTGCCCTAAAAAGAGAGATTATTAGACATATTTTTTGGCCTCACAGGTCAGAATGAGGAAAATAGACGGAAGTTACAAATGAACATTTTAAGAACATTTATAGCTATCCAAATGTAGAATGGCAAATAAATTATGTGGGTTCCATAAAATGTCTTTGAGACCTGATGGTCATTTGTTGGAGATGTCATTTGAGTGATGTTCAATGCCATATGGGTTGAACTAGATGACCTCTAAAAAACTAAAATCCGAAATGTATTCAACAATTATTCATACTGATGGATATGCTGACCCCTTCTTGACTTAAGATCATAGCCGTCGATCTGGAAGAAACCTTAGAGGTCAACTAGTCTAATTTCCTCATTTTACAGATGAGGAAACTGAGGCATAGAGAGCTTGTGACTTGCCCAAATACATATCATTAATATATAGCAGAGCTGTGACTTGAACTAAGATTCGCAACTCCAAGTTCACTACTATACTGCTTCTTGGTTTCAAGCCCCACTCCCTTTACCTATATGCTCCTTCCTCTGTCCACCTGCTCCAGCTAGCCAATGTCCCTCTTAAAATGTAGTGGTCAGCTCTGTACACAATATTCTAGCTCTGGGTTGAGCAGAGGAGAGTACAATGAATTAATTTCCTACTTTGTTCTAGGCCCTTTACTTTTAAACACGCATCCTAAAATCATATTAACTTTTCAGTCAAACACAATGCATTACATGGAAGTGTGCACTTTTGGAACTAGTTCTAGGAAGGCTTAAGAGATAAATTTCTAATGCATGTTGTATGGCTTGCAATTTGCCAAGCCAGTGTACCAAAAGTTAGTAGGAGATTATTGAAACACCAGTGTACCCTGTGCCTGGTTGGGGGGTAGTAGGTGAGAAGAAATGTCAAGCTATGCATCATCTTCTCATTCCAAATTTGGGGACTTCTCAGGCTCATCACAAAACTACTTCCCACAGAAAACCTAATGGAAACTTGATAAAACTGCTCTGACTCAAAGTCTCAACACTAATCCAATCCTCAAGGACATGGGAACTTATAGAGAGTGATAAAGTATAGAAAACTGGAAGATGGGTGGAAACACACAGTAACACACAAATTGTTGAAAGATGACAATTTCGACTCCTGCCAGCATCCAGTTATTTCAACATTGCCTCCAAAATGAAAGACAGCAGTAGGAGGGCCCCCAACACTTGGTTTTCCCAATGAGAAATAAGAAGGTTCCACCATTTCCAGACATAATTTACAAGACTCTAATATGGTAATGATGTGCCATATTAAGTAGCCCAAACAAGGATTTGTTTGTCACTAGTCAAAATGGGAAAGACTAAACCTCTTATTTCTTCCTTTTCTCCGTGATGACAACAGCTCCTTCTTTCCAACAGCACAGACTTAGAGTTGTAGTTTTCTCCCTGTGCTGTCTACAGAAAGACCCTGTTTAAAGAATCTCTCATTTTAAAAATGAAAAACCCCAAGCCATGCGACTTCATTTTTCCCCTCAATAGGGCCTCTACAATTGGAAACTTAAAAAAAAAATGAAAGAAAGAAAGAGATAGAGAGAATGCCGCCTTTTAAAAACTTCTCCGAATATTTATGCCACTTTGTTTTCCATTCACACGAGGGAAATAACAAGAGGTCCTCTGATGAATGTTGCGGATCGCCATGGTTACAGTTCAGAGATGCGGCAAAAAGCAATTATGGTGGAACAGAAGAAAGAAATGCACCTCTTTGTCAGAATTTCATAACAGCTGTAATAACACTACAGCACCCAAACGAATGTAAAATAACTGAAATATTGTGGCATGTTAAATGCCAGCACATTAAAAAATTGTATTTCAATGTCACATTATTTAAAACGACAGGAAGCATTAATTCCAGCTGCACCAAGGAGCTTGTTAAGAGATACAGGGTGGGGAAAACAAACCAGCATCCACACAGTGAGGTGACAAACATGATGTGTGAAATACAACACTGTTTGGAGACTAGTACAGGAATATACTGGAGCAAATTTAATCTGATATTTAGAAAGGCTTCCTTTATTCTGTTCTACATATTTCCATTTTCTGTACCACACTCCCTCCACCCAAAATATACCAAACACTGAAAAATAATAACCACTTTACCTTCTCTGGTACCTGTTTTTTTTCTTAGCAAGTACTTCAAATAGTTTTGTATTAAATTAAAAGTCTCCTTGCTGAGGAATATGTTACCACAATTTTTCAGAGGAGACAATGAAGACCTAGTTTTCATCTCTTCCTTGTCCCAGGAGAATGGATAAAACATTTTTTCAGTGATCAACGAGAAACTCAGTGCTTCAGTTAATTTCCATTGAGGAATAAAGTTATAAACTTTCCTATTGTCGAAACAGCTTCATCTCAAAATGCAAAAGAAGAAATAAAAGTGAGTTCTTGAATTCTACCAATCTTTTAAAATATTTTTTCTATTGAAAATGCTCAAATGTGTTTGTGTAAGTAAAGGGAAGTTTTCTTCAATAAGTTGACCTATCAGTGTTCAAAACCCTCTATCCCTCCACAAATTGCCAATCCTCTCCATAGAACTAAAACAAAAGTTGCACAGGCATATTCCACCATCATACAGCTCTATCGTTTTGGTATAACCAAGCTGATGGTCATTTTTACAAAATACACAAAGACAAATACTGTTTTACAACCATTAATTATGCCTCCAAATTGGTTTAGCTATTTAATAAGTGTGGCTAGTCATAAAGTGAGGGGCACCTAGATCACATGGCTAAGATTAGTACTAATCCATTCTTTAAAAATGTTTATTGATATTTTGGTTTCTTACATAACCATGGTATTACATGTATCCCTCTCCCTCCTCCTCTGAGAGCCATCCCATATGACAAATAATATTTTTTAGAGAAGAAAAAAAAGCCAGCACAACTGATTTATACGTTGTGAAAGACTGAAAACATGTGCAATGTGTAACGCTTGTGGACTACCAATCCATTCTTAATAGTAATAATATATTCATATAACATTTTCAGGTTTTTACAAAACATTTTCCTCTCTCTGTTTCAAGGAGAAAGGTATTATTATTCCCCCTTTTACAGGTGAAAAATCAGAGAGGGTAAGTAACTTGTTCAAGGCTTCACAGCTAATAAAGCATGAAGTAGAATAGAAAGGTGAAGCAAAAGTTTTATTTCAAGTGTACTGTTCTTTCCAAAACATCATAGTGCCTCTCTAATAAGAAAAAAGAAACTGATAAAATACGTACAAAACCCTAATGAGTCATTTTTGTCACCTTCGTATGTAAAGGAGAGGCTATGCACATTGACTGCCTATAGAGATTTATTGATTGATGACAAATTTTGAGAATTCCCTGCTTGCCTAATTGAATTCAACTCCTCAATCCTTTAGATACTTGGCTTTCAGCTGATTGAACAGCCAAATTTACATTTATTTAGGGATCCATCATGATGATCTGTGAAGAAATAGGAGCTTATGCCAATGAGTATTTGTAACTGCAAAGTTGAAACTCATTATAAGGTACAAGTTTCAGAAGTGAGGGAAACAGACTCTGTTTTGTGTTAAAGGTGATCAGAGTCGGGTTTCCTGTACAAAGATTGTTATATAAGTTCCTCCTCAGCCTGGGAACCTAACACAAGAGTTGCTAGATATGGCATATATACCACTGTTACTGCCCTTTCCCCTTTTGTCAATGTAACAGGAGGTCAAGGCCCTCTGGGGTGCAAAGGTGGAAGCAGGTGCAGATGCCTTCTTGTGCTTCATACTGTTTCTCTGGAACAGTCCTGTTGTGCTAGGCTGATGGAAATAGCTAAAATAACTGGCAGCTGATTGCATTGGTCCTACTGCCAAGGTATTAATTAAATCTGGATGTAAAACCATAACTATACTGAATTTAAGCAAGTGGGAGCAAGTTCAGTTGGGGAGCCAGGGGAGAGAGTGAGACAGAGATCCCAAAGCCTCAGTGCTGCTGTAGAGGCTGGAATGTACAGCCATTACTCTTGATCATGGGTATGCCATGTTGCAGGAATCCCTAGGCCTGTGGTCGAACACAGGGTATACACCTCAATTACCCACTTGAGTGCAGTCACAATGGCATAGTGACGGAAGAAGTATCTCAGGTAGGGGCATGTCACCACCAAAACAGTAGTGGGAGTGGTAGCTCAGTGTGTTTGAGGGAGTAACGGAAGGCTGTCACATCAGGAAGTCTGGGCCAGAAGAGCAGTGTGGAATGTGGATGACTGCCATGGGGAGAAAGCACCCCCCTCCTCATGTCAGCATTGTGGGGCAAAACCTTAATTACCCAATACTAATTACCACTCTGTCCAAATAGTGGGACTTGAGCTGGATAATGAGGATTAAGCTAATCTTGGATCAAATTGGCTGTATGGGATGGCAAACAGAATGTGTGGGAAAAGTGAGTGAGAAAAACTGGTTAATGATGAAATTCATGGTACATTTACAGCATCCATGGTATTGGGTCTTTTCTCCTTGTGTCTTCATTGTGGTGTATGGAGGTATTTATATATATCTGTCAGTTCAGACTTAACAGTTCTTGCTACTCCAGAGTCTAGATATAGCCTGCACTTGAAAGTAGGCAATAATGAAAGCTAAGAGCTACCTAAATTGTCAGCCTTAAGTGTCACCATGCCTTAAGTGAGTCTGGGAGCTGGCAGCAGTCCATGTTGCATCACCATGCAGGAGTGGCATGAACCTGGAACGTTTAGGCAGTATCTGGATAAGCAGGCCAGTCAACAATCAGGGTGATTTCTAGCAGATTTTGTTATTTGCAGAGAAAGAACCAGACACAAGTAAGCATCTAAAGTTAAGGAAAAGAGTTGTTTGCATTGTATAGACTCTCCAGGAAGCTTCCTTGATGTGGGTCTGTATGTTGCACTAATTTTGTGACTATTATACAGCAACTCATTTAATTTATCTGCTGAAATTTCAGAAAAGAGACTTTTTTGGTTTTGTTTTATAATTACGTGTTTTACAAAAATAGCAAAGATATTTTACAAAATATCTTTACTAAAAAATTTACAAAAATAGCAAGACAGCATGTCATAGTAGGAAGTGAACAGGACCAGGAATCATGAGAATTTTGTTCTAGACTGGGATCTGTCATTAACATTGACCTGTGGGGGAGCAGTCAGGAGAACAATATGTTGATTGTTTCTATGTTTTCCCTGCCATTTGCCCATCTTCTGGGCAATGACGATGCTTGCTCTCTCTTCTAGTGGAAGGAAGTCTGTTTTCTGGTACAGATTAATTAATAAAGCTACTTTGAGAAAGATCAAGCTGTATTTCTAAAAAGTTGATTGTTTGAGATGCGGTCATCTCCAAGTGTTCTTCTAACTTCTGATTCTGTGATGCTGTGATTCTGCCCTAATGTCACTGGGACAAACTTGAGAGCCCCACACATGACATGAATGGAGTTTACTCCAATTCCTTATTGGTAGTAAAAGGCTGCCTGGCAATTGTATCAAGCACAAGATACTATGCCAGGAAATGAAAAAAAAGTTAAAAAAAAAAAAAGAGGGGCAACCCCTTGCTTAGCCAAACCTATGCTACTATGTTATGGAAATGCTTATTTTATTTCTTAAGATCAGAATAAAATAAGTAAAATTTTTTAAAAAAAGAAAAAATTCCATGTTGCCCTCAGGTAGGAGAATCATAAGGATGATGGAAGATCCCAAGGTATCTTCACTAATTTCATAGTTCATTTTTGTATTGCATTTCTTGTCAGAGATCATGTAAGTTTTGTGACTACCACTCTATCATTCATTTTATTTGTTGTTGAAAGTTTAAGAGATGGTGTTTCTTCACTCTCACCTCCCTGAAACTCAGTACATATCAAGACAGGATGCTATAGTAGAAAGTGAACAGGACTGAGATTCATGAGACTAGAGTTCAAACCTTGACTCTACCAATCACTAGCTTTGTGACTTAAGTCTCAGTTTCTACATCTTAAAAAAGGGAGATGGGATGGACAATATTTTAAACTACAGTCCCTGCACATTTCCCCAGTGTTCTTGATACAATTTTCTTTAATGTAACAAGATAAAACCTTCCATAGAGCTGCTGTTCCTCAAAGAGGCACTAGCCATCTTGAAAAAGCCCTGTGTTAAATGACAAAGATTTCAGTTGCTAAGTACAGCTGCCTTTCTTACATGTGGACAAGGAGAAATCCACTGTTGGATTACTTGAGAGTGAAAGTGATGTTAAATGGGAGGAAACGGAGATGTCAATAGAATGGTTGAATGGGTCACTCCTTGGAGTGGTTTCTCTTCTTCCATGATGGGATAGACTGGGGATGGGAAAACAATATGAGCAGCTGTAACTGCAGCAAGCTTCTGAAGCAATGGATAGTATTGTTGAGGCTTCTTTTGTGTTACAGGCAATCGGAGTTTAAACAAGAAGAAGATAAAGGAAAGGATTTCAAAACAAAGGTTTCATTTCTGAGAGCTGGATCCTCATTGCTTTATTTTTCGCTGTATGCACATGTCAGATAAGTAGACTTGCAAATAACCTTAATTAGAAATGAGGATTACTCTGGGCCAGAACACACTGGACACATTGCTCTCCAGAGAGCCTGCTGGGAAACGAAGCATGGTCACAATTTGCCAAGGAATTGGACTGACTGTTTTCTTCAAGAAAGGAACTTTAAACAGTACAAAATTTTCTATGGCTTTTCCATTAACTCCAACATTGAAAGAGATAATGTATATAAAGAATTCTGCAAATTTTAAAGTGTTTTGTAAATGTGAGCTACATTTATTATTATTATTATTATTATTATGAAGAGTTCTCCCATTCTTAGATACTTATCAAAAAGGAACAAATAAAACAGCATTGAAATATGTTAGTAAATATTAGGAAGAGACAGGTGATTCACTTATAGTTATGAACTCAAAGCTGAAGGCTGCATCTAATAAAATTATGACACCTAGGTTGGTTTCAAATTCTGTCTTTAACACTTACTGCTTGTGTAAACTAGAGAAAATCACTTATCCTTTCTAGGCCTCAGTCTCCTCATCTGTCAAATGAAGGGATTGAACCAGTTATCCCCAAGATCTCTTCCAGTTCCAAGTCAATGATCCCATTTTACTGCTCCACAATTAGAAGTCTTTGGGGGACAGCACAAGTGAGCTGGAATTATATAGGCAATTACAAAGAATAAATGACACTGGAGATATTGTTAGGCATTATACAAAGGGAGTGTGGCTACCTTTGGATAGAGTTCTGGACTTGCAATCAGGATAATGGAGATCCAACTCCTACTTCTGGCACATTAGTTATATGACCATAAGCAAGTCACTAAACCCCCTCCGTGTCCCAAATTACTCTCTAAAACTGTGAGTTACAGACAAATTACTGATCGATGCAAGAAGTTCCCCACACTTGTGAAATCAGAGGTCTGAACCCCTCCAAAGCAAAGTATTTTTATTATAAACATTTTGACTTTCATCTGGCATTTTTCATAAAACCTGTGGATAAAATTAATCTTTTATGACAATATTGTCCTTGACTAATTTCGTTTTTTTTAAGCAAATACTGATTATCTGGTGGAATGAACCATGAAAGGGGAAATGAAGAGAAGAAATTAAGGAATACTTCTTTGTGCTAAGTAAAAGTATCATAAAATATCCTAAAAGGGAGAGAATCAGATTCTGCTGTCAATGTCACAGATGTTGGTGTTCGTCCTTCATTCTCAAAGAGGACCAATGACATCAGGAGGGCAATATTTTGACTTGTGAGTGAATTGGATTTAATTGAGGCAGATTTGCAGAGTCCTTTCCTCAAGTCCACTTGTGCTTTGAAAACATTCAGAGAGAAATGACTTTAAAGTCCAGAATCTTCATTTGGATTGTACTAAATTTAGGTGATGCTTTAACTTAAGATTTGTGATAGCAATCATACAAGCTAATGCTAATTTTGAGGCAAAGTGTTTATTCAGTTATTAGTTCAGATACTATTTTGAATGAATAGTCTAACTCTCTTTGGTCTATAGATGGGAGATCTACAGGCTTCAAAAGTATCTTTTTGAGAAAAGGTTTGGTTCTTTTTAGTTTTTAGAAATTTGGAAAGTAAGCAATAGAGATGAAAAAATAGGAAAGACAGTAATACCCAGTGACGTTTGGAATATTTAAAGCACTATAGAAATTAGATTAGCTGTTTATTAATATTATTACTAATTAATATATTATTCCTTCAGAGTTTGGACTTGACATTAAGTGGGAGAATGTGAAAGGAATAAATATTTTTATAGAGTCTCATGTGGCAGGTATTATGTTAAGCACTTTACAAATATTATCTCATTTGGTCCTCACAACAATCTTGTGAGGCAGGTGTTATGATTATCTTCATTTTATAGTTGAGGAAACTGAGGCAAACAGCTGTTAAGTGACTTGCCCAGGATCACACAACTAGTGAGGGTCTGAGGCCAAATTTGAACTCAGGTCTTCCAAACTCCAGGTCTATCTATCGTACTACCTAGCAGCCTCAATTAATTAATTTCACATTAATTTCAAGAGGGCAGATCTTGGAGCAAATGCAGGAAAAAAAAGAATCATGGATAGAAACCATTTAGCTTGTCCTCCTGTTTTATTTTTTGTTTAGCTTTGGGTTTTGAGATGGAACTTAGGATTTTAAATTCAATTTTAAAAATGCAACTCTTAGGATACCTAAAACAAGAAGAGACAACTTACCAGAAAGTATGGAAAGTGTACAAATCTTCAGTTCATAGAGAGATGCATTCAAAATGACCTAATCATTTTTTCCAAACTCTAATTCCTATGATTCACTTCTCCCAACTCTAATAATAATACTGAACTGAGCCAGGAATAATGTGAGCAGGCCCTGTGTGCATTTCCTTCACACCACCCCTGCCATGCATTTGCATTCAGAGCAAGTCAGTATTAAATTCTTAGGTCTTCATACAGTACAGCCAACCACAGGCCCTATTTGCAGTACCACCACCCTGCTAGCTTTATCCCAGTTACTGTTTTGAAGTGAGAGGGACCAATAGTCAAATTTAATTCTTTAGAATTTTGACCCTATTTAATGCTTTTCGAGCATTCTACCTATATTTCAAGAGTCAGTCTGGTTGGTTTGGAAAATGGTTTGAATTTGGGATCAGGATATTTCAATTTGACTCTGTTTCTGATGCTATGTGACCTTGGAAAATGGTTTGAATTTGGGATCGGGATATTTCAATTTGACTCTGTTTGTGATGCTGTGTGACCTTGGGAGCCTCAGTTTCCTTGTTTGTAAAATGGGAATAAGATTAACTTTATATTAGTTGATATAATTGTTCTGAGGAAAATTGCTAGAGAAATATTGGTACTAATTAATGAAGAAAGGAAATCTCTATAGTCATTAAGATGAATTATGCTAATTTTAGGATATTTCAATAAGTTCAATACTGGATTATGTATTTTCTCTCTGGTGTTGACACCAAGGGATGCTTTCTAGAAAGGCATAGAGGGATAGTGGATATATCAATGGATTTGGAGTCAGGAATCACATTTTGACTTTCACATGTATTTCTGCATGCTCTTGCCCTTGGGTCTGAGAAGGTATAGTATGTAGCAATACCTGATATCTCTACCCAGGGCTGGATGGCCTCCACAGATCAGGACAGTTAAAAATCCCTATCATGTCAGAACCAAAGGCAAAGTAGGATAACTATGACATCTGGTTTCTTTTCTTCATCAGAAAGTTCAACACATTAAGGTCTTATCATATTCCGCTTGGCAAATCCTTTTAAAATTTTATTTATTTATTAGGGTATAGCCTTTTACTTTCAATGGTCTATCAAAATAGTATAACCTTGCCTTTCCATAGTGAAAAGTTTCTTCAAAAAATAAGTGGGGGAGCTACAAGTCTGTAGGTTAAATATCTGTTCTGAATTCTAGTATTTAAGGGAAGTCAGTTGTTTATTTAACACTGACCTTCACACGACCTTCCAGGATAGGACAGTGATCTAACAAAGTAAAAATGGCGGCCACTTCTCCAAGATTCTAATTCCTCCCTCAACAAAGGTCAAGAGTAAGAACTGATCTGAACTATCCCTGATTATCAAGTCAATCTATTTCAACAATGTGGACTTGATGGGCTTTTAGTGGAAAGGGCATTATTAATGTCAACATCAAATTCTAACTCCTTCACTAACATTGCTTTTTGTTAGAAGGGCAAAATGAATCTCACTCCATTTGGACAGTGATAATTGTCTATTTAGCTGGCATTTCTGGTTGGAATATTATCTTCTCTTAAACAGGTTCACAAACTATGTTTATGGGCCCAATGCTAGCAATTTGGTGGTTACCAGAAATACAGGGAAAATGTATATTTTATCAAATTTCATTGCTGGGTAATTTTTGTGAAAATGTGTAATCATATTTATACTGCTGTTCTATTTTTGATGACTGTCCCATTCCTGGCCAAGAGGACACCAAGCCTGAAGTTTTGAGTCTAAAACTAAGTTGACATTGTCCCTTTAAGCAGTAACTGTTAAGCATTGCTTGCTAATGTTCATTCTGACACAACTTGGCATAGCAGGTGCATGAAATGTGTGTCAGCTAAAATCAAAGGAAAAATGCTGTAGGAAACTTTGACAATTGATGTTCCCCAGAGAAAACATATCTATTCCTGCCATTATGATTTTTAAATGCCAAATCTATGTGTTCCCCAAAACTCACCTGGCACAAGCTCCATCGTATTTAGTATCAACACTCTTGTAACAATTTTTCTTTTAGAAGGATGTGTTTATGCTGTCCCTAAAACTTTCTCTCTTTATCTTCCATACATTTCCTGTCTGGGAGAGAAAAATAAATAAATTCTTGGAATGATCCAAGAATTCAGGAAAAATAAATAATTCCATGAAATGGTTTTCAAAAGGATATGAACAGGAAATTGACAATGAGGGAAAGACTGAATATTCAAGTAACATCAAAACAAATTTTCTTTTCATTGTTCAATGGAAGTGTTTGGGACCAGGCTGACTTCCAGTTATGTTGATTCATTCTCAGTTACTCTAACAATACCTATGATTCTTTGCATAGAAGGGGTCTCAGTTGTGATGCTCTAGGCACTTGGTTAGGGGTGACAGCTGTGATCTGCTGACTAACTGTACAGGGTTATGTAAATCTCTTGCTGCCCTCCCAAATCTTAATAATGCTAATGATAAATTACATAATAGTACTGTATAGTTACACATTTGACACAGGTAATGTCAAATCACATAGATTGTTGTATTTGGAGTCAGGAAGTTCTGGATTCAAATCCTTCCTCATATACTTACTAGCTGAGTAACCCTGGGCAAGATACTCTCTCTTTGTCTCAGTTTCCTTATCTGCAAAATGGAGGAAATAATTGCACCCACCACAAAGGTTATCATGAGATTTAAATGGCAAGTACTTACTAGGTTCCAGGCACTGTGTTAAAACATAGAAAAATAAAGACAAAAATGAAACAACCCTTGCCCTCAAGGAGCTTGCATTCAAATGAGGGAAACAAAATGAATACATACTAATAGAGGACAAATGAATATAAGGTAGTTTGGGGAGGGAGATAATGTATATAAAGCACTTTGCAAACTTCAAGGCTCAAATAAAAGTTATTGTTATTGTTATTGTTGTTATTTTCTGTTACCTTACTGAATTCTCCAAATGACTCTGTATAGCTGGTGCAAATATTATTATTCCCATTTCATGAATAAGGAAACTGAACCCCAGAAGGGTTATGACATCACATAGCTATATAAAAGTGATGGGCCTCCAACTCAATCTGCCCCAACTTCATTTCCCATTAAGTATGTTTCCCTCTCTTTAAATTATACTGGAATGCTGAGAGAGCCCAGAGCTATAGCATACCAAGCAGGGATTCCATTTTGAGGCTGTTTAGTTTTGTGTGGAGATGAGGCACAGACAGGAGTATCTATGGGAGCCGTTAGAAGAATCAGTATATGGAAGAGGAGGAGGAGGAAAAGAAATAGATGACATAATAATGACTGAAATTTATATAGGGTTTTAAAGTTTCAAAGCACAGGACACATATTACCTCATTTGGACTTCACAACAATTCTGTGATATAGGTACTACAGGTATCTTATCTCCATTTTACAAATGAGGAACAGAGAGGTTATGTGACTTATCCATGGTCACAAAACAAAGTGTTAGAGGCAGGATATGAACACTGATCTTCCTGATTTAAAAGTCCATTATTCTATTCACTCTGACATATACATATTTACACACATATTTTATCCACTCTGACACATACATAGTATTTATAAATAACACATTTTTTGCACAAATTATTTTATTTAATATTGACAAAAACTCCATGATTCAATGAGTTTGACTTAACAAAAGTTACGTCTTCAATAAACTCAGAACACGTATTCAGACCTAAGTCTTCTTACTGTAATTTAATCAATCAACATTTATTAAGCACTTACCATGTACCAGGTACTGTGCTAAGTGCTGGGGATACAAAAAGAGGCAAAAGATAGTCCTGCCTTCAGGGAGTTTGCCCTTTTCCATTATGCCATACTGTTTCTTTCAACAATGATAATGAATACTGAATATGTGCCCAATATAGTACCACTAAAAGGGACGTGAGCATAGATTTGCAAAATGTTTACTATTTTGCATTTTACCAGTTCTCTCTGGAATTTTTTAAAAGCATAATACAAACATAATACAATATACATTATGCTTTTAAAAGCATAATACAAATATATACAAAGCATAATACATAATAAAGAGTCATACAATATAAATGGGAAACAAGATAAGAAGATCATAGATGTAAAGATAGAAGAGATCTTCAAGGTCATCCTTCCAATACTCTGATTTTACAGTGGAGGCCCAGCAATATTAGGTGTTAAGTGACTTACACAAGGTCACAAAACTAGCAGATGTCAGAGCCAGGGTTGGAATACACTCTACTAACTCCAATGAATCAACAAGCCAGCTAAACAAAATGATCCTGTGAATATGAGTTAAACCAGTGAGAGCAAGTGATAGGATTTTAGACAAAAGAGAAATCAATAAGGGCTAGGGTAGGCAGAAAAGGCTTTATGAGGAGGAGGAGGAGGCAGAATGTGCTGAGCCTGGAATGGTGGAAAAGCTTTGAAGAGGCAAGGGGAAACGGATGTAAAAGTTGGAGAACCACTTGACTAGAGTCTGACATGGTACTCAGGGGTACTCAGTGACGATGTCCTTGAGAGTATGAGATTTTGGAAAGGCAAGAAAAGAACGAGTAACTCAATTATTTCACAGAGTATTCCAGAACATTTATCAATTCTCCTTGAATTGCAACACATTTTATAACCATTTTGACTTTTCCCAGTGTGGTTGTCAACCAGCTGCCTATAGAGCAGATTCCCATCCAATTAATAGTTTTGGAAGCACAGAGAGGTTCTATTTGCTAACCTCCTGGCTTAGGGGTCTGTGCACGAGAATTCTCCAATGCAACAGGAGTGAGGGGCCGGTTGGTTCATAGAGTCTTTGCCACACAGATCAAAGGCCAGTGACTGAAGTCTGTGAATAGCAGAAGTTACTTGCAGGATGCAACACAGGACTTTGCATTTGAATTATGAATTTTTAAATAGACTTATTAAACCGAGGTCTTCAGAGAACAATAATGAATGTGATTTGAAGACTCAAGTTGAAGTATGAAATTCAAACCATGTGTAAAATCAGAGAAGCATGCCTGCAGATTTCTGAAATAGAGGGCTTTGAACCTGTTCTCTTAGATAGAAAAAGAGGTCATTTGCTCAATAGATGTCAAAGAACAATGACTAGCTATACATTGCTGTCCCTTCTTCATTTTATTGTAACTATAACAGTGAATTACAAAACTCCAAAACCTTTCTAGAATAATTAAACCAAAGTGATCTCTTCATTGACTTATGCCGCTAGGTCCAACCTGGCCTGAATTGGTCCTTATAATTTAAACTTTCAAAAGGTCTCAAAGATTCCCATAGTGATAGAAGAAGAAAGTTGCCAAGTCTTAGCCGTATAATTTCTAGAAGTTCTATGTCCAATGCCTTGGATTCTTGGGAATTTTTCTGTACCCGAGGGCTTGAAATGTGTTACACCTTCTACCTAATAAAATCAATCAATCAGTAATCCAAATGTCAACTAGTTTAGTGAGACCTCTCAGAAAGTTATAATTCAAAATGAAAAAAAAAAACAATACAAAATTTAAATCTAACTCTGCCACTGGCTAGCTATGTGACTATTTTGTTAACCCTTCTGGACCTCAATAACTTCATATGCAAAATAGATGGATTAGAGAGCCTATAATGCATCTTCAAGCTCTAAAATCCCAGGGTTTTATGACTATGACAGAGTGAATCATAAATAGTAATTCTGGAATGATAGAGTAAAATTGCATGTTTTAGAAGTGTTTAGAATAGGGATGGAGACTGGATCTAGGATTTTATTGATATAGGGAACTCTCAGATAAAGAATCTCCTTTACCAATCCAGGTTGACACCTTCCCTGCAATTTATAGTTGCCTGAAATACTAAAAAGTTAAGTGCCTTGCCTCAGGTCACACAGACACTCAGAGGTGGGATTTGAACCCAAGTCTTCCTGAATTCAAGGGCAGCACTCTGTACCCTGCACCATATTGCTTTTCATTTATGATTGAAGCTCCAGAAAGGGCAGCAGGAGACAAATTTGGTACTTTAAGCAGAAACTTTTAACTTAGCCCTGCTAATATCCCCTCATAGACCTTTTCTTTCTGACAATAGCAAAATAAATCTTGTATCTTAAGATGATAATTTGTCCTCATGAAGTAAGCTTATGGACTTTCAAAGTCTGATTGGGGGAGGTCGTTGGTCCTATGTCTGGTATATTACCTAGTGCATTAAACATTGAGTTTACTTTGGCCTCACAACATTGGAAGAATTTTGTTTTGCAGTCACTAGAAGATCGCTTTTGCAATGATGGAAATCATTTAAGGGTAAGGAATGGGAGGAGGAGTGGAAAGGAACTCAGAGCACATAAGTTGAGCAGCCAAAAGCTACAACACAGATATGTGTAGGTGATGCCAACTCTTTCATTGCTCCCCTAATTTGAATACCATTGAAAGGCTAATTCTTCAAAAGACATGAAAAAGAAAAAAAAAAAAGAAGAGACAACTGCCAATGTTATCCAAATCTATCAAAGTTTGAGTCCTACATGCAGCTCCCTTGTTGAACACAAATAAATACTGTGGTACTTTACATAATTGTCATTGATTTAATCATAGATCACAGGACTTTGGAGCTGTAAGGGACCTCAGTGGTCTTCTAGTCCACACCTCCCACCCTACTCATTTTTAAAGATGAGTATATTGAATCCCCAAGGGAGGAATGACTTGTCCAAAGTCATATAGTCATGGGATTCAAACCTAATCTTTTTGCTTCAATCCAGTCCTCTTTCTCCCCAACTCTTCCAAATTATGGCTTAAAAGTGTACAGGAACAGCAAAAAGAGAATTGTGCAGCCAAAAACAGTTAAAGAAACAGTGGAAATTGGGGGCCATGTGAGAAACGCTTCAGAGGATAAAGCTCTTGCACCACAAACTAAGATGAAAAGAGAAAAAGGAAATAACACCAGCACAGAAAGAAGAAAGGAAAGCCCAGTGAGAAATGAACATGGCAAAGAAGAGCAGAAATCTTGCAAAATATAGGTGTTTCTGAAACTACTAGGAACCACCTGAAAGGCAGAGGGGTAGGATTACACTTCTTTGTAAAAATCACAAAACAGAAAGTTTGCTTCATTCGTCCCCATTCACTTGCCATTTTCACAGCCTCATGTTATCCCTATGAGTTCTTTGGACACACAATTCAGAGTTATTCAAAGATAGCTAGTCTCCTTCTTGGAAAAAAAAAAGGAGGGCCTATGAAAACAAAAAAGGGGAGCAGCGATGAGACAGACCCTGGCATCACTCCAGAGTGGAAAGGAAAGTGTCAGATCACAGCTGGTAAATAAGATGTTACCGTGAAGCTTGAAAAGCCAAGGTTCTTTCTCCTTTGTAAAGGCTCTACCTGCATAACATGAAGGGGGCTCAGTGACAGACACATTAAAACACCATTAACTGTGAAATAGAACACAGTGTGAAAATAGATTTAACCTTCACAGCGTATCGATCTCTACCCCGCGCCGTGCCTAAGTTCTTGGACAACTGTTTTATAATAGGTTTTACTTATTTTCCCGTTGCTATTCTGACTTCCTCAGAGGAGGGTGTTATTTCTAAAATCTCCCGACAGCCAAGGGAAGCAGGTTTGTTTCTCCGCGAGCACTTGGCTTCTTAATGCTCCTGCCAGCATCTCCAAAACAGCTATCAGTTTTGCAAAAGAGGAGATTTACTTTGGGTAGTTCATAGGGATAACAATGCGCAAGATGCGGAACAGGCAAGCAGCAGCAGGGTTCAAGAAGGAAAGGGAAGGGTTATGCTTGAATGACGCTAACCATCATCTATGTGAAAGATCTGGATTCTAACCCCAACTCTGAACTTCCTTGGAGCTCCTCAGGACCTCTTGTCAGTACATAGTACACTTAATGATGGAAAGAACATTGACTTGGGCACTAAGAGGCATGGGTTCTAGCGCCCTTCCTCAGACAATAATTGGCAGTGGAACCTTGAACAAGTCATTTCACTTCTTTGGGACTCAGTTTCTTCATCTGTAAAATGAGGAAACTGAACTGTTGGATTATCTCAAGGATTTAAATTTCTTTAACTCTATGATTTCCCCTTTCTCCTTAGCCAGAAGCAAAATGTTATTAAATGTTGCTGGGGGAGGCAGTGAGATATAGTAGAAAGGGCTGGAAGCATGAATTCAGGAGAGCTGAGTTCAAGTTCTTTGGCTGGCCCTCAGTAGCTATGCATCTCTAGTACGTCATCTCTCACTTCTCTAAGTCTCAGTTGTCTTATCTAAAATATAGCCTAGCAATACTTGTACTATCCACTTCATAGAACTATTGTGAGAAAGGTACTTTGTGTGCTTTGAAGTGCTGTATAAATGTGCATTATTATTACTTCTAAAGGTTAATCAGATGGGAGAGGCCCAGGACCATCTCACTAGGAGAGGTCACATTGATGTAACTCTGCTAAATACCTATTGATGAAGTTTCTTTGGATATCTATGGAATAAAGACTAGAACATAGATAAAAATACAGCCATTTGAAAACAATTTTCTTAAAGACAGCTAGATGTTTCAGTGGATAAAGCACTGAACACGGAGTGAAGTAAAACCAAGTTCAAATCCAACTTACTAGCTGTGTAATCCTGGGCGTGTCATTTAACTTATTTGCCTTAGTTTTCTCATCTATAAAATAGGGACAATAATAGCACCTGCCTCCCAAGGTGTTGTGAGGCTCCAGTAAAATAATATTTGTAAAGTTCTTTGAAAACCTTAAAGTGCTATATAAATGCTAGCTATTATTATTATTGTTATTATTAACAATAAAGGCATGTTTACTTGCAGAATTATAGGATCATAGACTGAATGGGATGTAAGAGGTCATTTAGTTCAACCCCATAGTTTTACTAATAAGGCATAGAGGAGAGGCTTGACCAGGATCATACAACCAGTTAATATCGGGGGTTATATTTGAGCCCAGGTCTTCCTGGTGCCAAGCCCATCATCCTATCACCACATGTTGTCTGTTAATCCTATAATGACTTGGTTGTGTTCAAAGGATAAATTCAAAGATTTAAAAAGTGAAAATCTGGGGGGAAAGTGTTCTGATTATTCTTGAAATAAAAATAAGGCCCTCTATGGCTAGTGGATCAAAGATAACAGGTTTATGGATGAGGCCAGAAATAAGCATAGCTTCCTACGAGGCAAAGTCATACTGCTCTCCAACCACCAACTCAGCCCAACCTTCTCGCTCTTCTCTCTCCCTATAGCTTCTCCTCCACCAGGAGAACCAAATGGTAGAAGAATCAAATGCAGGCTGAAATTCAAAAAGAGAGAGATGGGTCAGAAGTCCATGTAATGTTACTATGTTAACCACAAAGGACACAAAAGGAGATGGAATTCCAGACTCTATTTATATCAGAAGAAGTCTTCATGAGACATGGTTTTATAAGGTCTATACCAGTTCTAACCATGTGGTAAAGGACTCAACAGCATTAGTCTCTTCTCTGACGAAGAACATTCCATCTTTTAATGAGAAGTCTTCTTGCCTAAAATCAATTCACTTGATTTTGTGACATTGACACTCTTGTCAGTTTAGACAGATTATTTTTTCTTGGGCTTGTATAATAAACCCTCTCTATTATTTTCTCTTGGGCTAGTATAATAAACCCTTTTTATTTATTTATTTTTTTGGTTGAAAAATAAGAGGTGGGGCAACTGGGGGGCACAGTGGATAAACTACTGGACTTGGAGTTAGGAAAACCTGGGTTCGAATCCTGCCTCAAACCCTTACTAGTTGGGTGACTCTAGACAAGTCACTTACCCTGCATTTGCCTCAGTTTCCTCATCTATAAAATGGGGATAATAATAGCACCTATGCCACAAGGTTATTGATTATTGAAGATTAAATGAGATAATATATGTAAGGCACTTTGCAAACATTAAAGGTCTACCAGAAAAAAAAACAAAACAGAATGCATACTGAGGCTAGGGGAGCATTCAAACTTCAAAAATAAAAGAATTTGGGGACCAAAAATCCAAAAAGGCAAAGCTGGAAAGTACAATTGAGTAGTACTCAGTGCCTGGCATGTTGAGCATGCAAAATGGCAGTGGACTTAACCATAAAGATCTATATTTCAGTTCCTCTCATTTGGTATCCCCTGTCTGACTCTACCCCTTGATAATCTTCTACTCATCAGTCCTTGACAATCCCTAGCGCAGCTATTGTTTCTCACATGGGAAAAAGCTAAGTTTGTGCAAGATCAAACACCTATATGAGTCACTTGTAGAAGGTCAAATATATTTTTAAATGATTTCTTGGATTTCCCTGAATAAAAGAAAGACATTTCTCCTCCAGAGTTTTGAATTTGGGTGCATATTTTAAAATGAATTATTCCTAATTGCTTTGCATACAAAATGAATAAACAGCAGTGTGAAATAGTGAATAGAAAACTGGGTTTGGAGCCAAGATGACCTGGGTTCAAGTCCTTCCTCTGGCAAAGGCTGGCTGTCTGACCCTAGGCAAGTCAAGAACTTCTCTAAGAAGCTCTCTAAGACTATAAATTGCACAAAAGGTGTCAACTTGTATTGGTAGAGGGAGTTTTCTTGCCAGGGAGTTCTGTATACCTGTGAAATCATGTGTCTAGCTTGTCTCCCTAACCCTATGAAATCAATATTTCTGGGCAAGGGTATTAATTCCCTACATAATTGTTGTCCCCACTTGAGCCTTCTGTGTCTGCTTTGAAGCCCCCTAAGGGGGGGATTTTACCACCCATTCCAATGTAGGATAGCTCTAATTGTTAGGAAGCCTTTTTTTTTCTTCAATATTATCACATCACAGTACTTGTTTCTAGGTCCCACTTCTGAAGGAATGAGGGATCAGAATCATCACGTGAAATTTGATATGCATCTTTTAGGATAAATCTATAACACAGGGAACAAGAATATTTTTTTAAATTATTGATAATTATCAATAATAATAAGTGATTTAAAAAGTTATCATTGTTCAGTTCAACTTAATTTCTTATTTTACAGATGAAGAAATTGAGTCCCAGAGAAGTGAAATTGTAGTTTATATCTTGCTTCTGGAGCTTGACTGGGTATGACTTCATGCCTGTATAGAAACACTGCATGTATTTCTTATTATCTCTGTCTAGGGTGTCAGAGGTAGGATGTACATACCACATGGACACACAGGAGAAATCCCCAGGATCCTCATAGCTATGTAACCTTGCCAATCCTCAAGCACACTTGCCCCTAAAATTTCCCAGATATTATGCAGTATCTATCTATCTGTCCATCCATCTGTCTATCTACTTGTCTATCTGTCTATCTATCTATCTATCTATCTTTCTATCTATCTACCTATCTCTTCAATGCATCCAGTTTTGCACTGTTCACCACTAGTCCTGTCCAAATATTCTCTGCACTCCAAACCAGATATGGATGAAAACAAATAGGGTTCAGCTTTAGCATCAGTCCTCAGCTGTGATCGTCTACCTTTGTGCTCATCGTACTGTGCTAACAGACATTTTGGTTAATCAAACATTATAGTTAATAGTTACCAAATAGATCATATATGTGTTACTAATTTTCAAAGAACCACAATCAAATAGAATTCACATAACACTAAAAACCAAACTAAGCATAATTTAATCTTTCTCTCTGGAGTCAGAAGTCATCTGGAATGACCTTACATATGTAAATAAGAGTCATTAGCTTGGAAATCTCATATCTATGAAAGGCTTTTTATAGGAGCATAGAATCAGAGAATATTAATAGCACCATATTTATAAAGTACTCTACAGTTTAAAAAATACTTTCCTTATAATAATCATATAAAAACAGTCAAATTATTATTATCTTCATCTTTTTTTTTTTTTAAAAGACTAAGTCTCCCTATCTTACTCAGGCTGGAAATGCAGGGACTACTCGTGGGTCTCATTCCATTTTTTTTTAACTTGGGCTGGTTTGCCCCACCTTAGGCAACCTGGTTCACCCTCCAACACACAACACTGTCTATTCTACTTCCTGCAAGGAATTGACCATATTAATACTAAACTTAGTGGCCCCACTTGATAGACTTAACACTCTGGCACAGAAATTCATAAAGTCCAAGTGAATTGCTAGTCTCAGACTTTCCAACTGCAAGGATTAAAAATTGTGAATTTACCATGGCCAGCAATAATAATCTTGCTTTTACAGAGAAGGAAGCTCTGGTTTAGAAAAATGGTCTGACTTGCTCACAATATCAGAGGTAGTGATGATCAGAGCTGAGACTCAAGCACAAGTCTTCTGAATATATGCCTGATACTTGTTCCACTATGTCATAAAAACAGGTCCCAATATCCTCTGATACATTCTGATAGACTTTTATTTTTTTGGTGAGGCAATTGAGGTTAAGTGACTTGCCCAGGGTCGCTAGTAAGTGTCAAGTGTCTGAATCTAGATTTGAACTCAGGTCCTCCTGATTCCAAGGCCAGAGCTCTATCCACTGTGCCACCTAGTTGCCCCTCTGATAGACATTTGCCAAAGAACTATAGACTGTTAGGGAATTCTACAGATATACTTTACAACTCTTAGGAACTCCAGATTTATTGTGGATCAGTGATAGTTCTGGGAGATAGCAATCTAATGTTGATATTCTCCTTTGTGTCCAACAGGTATTAAAAAAAAAAAAGTTAACTGAACTAACTATTCTGAGGTGTGTGTGTGTGTGTGTGTTTTCATATCTGCATGTGCACTAGGGTGTAGAGGGGAGGGAGGAAGAGGGATGCTTTGCGACTTCCAGCAAGCATCATTCAACCATACAAACCTATTATACTTGAGCTTAAAGTTTGGAACAAAGAACCTCAAGTTTATGTCAAAATCAGAGCCAACTGAGGTTACTGACAGATTCCAGTTCAGCAAGCCTTCTGTACTGACCAGGGAATCACAATACTTAGGCTCTAGTCCTGGTTCCAGAACTCATCTAGTTATGTAACTGACCTTTAGTAAGTGACTAAACATTACAATGACATCCACTCCCATATGTTTTAAAACTTTCAGATTCCTTTGGTTTAATAATAATCTCACATTGTATAGAATTATATAGTTTTCAAAGAACTTCTACATATGAATTTCATCTTGCAAGAATCCTGGAAGGTTAGGAAGACAACTGTTTTTATTCTCATCTTATAGATGAGAAAAGGAAGCTCATGTAAATTAAGTGACATGACTTGACCAAGGTCAAACAGCTTGTAAGTGACAGAGGCTGGACTAACATCCAAATGGCATTCCTTCTAGTACACTGTCCAGTCCAAGACACCATATTTTTCATTAAATCAAGTTAACCATAACTCAGTATGAATTAGTTCAATAAGAGAGTCAAACTGTTCATCCTCCCAGTACCAGAGATACAAGGTGATACAAAACAAAAAGTCTAGTCAACAAATATTTATTAAGTGCTTACTATGCTAAGTGCAGTGAAAACAAATTCAAGAATGATAGTCCCTGCCCTCAAGGAGCTTACATTCCAATGGAAGGAGATTAGAAGAGAGTTGAAAAGGGTGGATTTGTTTTTGTTTGTCCAATCTTGTCTGACTCTTCATGACCCCCTTGGGGTTTTCTTGGCAAAGGTACTGGAACAGTTTTGACATTTCCTCCTGTAGTTCATTTTACAGATGAGGAAACTGTGGCAAAGAGAGTTAAGCCACTTGCCCAGGGTCACACAGCTAGTAAGTATCTAAGTCCAGAATTGAGCTCAGGAAGATGAGTCTTGCTGACTCAAGGCCTGGCACTCTACCCTCTGTGCCACCTAGCTGCCCTGAAAAGGAGGGATGAGGAAAAAATAAAAGTAACCAGTATGAACATTGTTCCGAAAAACTGGGAGAGCCCAGAGTGGAACCTGAAGAATATAAAGACTTGACTGCCCCCTTTAAAATGGAAGTTCTTGAAGTAAACAGCCAAAACAAGAAGATAGGAAACGGGAGGAGGGCGCTTCCTGTGTGTAAAGTCCTTGGCTTTCACTCCAGGGGTGGTGTCCAGGGGTGGAGTGAGCTTCCTGGGTATAAAAAAATAATGGCTGGCATTTATATAGATTTAGCAAAGTGCTTGACAAATATTATCTCATTTGATCCTCACAACAGGTGGGTGCCTATTATTATGTACATTTTACAGATGAGGGAACTGAGGCATGTAGAGGTTAAGGGCAGCACAGTAAATATCTGAAGCCAGATTTGGTTCAGGTTTTCTTGACCCCAGGCCCCAGATGCTCTTTCTTGCACCACTCAGAGAGATTTAAATCAGTGTCAGGAGAGACCTGAATCCAGCATTCACCAGATGTGCAGCAATGGTCAAGTCCCCTGACCTCTCTGAGACTTAGTTTCCCCATATAGATAGAGAGATAACACACTCCTTTCATGCCCACATTATAGGGTGTTTTTGAGGATCAAATGAAATTGTTAATGTAAAGTACTTTGTAAACCAGAAAGTGCTATAGAAAGAACAGCTACCAAAGGATTAGCTACCATTATCCCCACTAAGGGAATGGGAATTTTGATTGAGAGGACTGGGTAGAAAAATGGGATAAATTTAAAGCCAGGATCTTTAGACACTATGGTGCAGACAGAAAGCAGGAACCACAGAGGATGCAAATAAGATGCAGAGATTTTGAGGAGACAAGGCATTCAGAAAAGGAGGTGTGAGAATAATGAAAATTTTGCCTATAGACTTTGTGGCAACAAGGCCCTCTCTTAGCACTGAGAATTACTTCCCTAATGTCTTTGGCACTTGTGGTATACATTGCTGATGCCTACATTAAACATATATAGCACACTCCAGACAAAGAGAATGTAGGGGAAAAAGAAGAGAAGTAATTTCATCTGGGGGAATAAAAGAGAACATCTAAAATGTCAGAGATAGAACAAAACAGACAGTTGATCTAAAATTCTACCATAGAAATAGGTTTCAGTAAATAAAGTGATTTGCACAGAGCATTAGTTACAAATATACTTTTCAGGATTGTAAAGGCACATAAACTTTTATTTTTCCAACTAAATTGGTAAGTTGGCAGGTTTGATGCGTGTGTCCTTTAGAAATCCCATTGCACTGCTTGGAGATTTAACATGGCAAGAGAGGCAATAAACACAGCGAAGGTCACTTCCAGTCTTTACTGTAAAGGGAAAATGTTTGGTTTTGTGAAAGACACAGAATACAGAGAAAATTGAGCTTAAGAAGGTACAATATAAACACCAAGGAGACTAAATAATGTGATTCTTTACTCCCACAGTACCTTTCTTTCAAGAAAACTCTTTTGGTAGAAGGTCCACCAGTCTAGATTGCAATGAAAGGTATTTCTAATGATCAGCTGGCCCTGTAAGAGCTAGGAGTAATGTCACATTTTCATAGGTTTACAAAGTCTTAGGTGCATCTTTTTTTTTCCCTTTCTTTTTTTTGAAACTAATACTGATAATGCTGATTATTATGATAAATAGCACTTTAAGGTTTACAGATTACTTTATGTAAATGATTTCATAAGTTCCTCATAATAGCCCTGTGAAGTATATATCATTAGTTTTTTTTTCATTTTATAGATAGGAACATTAATTCTCAGATGATGAAGTTCAAAAGATTATTAAGTAGTCAAACTGAGCTTTGAACCTAGTTCTAGAGCAAGGGCAAATTCCATGCTCTTTCGACTATATGAAACAAGCAGGTGGTGCAGTGGATACAGTGCTGGGCCTGGAGTCAGGAAGACCTAAGTTAAAATCTGGCCTCAGGCAATTACTAGCTGTCTGATCCTGGGCAAGTCATTTGGCTTTTGTCTGACCCAGTTTCTTCATTTGTAAATGAAAAATAAATGGGGATAATAATCATTCAGTTGTTTTTCTGCCATATCTGATTCTGATACTGGAGTGGTTTGCTATTTCCTTCTCCAGCTCATTTTACAGATAAGAAATCTTAAGCAAACAGGCAAATCAGTGACTTGCCCAGGGTCACACAACTAGTAACTCAGAAAAACTCCAGGGCCAGCACTATGCCACCTACCTGCCCCAGGGATAATGATAGCACCTAGCTATCAGGATTGTTGTGAGTATCAAATAAGATAATATTTATAAAATGCTTCTATAATGCCAGGCACACAGTAGGCATTTAATAAATGCTTATTCCTTTCCCTTGTTGTTCCCTTTTTCACAGCTGTAGCTAAAACTTCAATTACTGGGACTTAGTGCTATTCCAGAATTACTTGATTACCCATGGGGTGTGATTTAAGGAATCCTAGGAGGCTTTCCTTTGCCACAAGAATATCTCCCCTACACTTTGAAATCACCCACTTTATTAAGTAGGTGTATGAAATTTACCAATTAGAGTTTCATTTGGGTCCATTTCAATTTAATTCAGTAATTCAATGGATTAGAGATCTCCTAAGTATGGGCCCTCCATCTCCCAGTACAGACTGAAACTTTCCTAAATCCTCTCATCCTGTATGATTCTGGTCTGTGTCTTTCTATCCATTCTCCAGAGAGGATTCATCCAAGGTGTGGAGGACCTTCCTCTGATTCTTTACTATTTCGTGCATACTAGTACAGTACTCAGGCTCTTGCCTTGCAGCCGGTTCACCTCCATTTTTAGCTACTCAATTCACTGGCATACATTTACCAAATGTCTATGAGTACAGTATATTATACCAGGTGCATACAAAGGTAGTCAAGGCATGGTCCCTGTGGTCATGGAGACAGAGTTTAGTTGAGGACCACAGGGAGGTGGTGCAATGGGCCCTGGGATTGGAGTCAAGAAGATGTGTATTCGATTCCTTTCTCAAATACTTACTAGTTGTATAACACTAAGCAAGTAACTTAACCTCTCTGGCCCTCAGTCTCCTCACTTACAAAATGAAGGGGCTGTACTTCATAACCTCTAAGGTCTTTTCTAGAATTAAATCTATGATATTTTGATCTTAGGGGAGACATAAATTTACAAATACTGTTAACATAGAAGAGATTGTGACAAGTGCATAAAGATACTACCCATGGTTCTTTGTTTATTCCCCATGACTTCTATGAGAAAATTGAGAAACAACTCAAGTAGCCAAAAGGTAGTATAGCATAGGTGAAAGAATATTGGATTTGGGTTCATAGCCAAGCTTTGTCTTCTATTACTTTTGGTACAAACCATTTAACCTTCCAGCCCTTGGTTTTGTTATTTGTAAAATGAGGTAGGTAGACCAAATGTTATTACGGTGCCTCGAAAAACAGGGCTGGATTCAGAATCACAGGACTTAGGTTTGAATCCAAGGTCTGACACTCCAGGCCTTAGTTTGCTCATCTGTGATACTACCTGAGACACATGGCAGATCCTTCCAAGAAAAGAGCCCTGGGTCTGGAGTCACACTGAGCCTGTATTCATCCTGGGTATACTGACACTAAAGAAGGCAGTAAAGCTTCCCTCGCCCCCACTAACCCCCCACCCCCCACCCCAGCACTCTCTGATTCCTCATGCCTCCACCCCAGAGTATAACTCTAGAGGAAAATCTCTTAAGCAAATTCAGGTATGACTCATGTTTAGAGTTTCTTCTAAGAGGAATTAGCATAGTCCTTCTAGAAAAGGGATGTACAAAGTAGATGTAAGATATCGAACAGCTAATTATTTCCTCTGCCACGAAAGACATGCTTAAAACTCAAACATTCATAGGCATGCACATGCAAATACTTAAAGTATTAAACAATAACCCATCACATTTATTCTACTCTCCCTGGAGATAAAGACAACTTTGCAAGACTACTAAACAGATCATTTGCATTCACTTCAGATATATATTGTCCAAGCAACTCACAAAATCCAGATCTCCTAGCTTTCCAGAACCCTTCAAGTACAAGATAATCCTGTCTGGGGTTATCTTCTCAGAGAAGCATGGTGGTTGAGGGGATGGACTTCTTGCTGGGCAGCTTGCACTAACTCAGGATCTCCAGGAACTCTTTAACTCTGGTAGGACAAGGTTGGAAATGTACATTTTTCAGGATCACTATTTGGTTAATTGTATGCTCAAGGGAATAAAAAAAAAAAACAACACATAAAAGTAGAAGAGGCAGTCTGGACTTGGGGTCTAGTCTCATACTCATCTAAGCAAGTTGATGGGCTAGGTGCCATATATGTGTGGTCACCATTCCTACTGGAAGGTGTAGAAAGGGAGAAAAATCCCCCCTCCCCCCATGGAGGTGCAAAGGAGAGTAGGCAGAATGCCAGTCAACACTCAAAAAAGAAGAGGTGGAACTGTGCTGTAGCTGTAATAGCTTAGTTTAGGGGGCAATGCTTGGTGCTTCAATCACCCATCATCTTTGAGGTAAATCCCCAGGTATAGGGACCAATAATCCAAAAATAATTACTCTGTACTGTCTATTGCAAGGAGTCAGAGCACATACCCAACTCCATGGGAAGCTGAAACAAGATTGCAGTAAAATGACAAAGTTTGACTAGCAGACCTCTAATGTCTCTTATTAGCTTTAAATCTGTGAATCGATATGAAAGGGTGAAGTGATTCTAAGATCCCTTAAGGTTCCCAATTCTGTGATCACTGGTCTTCTAGATTACTGTACTATGCCAAAAGGTATCCTCACTCTCTTCTGTCCCTTTAATACTCCTTAGAGATACAGTTTACCCTGAGCATAGTTTTAATAATAGCTATATTGCTAACTATGTATCAAGCACTATGCTAAGCACTTTACAATTATTACCTCATTTGGACCTCACAACAACTCTGGAAGGTGGGTGCTACTATTATCCCCATTTTACATAGGAAGAAACTGAGGCAGCCAAAGGTTAAGTGACTTGCACAGGGTCACATAGCTAGTAAGTATCTGAGGATGGATTTTAATACAGGTCATCTTGATTCTAGGCTGTGGGCACTCTATCTACTGTGCCTAATTTTAATTAGAACTGCTACTATATTATGAAGGGCTTTGAATCCAAAAGGTGGAGGGGGGAATCAGGGAATATTTTGACTTGTTTGGACCTGTGTTTTAGGAAAATCCCTTTAGTGGCTTAATGGAGTATGGATTGGAGTGAGGAGAGACTTGAAACAAACAGATCCACCAGCAGGCTATTCGAATAGTCAAGGCATGAGGTGATGAGGGCCTGCAACAGAGCAGTGGCAGTGCCAGAGGGGAAAAGCGGGCACATGTACCAGATATGTTGCAAAGGTGAAACTGGATAGAGGGATGAGAGACAGTGAGGAGTTGAGGATGACAACTTGGTTGGGAGCCTGAGGGATTGGGAAGGTGGTGTTGCCCTCTATAGTAATAGGGACAATAGCCAGAGTGGAGGGTTTAGGGAATAAGATAATGAGCTGGTTTTGGACATGCTGAGTTTATGATGCCCACTGATCATCCAGCTTGGGATGTCTGAAAGACAGCTGGAGATGCAAGATTGGAGGTCAGAAGAGAAGAGAGGGTAGGATAGGTCGATTTGAGAATCATCAGCATAGAGATGGTAATTAAATCCATAGGAGCCAAAGAGATCACCCAGTGAAGTAGTAAAGAGGGAGGAGAGAAGAGGCTTTGATATCCTTAATATAGTGTCTGGCATACAGAAGACTCTTAATAAATGTTTATTAACTGACTATTCCAAATTGATAGTGAGTCTTAGATAACCCAACTACTGACTTCTATTCACAGAAGCAGTGATGTTGGTTGATGGTTAATCAATTGACCAAATCTACGACCAGATCTAGAAAAGAAATTTGTGCTCCCTAGGCAAGGTTTAACTATTATGCTCCACCCCAGTTCAGCACCACAGAAAACCATGTCCCCTTATATGTAATGATCCACTAGAAGTTTTGAGCCTTCATAGTAAAATATGTACTTTATCCCAAAATAAATAGTTTTGTACCATGATGAAGGATTTTCTGGCATGAAAAAAATGCATGTTTAAAAAAAGTATGAATACTTTTAAATAATAATGATAAGTATTCCTCCTCCTGCCCTACCTAGGCTGTTGTTAACCTTCTAACCCATTTAAAATGCATTAGCAATCCTGATTCCACACACAAATGAATCTTCCTCTCCTTTTTCTAGTGGTCAAAAGAACTAATATCTGTGAAAGCCTTTGAACTGCATCAAAGGAAAGTTGATAGATAAACATCTTGCAGTGTTATTGCCACTGTGAGTTTCCACTTAGTTTTCCTTCCTCCAGGTACCAAACATATTCTTGTTATTGTTTAGTAGAACAAGACAGAGCCAGCACTTGGCTCTAGACTTTTCTAATACATACCCCAAATGACAAGCCCTGAAAATCATCACAAAGCCTGCCTCCAGTGTCACTTTTAGTGAAAACATTATTATGTATGACCCTTATCTATTCATACTTCAACATTTTAATGTGTGTTTGCTTTTCTTCTTTTTTAATGTGTGTATTTTCAAAGTGTGGGTAATCAGTCTATTTAGGCTGATCACAGCCCCTTCTATTGATGGTCTTTAGTAACTGTGCTTAAAAACATAATTTACAGTAAGTTGCTGTTATTTTTCTTGGGATAATATAATGATCATTTGACAACAGTCAGACAGGATGTCAGGGGGCCCATATTGTAAGCCAAACCAGGTCATCAGGACCAGCTGGAGTCTGTTTTTCTCTGCTATAGACTGGTGGCAAAAGGAAAGCCCAATACTGTAAAGATCAATATTGCATGGCAACCTAGAATGTAAGATCCATGAACCAAGGTAAGCTGGATGTGGTCAAACAGGAGATGGAAAGATTAAACGTTGACTTCTTGGGTGTTGGTGAACTCAAATGGATGGGAATGAGATGAAGTTAATTCAGGTAATCATTATATATACTACTGTGGACAAGAATCCCTTAGAGGAAATGGAATAGCTCTCATAGTCAATAAAGGAGTGAGAAAAGCAGTAATGGGGTGTAATCTCAAAAAGGACACAATGATATCTGTTCAAGTCTAAGGCAAATTGTTCAACATCACAGTAATCTAAGTCTGTGCTTCAACCCACTAATACTGAAGAACCCCAGATTGCTCAGTTCTATGAAAACCTACAACATCTTCTAGAAATAACACCAAAAAAAGACGTCACATTCATCATAGGGGATTGGAATGCTAAAGTAGGAAATTAAAAGATAATTGGCGTTGGAATACAAAATGAAGCAAGGAGTTTTGTCAAGATAATTCTCTGGTAATAGGAAACTATTTTTCAACAACCCAAAAGGAGACTCTATGTATGGACATCACCAGATGGTCATTTATCAAAATCAGATTGATTATATACTTTGTAGCCAAAAGCAAGAAGCATTATACAGTCAGTTAAAACAAGACCTGGAGCTGACTGTAGCTCAGATCATGAACTTCTTATTGCAAAAATTTCCAAGAAAGCAAAATGGCTCTCTACTGAGGCTTTACTGATAGCTGAGGAAAGAAGGAAAGGGAAAGGGAAAGGGAAAGGAAAAAAAGAAAAAATATACCCAATTGAATGCAGAATTCTAGAGAATAGTAAGGAGAGATAGGGTTTTCTTAAATGAGCAATGCAAAGAAATAAAACAAGAGATCTCTTCAAGAAAATTAAAGATATCAAGGGAACATTTCATGCAAAAATAGACATGATAAAAGACAAAAATGGTAGAGACTTAACAAAAGAAGAGATTAAGAAGAGGTAGCAAGAATATATAGAACTATGCAAGAAAGATCTTAACATCACCAATAAACATGCTAATGTAGTTACTAATCTAGAGCCAGACATCCTGGAGAATGAAGTCAAGTGGGCCTTAGGAAGCATTGCTGGAGGAGAGGGAACGAGCTATTTAAAAAAACAAAAACAAAAACAAAAAAACCCCTAAAAGATCATGCTGTTAAAGTGTGTTCAATAGGCCAACAAATTTGCAAAACTCAACAGTGGCCACTAGATTGGAAAAGATCAGTTTAAGTCCTAATCCTAAAGAATGGCAATGCCAAGGAATGTCCAAATGACCAAACAATTGCACTCATTTCATGTGCCAGCAAGGTTATTCTTTCTTAACATTCTGCAAGCTGGGCTTTAGCAAAATGTGAACTGAGAATTACCAAAAGGGCAGGCTGGTTTTTGAAAAGGCAGAGGAACAAGAGACCAAATCACCGACATTTGCTGTATTATAGAAAAAGCAAGGTAATTCTAGGAAAAACAAAACAAAAAAGAAATTCTATTTGTACTTCATCAACTACACTAGAGTCTTTGACTTTGCATATCAGAACAAAATGTGACAGCTATATATGTGTATATATATATATATACATTTTTTTTAGACAATTGGGGTTAAGTGACTTGCCCAGGGTCACACAGCTAGTTAGTGTCAAGTGTTTAGTGTGAGGTCGGTTTTGAACTCAGGTCCTCCTGATTTCAGGCTGGTGCTCTATACTCTGTGCCACCTAGCTGCCCCCCAGATCACAACAAAATGTGACAAGTCCTCAAAGAGATGAGAGTTTCAGATCATTTTATTTGTCTCCTGAAGAACCTGTATATAGGCAGCTAATGCCAAAGATGGAACAACTGATTGGTTTAAGATTAGAAAAGGAGCATGGTAAGGCTGTATTTTGTCACCTTATTTATTTAAGTTATGTGCAGAATACATCTTGCAAAATGCCATGCTGGATGAATCCAACATTGGAATCAAGGTTGCTGGGAGAAAAATCAACAATCTCATATACGCAGATGATACCACTCTGATGGCAGAAAGTGAAGGAGAATTAAGAAGCCTTTTGATGAAGGTGAAAGAGGAGAGTGTAAAAGCTGGCCTGAAGCTTAGCAAAACAAAACAAAACAAAACAAAACAAAACAAAACAAAACAAAACA